>NW_017306636.1:548737-581376 GCF_000935625.1 Nanorana parkeri
TTTTTGTGGTGGGGGGGGGGGAGGGGGTTACCTCTTTTTACAATTTTGCCTTGCAATAGACTTTACATCCTCAGACACAATTATTCATGCCAGGAGAAAGTAAATTACCTTTTGCAGCTGAGAAGTAGCAATGTGCACCTGTGTGTGTCCTTAGTTCTCTGACCCACTGTCAGCCTTAATCATATCTATAGGTGAGTTAACTGGTGCTGCTGTAGACATTCAAATAAGTTATTTGCTAAAGATAATATTTGAATTGTTTTAAAATGACCTTTCTGCACTAAAAAGCCAGAAAACTAGGTGGCGAAGTAGCATGTAGCCCATGGATCAGGTCCTCCACTACTGCTAACTGCCTAGAACTCTCTAGGAAAAGGAGCCATATGGCAGGCATAACTCATATTTAAAGACTCCCCTGTATTAGATTATAGCAGCAGTATCAAACACAAACCAGGAGAGCAAAAGAAGTCTTGCTGTGCTTACTATGAAAAGAGAACAGTTATACATAATAAAAAGCGGAGAAAAGCAGTTTAGCATTCCAATGAACACATGAACCGGGAGGGGGGTCAAAAATAGGGTCCTGATGTACATGAGCTAGGGATAGCGAGGGGATATTCCTACACAATCAACAATGGGAGGGTAAGTAAAAATTCCTATCTATTTAAACAGTGGAAAAAGTGATGTACCATCAACTGGATTCAACTTGACTCTGTATGAAGTTGCAGCTCGGTGAGGAGTCCATCTAACGCAAAATGAATCCCACGCAACCTGGTAGCTTGTCAGATCAGTCACATTCAAATATACTGTACAATCAAAGACAGAAGAGTTTAGGGTTGTTCTTTTTTACAATATGCAATTATACATTTAAAGGAGCACTACAGCTTTGAAATGCATATAGAGAGCACATCCTTCCGGCTCAGTACTCAGCAGTCAATGTTTGAATCAGGCATTCCTGTACTGAACCAGTCCACCCACTTTATTTTGTTATAAATCTGTTAAATCCAGTAACCTTCTTTTATTTGGGTTTCAGGGGATCTATTCCTAAACACATTCCCTGTAGGCTCCTTGCTGTCTCTCCCAGACAAAAAAACCTCACATAACAAAGTGTCATTTCTCAGACAGTCACTAATAAGATTTGGTTTTGTATCTAATGGTTAATGCAGCAACCAAAGACAGTGAAAGTTAAGTGCTTCAGGAAGCATACACAAAGTGATGGCATGCCCTTTAGATGGCGGGTCTATGACACCCTGTACTCACAGTATGCCTTTAGTCTATCATGTTGAATGATTGTGGCAGCTGTTATTCAACCTGCAAAGCTGAGGATAACTAGTGGCAAAAAGGTATTCCTGAGCAGTCAATGCCAGAGAGAAGGCAAATATTGCAGCCAGATCTGTAGCCGTAGCTACTTTATTGTAAATCATTAGGATACTATTTAAAGAAACAAATGGGTGTTAAGCCAAATTGTGGACTTTCTGACTTTAACACAACTGCACTGTTTGCTAGATAGCATTTGCAATTCACTCATCACTTGTGGTCTAGGACTGTTGAATTATCTTGTTAACTGTTGAAGCAGATTTTTTTTTGGTTTTCAAAGTATTTTGCGTGTTCATTTATTATCTCCCTGGCAGTTAGCAAAATGTATCAACATGATGGGATTAAGTAAAACTAAATAGCAGTGTGATAACAAGATGAAGTATAACACAACTCCCATCGCAAGAACAGATAAAGCACATCCCTCAACAACACTAACAACTAGCTAATAAGCATCCCACACAATGCACATTTCAAGGAGTTTTAAATCAAAGCTGGAATGTAATCCTCATAACCAAAGTCAATATAAACATGTTTGCCACATATCTCCCACAATTTATGGCTTTATGGACAGATAAGGTAAAACCTTGGACTTAAATTCAGAATACAAACTGGAGTATCCAGTGAAAATATGGTTGCTCATTTGGAAAACTGTTAGACTCCTTTCAGATGGGCAGCTTCAGTTTCAATCAGCAGAGATCCGTACAAAGATCCCCTACTGATCGGAATGGATGTCACCATTGTGACATCCATATTCGTCCAGTTTTTTCCTCCATCTTGCCATGGAGGAAAGAAATTAAATTACCAGTCCCATGTTGGTCTATAGGGAATTGGATGTAAACAGGCATGTGTATGTTTTCATCAGATTGCCCTGGATCTGCCACGATCATATCTGCCGAAACAGAACTCTGATCAGTGTGTTTTTTTGGACCTGGCCGGAGTCGGGGGTAATTGGATATGGATATGGATATGGATATGGATATGGATGCGCGTCCGTGTAGATCTGGCTGCCCATTGACTAAGATTGGGCTTCTGATCAGATCTGCCTGAATAACTGACAGGTTGACCTGATCAGAATGCCTGTGTGAAAGGGGCCTTATTGATTGGGGAGAATATCACTTGCTGGTGTTTATTGCATTATACACATAGATTTTGCAGAAAATGATTTTATTAAAATGCTCAAAGTTTCTAGGTCTCTAGTTACAGTTAAAAACATGGGATATAGTACCCATAATAGTCATAAAGCCATCAATAGTCTATGCATAGGTCAGAAAGGTAGTGAGTAGCAGAAAGCAGTAGCACTAAAGATCTGGATTTGCTGCTGTACTATATGTCCAATTTTACTCCAAAATTATTAAATGAAGTAGCTATAACTTAGTGAAAAATATAAACAGCTTTTACATCTGTACTGGAGATGTAAGTATGCATGATGTTAATACTATGACCTCTATACTAAAATAAAAATGATCTAAAACTACAGAATAGGTAGCACACTACATAAGAGGTCAATTAGACTATGGGTGGAGCTTACTCACATGTCGTTCCAGGCCCTATGAGTGGTCCGCTTAGTCCAGTGTCATACTGGGCATAGACTTGGACATCGTAGGTGGTTCCAGGATTCAGGTTTTGCAGAGTATAGGAATTCACATCACCAACAAACACTTCTACAGATTCATCAGCATCTTTATATGATTACAAAAGAAAAAAAATAACATCGCTGTTTAGTAAGTTTTTTGTTTATGTTATGAATAGATCATAAGAAATTAAATATGTAATTCTGCCATGCCAAATACTATACTTGTGTTTAGAAGACCATGAAAGCCTTTTGCATAGTCATCAGTTTAGAAACGGTTTTCAATTCCAATATAAGAAATGTTCTAATTGTTATATAAGACTGATTACAATGTTAAAATGAAATACTTAGGTAGACTAATAGTATAATACTAAAGGGTCAAATATCAAATCTCTACCACATTGACCCATGTGATTGATCTAAGATTATAGGGATTTTTCAATGTAAACGTCTGCATTTATAATTCCAGCTGACCTTAATTTTGGTGTGAAGCAATTAAAGGCATGACGAAGTTTACTAACCATGTGGCTGGTACACAAGCTTGTATCCAAGAACTGGAGAGGTAGCTCTGTCCCAAGATACCCTAAATCTGGTATACCATTCATCAGAAACTTGAAGGTTCTTTGGTGCAAGCAGACCCACTAAAAAGAGAATAATGCATTATAAATATTTGTTTAATAGCATGGCACGTTATAGGCATAATACCCATTCAAGAGACTGAAGAATCACTGATGGTATGAATAAATCACATCACCACAATTAATGCATTGTGTTCACAAAGTCTCTGGGTAGCATGTAATGTCAACACAAAGCTTATGCTCCATTGCAAGGGAATTGTAAGGGCTTGGGTTTTCTAGTTAAAAGCTAACAAAGGGTTTGTAAAATAAATTCTTGGCATTGTCATCTTTTATCATGCTACTATATAAACACCCCAAATTTTCTAAAGAAAGGGCCAGTTTACTGTCCTTTAGACTTTAGTGGGACTGTACTGTGGCCAGTGGCAGTAGAAAGTGCACTGGGGTCAGTGGTCAGCAGGAGGAGCAAAAATGCCTTAGTACCTGTGATCAATGAAAGTAGTCACTCGCACTCCATGATATTAAAGTGAATGCTGTTTATTGACTGAGATAACACACATCTCCTTAGCGACGTTTCGAGATCATTCGGCCCCGTTCTCACGCATGGTATCGAAATGTCGCTAAGGAGATGTGTGTTATCTCAGTCAATAAACAGCATTGACTTTAGTATCATGGAGTGCGAGTGACTACTTTCATCTATCTACATTTCACTGAGGCATCCGTTGTCACCACCGCACCAACCCAGTTGCATTTGGGTTTTTGTCCGTTCAGGAGTGCGATGGGACAGGAGGATTACGTTTTAAGTTTATTTTTTGCTGTCTGTGTCTTATGGGGATTTCTTTTTACATCCTGTCCTGGAGCTGCTACCTGATGTTTGAGAAAACCCTGCAAAATGAGGAGATATTCCCTCTTAGCCAGCTATCACCAGAACAGGTGTCCCCATTCGAAATATTTACCTTCTATTCTTGTTCTGGTGACAACTGTATGCATTTGGGTTCCCATCACTTTCTGTCCCACTGACAGTGGTTCCAGAACAAATAGAATATACATAGTGGGTACAGGATGCAATAAAAAGCTGACAAAGTTCTAAGCCCCCATATGCCATCCAAAAGGAAAAAAAACTTTTGGCTAAACATACACTTTAATATTTATACACTAAATATTAATAATATTAAATATATAATAATAATAACTCCCAACATGATAGGTTTTACAGCAGTGTTGCAATTGTTATTTAGCTTGCTTTATTAACTGTCTTCATCTAAATAAATTTACCTGTCCTTCCATTTCCTGTTAATTGTCCTCCATCACCATCTGCATAGACTGCAACCACAGTGATTTTATATGGAGTGTCTGACAGCAGTGGCTGCAGGGCCACATTGTTCCTCCGACCGGGCACAGTTGTCTGAAAGTATAGTATGAGAGGAGTAAATGTATCTTTTATTCAGTGCATAAAAGTTGCACATTAAACATTAGTATCGCCTTATTGCATATCAAGCAAAAAGAAAAAAAGCTGTATGAGGTCTTTTGCCAAGCAATATAAAACTAGTATTTTTGCATGGTTAGATAACTCATCAGCTTTATTCTGATGGTATACAATGTTGTTGTTTATTTCTTCCACATAGTATAGGATGTTTTATATGCTGCACACATTCTGACAAGGCCACTGTAAACACTGAGATGCAGACATAATGTACTGCACATCTGTTTTATAAAATGAACCCTGAATATAAGGTCCTTTCAAAAGAAAGCAGATTTAAAAAAAATCTGTAACACATGGATGAAAGTGGCGTGACATGACTTTGAGTCTGGTTTGGATGTATGTCAGAAAGTTATGTACAATGTCTGCTGCTGCGGAAATTGCGCTACATTTTTAGGACCTCAGAGTTTAAATGGTGCTTGAAGGTATACTGTGAAGGTACAGTATATGTAGCTTTACATACAGTATAATAACGTTACTGTAATATAGGAACACATTGAAAATTCAGAGCAAAAAATGTATTATAATGATAGCAGCTGGAGATAAGACCTTTAAATAGTTGCAATGGTAAGCCTTAAAAGCACATCATAGAAACCTAGTTATAAAGGTTGGTGGCATCATTATGAGCAACTCAAGTTGCATGCACTATACTGGTACAATGTCTCGAGTTTTATGTCACACTAAGGCCTTGTTCACACCAAATGCAGACCAGATCCGGTCAGGTTTCTGCACACGCAGTGTAGTGGGTTGTGCCGCGTTTTAGATGCCTTTTGGATGCGTTTTGGATGCGTTTAGGGCCGGTTTTTGGTAAAGAAATAAAAAAAAAAATTTTAAAAAAGTTTAACATGGACTTATAGCCCCCATTCACACCTAGGCGTATTGTAATATGCGCGTCTGTCGCGCGACCGTCACGCGGTTTTTTTACCGCGATTCGCGGTAAAAAAGTTGCGCGGCCGTCGCGCGATTACAAAGGCTACTTGGCAGTATCCCAATGGAAAACGCCCTACAAAACGGCCCAAAGTAGTCCCGGGACCTTTTCAGGCGTGGGCCGTTTTGTAGCGCGTTCGGGACGGGCGGAAATACGGCAAGGTGGGAACGAGTCCATTGACTCCAATGCAATTTATATTTTTGAGCGTTTTGTAGAGCGTTCTTCGAGCGTAGAACGCGCTACAAAACGTTCAGGTGTGAACGAGGGGTCAGGCACTTGCATGCGTTTTTGATGCGTTTTTGCGTTTTTGATGCGTTTTTGATGCGTTCCAGACCAGATCCAGAGCAGGTAAAATAGGGCTTGCCGCATTTTTTTCATCCGGTCTGGATCTGGTCTGGATCCGCACGCTGCGATGTGAACTGGAGGTCATAATACCATAGGAATACATTGGACGCAGTTTTGATCCGGTCTGCACCTGCTCTGGTCCGGATCTGCTCCGCGCTTGGTGTGAACAAGCCCTAACAGCTCAGCTTTACTTTACATTATGTATATGGGTAAAAATAGTGTCCAAGTACATTCAAAAGTTGATAGTGAAAGTATAACAATTGTGCAGGGGAATACAAACATTGGACACCTCATTAAACTATGTTTTATTTGTCAAGCCCTCAGGAGCACTTCTTTCAAAATTGTGATTATTTGTGTGAGGAGTGGGGAAAGCAATAAAAAATAACTTAGGTTACTAAACCTTCCACACTCTATCTAAATTAAAAACAATTTAATTTAGATATACTTTAAGTCAAATCCAAAATGCTTATTTTCTATGACTAGATGTTGTAACACATGGCAGTACACCTAAAGGATGCAATATGAATACATTACATAAGATAGAACCACACTGTGAACAGTTGGCGAGCTGACAGAACATGGTTTTAGTGTTGTGGCCACTTCTACTTGATATATTACATACACTTACAATCATATATCAATATTATGATACTTCTTGTTAGAGTCAATAAGGGGACTTACATATTCATCAATTGGATCACCAACAGTTGGAGAATAGATGATTCTGTACTGTTGAACTGGACCATCAGCATGATCCCAGCTTACTGAAAGGCTGTTAGTTGTCTCTCCAAAAACTCTAATGTTCTTTGGCCCGCTGCGAGGTACTGGAAAAACCAATTATAAAATAATTATCATTCCGGATAACAAGCTTGATTTCTTCTTTAAAAAACTTAATAATATTTATGATGAATGTGTGAGCAAACTCAGAAATTTCCAACCACTGGTGCAGTTACTTTATAAAATCTCCATAGCACAGTGTTGCCAGTTAGGACATACTAACAGATTATTAAGAAATAAACCTACCGCAGTATGAACAAAATGTGGAAAAAGGGATACCACAGGTATTTGGAAAGCTTGCAAGTTGCTGGAAGGAATTGCAGAGCAGTCAGCAAAAGTGGGGAAAATTCTAATATAACACAGAGCTGAAGTTTCCATTCTGAATTCCTTAGAATCTTGTAGAACAGTGACATTCACCCAACAATATAGTATGCTATTTATTTCAATAATAATATAATTAGCTTTGGTGCAGCCAAAATAAAAAAATATGGCAGTACCCCATTCTCAGGATCTTTGTATTTTAAAATATATTAATAAATGAAATGTCCGTTTAACCCCTGCAGAATTATGAGGTGTATCTGCACTGGTAATTTGCTCTAGGACTATAAAGAATAATTGCTGTACACATCTCCAATATTGGTATGCAAGAAGCAGTAAGCATAATAATAAGCAGGATCACAGTGGCACAAAATACATATTACTCATTTACGCAGATGTGCTAAAGTAGCAATTTTGCTAAACTTTAGGCACCCATATATGTCTGCATATGCCTTCAAACATGTTCAGGAAGATCCAAGAGAACCAAAACTTAAGGAGCTACACTAAGCAAATTCCACCACCTTTCACACCCGAAACATCACTATAACCTCCCTATTGGCCCATCATTATGAAGGAAAGACACAATTATCATTAGAAAGGTGAAAGGGAGTAGTTTGTTCTGTGCACTTAACTTTGTTGAACATGTAAATAACTGATAACTTAACTCTAAGCAAATAATTATTATGAAGACAAAATATGTACTTATGTAAGTATGTACATTAGTATGAAGTACAGCACCCAGTCACGTTTCA
Source organism: Nanorana parkeri (assembly GCF_000935625.1). NCBI lineage: Eukaryota > Metazoa > Chordata > Amphibia > Anura > Dicroglossidae > Nanorana > Nanorana parkeri. The sequence continues at coordinate 556,791 of NW_017306636.1, forward strand.
GCATTTATATTATGTTAAAGAAGCTTTTATTGAAGTGTTAAAGTATATATTGACAAGTTATGTGTTAGTGCTTTATTTTAACTAAATGCTCTTAGTTTTGGAAAGCCTCAGGCAACAAATCTTAATGTACTGGAAAACATCTAAACAAAAACTAAATGCATCCTAAAATAGTTACATATGGTGCTAATGATAATTTAACAAATTCTACTTACATAACATACCAGCCTGATATACAGTATATATGATTGAAAATTTTTAAATGACAATGATATCAGTTCTTAGAATGGACTTAGACTTTACCGAATCTCTGTAAGTCCTGTTCCACTAAAGCTTCTTTTATATAGACAAGAATACCTGGAACTGCTAATGGAAATACAACGGCTTTAACCCCTTCGTGACGGGAGACGTACAGTGTACGTCTTGTCACTTTGTGCCTATATGACTGGCCACGTACACTGTACGTGACGAGTTATATCAGGCTTTGTAATGCCGGTATTTGCTGATTCTCAGCATTTAACAGTCATTCATTAATGTCTCAGTATTGAGGCATTAATTAATGAAATAATTAAGACAATGTTTGGTCAGCCAGTGAGACCCTATAAATTCCAGCTGTGAATATTTAAACGATGCTGTGAGTAAAAATGTCTATTTTGGATGCTTTAGTGCATGCATGTCTGCATATTAACACTCCAGTTTAAAAAAGAGGAGGATTTATAGGCCCTATAACTAATAATTATACAAAATACACTTAACTTTTTCTTTAAGCGATAAAAAAGTATGTCTTGATTTATTGCATTACCTGGTACATTAGATTTTCACTGGACACGCACATAATACATTGTTATAAGTCTTATAGATCAAGCAATACATACATGTTTTTCCATCTCCAGGACTTGGATCACCCTCTCCATCAGCATACATGGCAACCACGTTTACAGAGTAAGGAGTTTCAGGAGTCAGGCGTTCTAACAACAGAGTGTGAGTGTTGCTGGGGACCACAACCTAGAAAAAAGCATGTATAGTTACTGTTACAATAATGTCATTTTCTGTATTTAATAGTATGTGGCCCATCATATATATTTGAATAAAGAGCCATATGTCTCTGGAATCACCGCTGAGAGACTCAAAGCTTCAAGTGAACAAAGTAAATTACAGTAGCAATTTCATTTTAGCCCTGGTCACGTTCAGGTTGCAGAACACAGAGAATACATTGGAGTGATGCAATACTACCTATGAATAACATTTTATTTTTATGCATTTTGAGAGATGAACATGTCTTTCCATTAGGACAAGAAGGAAGTAACGGAAGAGTAACACAAAACAAATATTTTGATGATAGCTTGCCACCTATTACAAGTTTAGAAACACTGTTAATTGCATTTTTTGTGCAAACATGTCAAATAAATGCACCTAAAGAAAAGAGTTCCTGCAGTATCCATTGTGATCCAATGGCAGGTATCTTATTTTTGATCATTTCCAACATACAAATCTATGCATCATGCAAAATGTCTCCCCTCAGGAATTTACATCCATTTTTTTAAAAACTATTTAGGGGTCTATTAGGGTCTATTAACCGACCCGAAGCGCTGTTCGGCTATTCACTTCAGGCTGGTACGGCTTTGGCTGGCTTCGGGTCGGCCGAACAAATATCAGCATGTTCGGCCGACCCGAAGTGCAGAAGGAGTTCGACTCAGCCGATCCAACATCTGGATCGGCTAAGCCGAACCTCAGGCAGGCTACTCGCTGCTGTTCGGCCTATTCTCATAGATGCAGAACAGCAGTGAGGGAATAGCCGAATGCCGCCGAATGGCATTTGGCTCGGCTGTTCTGCTCGGTACCTCTGTGGTACCGAGCAGAATAGAAAAACAGTTAAAAAAGTAGTAAAATAAAATAGAAAACGATTGGGCAGAGCTAGCAGTGACAACTGTTTTCTATTAGCCGGGCGGTTCTGCTGCCGTCAGAATAATGTAAAAAAAATCACCATAGTAATGCAAAGCTAGATTCCTATTGGCTATTTCACTTTGCAATAGCAATAGCATACTAGCTATTGCACCCGCCCTCTGCTGCTGTCAGTCACTAGAGGGGACCTGATGGACAACTTCAGGTCCCCTCTGCTGATTGACAGCAGCAGTGGGCGAGTGCAATAGCTAGTTTGCTATTGGATATTGCAAATTGAAATAGCAGTTAGTTAACCGCCCAGCAGTTAGTAGCAGGCTGGCCAATGGCCAGCCGTTCAGTAAGCTTCGGCTTTCCCCTCGGCTCATTAAAGCCGAAGCATATGCCTTTGACTCGACTGAGCCGCTCGTCCGACTACGGGAGCTGTACGGGCTATAGTGAATATCCCGTACAGCAACCCTTTAGTTCTACTGAACCGAATGGGTCCTGGGGCCGAAGCAAGCCGAATGATCAGCCGAAGCTATGGCTAGATCCTTCGGCAGCTTAGTGAATAGACCCCTTAGAAATTTGTTGTAGTGATATGTTTAATATTTCAAATCTTACATTGTAAGCAATGTTCTTTACAGTTACTTACATTTCTATTACATACAGATGGATCACACTAGCTAATAGTACTTGATTACAACCGAGAAGGCACATTACTTACAGACAGAGGAGGACTTGTTGCATATAATGGAGAGTAGTTGACCTTGTATTGCTGCACAAGCCCAGGAGCTGGATCCCAGCGGACATTTAATGTGTTGGTAGTGGGGTTGTATACTTGAATATTTTGTGCAGTTCCTCGTACCACTACAAAAAAAAGTATAAACATTTTTATATACAGTATTTGTTATGCACAGTTAAGCATATTATTAAATAATTAGGTCTACCATGATAAATCTTATTTATGTTTTGCTTCACTGAAATTGTGGCATTCTTTTCAATGAAATCAAATGTTTTTAAAACTTTTTATAAGTCTATTGAGTCCGCTAAACAAATGGCATTACTCACTTATGACCAATAACTCATCCCAGTATGATCTACTAAATGCTCATAACACTGATAACAGTCATTTTCAAGAAACCTTACTACTGAAATGTGCACATAAATAGCATTTTGTACTTTTTAAAGAAATATCAGCTACAAACATTTGTGTTTTGTACAGAATAAGAATGTTTTATACTGACATTCCTTGGTGTGCATGGAGATGCCTGGATACACTAATATGAGTAAAAGATTGCCTATTGAATACTAACTTATTTCACTAGTTTATCATAAAAAAAATGTTGAATGTTTTTGCTTTTACTTGTTTTTTTTAATTTGTTTTTCCAAAGCTTGTTTACACTCCTAACTTTAGTAGCGTCTCTCTGTGATTTATATTTAATTTTGTTAGGACACTAAAGATGAAAATAAAGCATGATTCACATACGTGTCCTTCCAGTTTCTGACATGCGACCTCCATCTCCTTCTGAATATACAGGGACCACAGTTACAGTGTATGGTGTGTCAGGCTGAAGTCCTCTAAGAACTGTATAAATTGTATTTCCTGGAACAGTAGTCTAGAGAAAAGAAGGAAGGAATCATCTTTTTTACATGTTTATTATAGTCATCACTGAGTTCATATTTTAATGCAGCAGTACTGATATACTTTATGTTTCTTATAAAATAAATATATATTACTATTGACTCTAGTATTAAAAAACTACCATTGCATACTAATTCATAGTTTACCATAATATAATTTTATGTATGAGCAAAAAAATGTCTAATTATAACTTGGTGCATCCGTTGCACAGAACTGCACCTCTTACTAGGGCCATTCAAAACTTAACAACATTGGGCAGGCATCTATGTTGCTGCCCGCTATGAATTTCCTTATTAAACTCATATGGCTTACAGCTCAGAGAATGCCTAGCTTAATACTCAATTCTTGCTCTTTCTATACCTTGGTGGTAAGGGGATGCTCTTTCCAGGTATCATTAAAATGCTGAGCATATATTGTAAGTTACAGAGAACAAAGGGTAAGCGCAGCATTTTTGTCTCATCACAGAAAAGAACTGCACCACGAGAAGTCATGTCATGGAAACTCAATGGAGGAAGCTATTTTGTGAGCAGAACCTACATTATGAAGAATCCAGCTTTTTATTTGAATCATTCATACCACATTTTGGTTAATGCTGATTTGCAGATTGCAAAACATTGACAGGCTACATCCTAATAAACACTAAGGCAACCCAAAACATATATGCAACTGCTATTGCTATTTAGTTGTCACATTTAGAGCACCTATTTACACCTATTATCTAGCCATTTAATAAAAAAAGAATATTACCACTTCTTCAGGTCCACCAGCTGTCGGGACATAAAAGATCTTGTACTGACGTACATTCCCTTCTGCTGCTTCCCAGCGGACATTTAAAGTGCTTGTGGTTGGGTCATACACTCGGAGATTTTTCACTGTGTTAAGAGGCTCTGAAAAAACAGTTACGGATGTATAACAAAGAGCACTGACAACAAGTATTATGTTTCAGTTATACTTTTTCTATATTTGCTATTTCCAAATTCACACTTTATTTGTCAGCGAAACCATAATCTTCTAAACTACCTACATGCTACTAAGAGTTACTAATGTCCCTTCATACATTTTTTCATTCATGGTAATAGGTAGCTTAAGTAATCTGTTAGAAAATAGCTTCATTTTGTATTAATCAAATGATATCAGGCGCCTTGACGGGCCATACATGTCTTTACTTATTTGTAAAACTCCTAATGTGTAGGGAGATCCAGGGGCCAATCACAACATGGTACGTGCTATAGACTTAGGGGTCTATTCACAAAGCTGCCGAAGGATCTGGCCGTAGCTTCGGCCGATCCTTCGGCTAGCTTCGGCCCCAGGACATGCTAGGATCAGTGCCTTGTAGATAGACTGTATAAGGATGGATATTCAGAAGTCTGCAAGGATTCACCTATGCACACTGTTTAGCATCCCGTGGATAATGAAGATGGTTCCTTGCAGAAAAGGCTGAATTCACAGCTATCTTTAGCCTCTGACAAACCATGCCAGGCTTTAAGGGATAGCTTGGGTATTTGAGGAGTACAAAGTTCCACAATTCTGGTGAAATACATAATTACATGAGAACACATCAAAGTTTTAGGGATTCCTAGGATATAAATAAGAACATATACATACAGTATAAGAAGAGGTTATGTAAAGGTGCATTTGGCTAATGCTGGGCATACAAAATGGAATACGACCACACCTAGAAATCCCTGTTTCATCTATGGATATTATTTATGTATCTCCAAAAATATAGTATAGCATACTTGTTTTTCCTCTTCCAGAAATTCTTCCTCCTTCTCCTTCGGTATACAGTGATGCCACAGTTATAGTGTACGGAGTATCTGGCTGGAGTCTCTGCAGCACAACACTGTTCTGTCTTCCTCCAACTGTTTGCTAGGGAGTTAGTAAAAAAGAACACTATAAATGTAGATCTGACATGCACTTACAGTTTCCGTTCTAAGATACAATGAAGGTAAACTGCATCAAAAAAAGCAGAAGATATGTTGTGCTTACAGCCAGGAAAACCTTTTTTAGGCGGTCACAAAAGAGCTCCAAGTGAATTCCAATGTAATTATGAAGTAGGCTGTTGTTTTAATATAATACAATTATTAAATATAAAGTTTATAATTTTAACTACTTTTTCTAGTGCCTAGTGCTCTTATGAAATATGTCTATATGCATGTTCCCTCCATTACATCATGCTGATTACAGGATAGCTCATGCAGGAGCATGGTAAAAAAGCACCAACAGAGGAGGCAAGGGATTAGAGTTTTGCTCATAGCACTCATAGCACACATGCCTTTCTTTGTGCTACCAACAAAACTGCTTTGCTTCTCCTTATGCCTCCTGTGTCCTCACAATTTCTTATACCATCTAAATCCAGATTGGTACCCTTTGCCTCCTAAGTAGTAATGAGGGTCGGCTTTGCCTCTACCAGGGGTTTGAGGTGAATGTTGCTTGTTTATGGTTCCTGAACCCAGCAAACTAATGCAGGAATTTGCTACAATGACCATAATGCAGTGCCTGGTCTTTGATCTTAGGTCAGGTAGTTTAGAGGGGCCAATTTGGCGTCTGTTGGATAAGTCAGGCCCCTCCTGCAATACTTGCAGATTGACCAGAAGTTTCCTACTGATTGTAACGCGTACTTTGTGGAGTTCTTTAAATAAATGAAAATAATAATTCAAGGTATTGTGGCAGAAGGCTTTCAATCAATCTTTTTGGTTGAATAGATGGCCACACACCTATTTCATGACCCACATAAAGCCATATGATGCCATATTTTCATCTTCCAATTACTGTTTCAGTCTTACAGTGGACTACCAGTACAAGATACAGAAAGGTGGCCTTCCTAGTAAATTTTATATATCCAGATACTGCTGGGAATGAGTTCTGGGATAAAAGGAGCTTAAGTAACCCAGCTACAAAACTGAAGAAATATAGTGTATTTGAAAAAACTCCTAATTGTCTTTTCCTGACCTCGAAACTGCAGCTGGCAAATCTTCATAAATAAGCTTTTTAACCTATGCTGAGACATCCCCTGAGACAGAAGCTCAGCATTGGTGTTGTATCATTGCCAACATTTGCTCTCATGTGCTGGATTATTCACAACATTTACAGACACACATTCAACAGTAAGAATGTGTTTTACTAGCAGCTGGACACAACTTCAAGAAAAAGATAATCACAGTGCATAAAAATAGATAAAAGACATAACATTCTGCCATTTAAGACTAGTACATGTTGATACTGAAATGATAAGGAAAGCTGGAAAATTATTAATTCTTTAACTTAAAATGCCAATTAAGAAAGAAACTATCTAGAAGGTGTAGAGAGTTTAAAATATGGTACACAGAATAGTGTTAAAATGTTTCCCTTTCATAAGGAAAATCCCACCAACTGCAATCCAGTTGTTGTCTCCCCGCTCAGACCCTTTAATGTTGCTATTATGACCAGAATATGTCTGATCATAAACTAGCCATCTCTTCTTCATAAAGACAAGGATACCCTAATGGGCCTATAATACATTAATCAATGGTAATATATGGTGTGTTGCTGGGTTTGAGATGTTGTCAAAGAGGTCTTTACAAAAGTTAATCCTGACTGTTAACTGTTTATGTACCTAAATTGAATGGTTCTACTACCACCCCCCTTCTTCTGCTCCCCTACTATGCTGCAATGAGTGGGTTGACTAGTTGTGGCTCCCGTTGTGGATAAAACCAGTGTAAGTTCTAATGTTTCTATTTTAATTGGTTGGCATTTTATAAAGCTTTGAAAAGCAGGCAGAATGTATTATAGTACTCACAAAGCAATATACATCCAGGCCATGGAAAAACCAAACTACCATTTAAAATTAAGAGAAAAGAAAGAAGTTTTATTCATTCAGTGGCATATAACTGTGAACAGCTAAAGCTGTTTGCAATCCCTACCACTTACGTTAAATGTTTTATGCATTATGATGTAATATGCAGCAACATGAATCTCTAAGTCATATATCTCAGACTTTTCACTGCACATGACAGTATGAGAAGCATTTGTCCATATGATAAAGGTTTACAGCCAGCTTCATAATTCATCACTGAATAAACACTTACAGAACTATGCACATAGTAAATGTCAAGTAGCAACACCAGCACTTTAAAATGTTACAGCTTATTTAAAGACGGTGAAACTTGTAGTGCTGAGTTTTAAACATGCACTTAATAAGCACCGCTACACTAGTTAATAAAAGTTGTGTTGACTTAAACATGGTAGTAAAACTCACTAAACATCCTGTATTAGAACTTTAAAGCACTCTTTAAAAACCGTAGGAAACATCTGGCCTGCTTAAAAGTTACCTTTGGGCAAGCTATTGTAAATTGTTTAGAGTAACACATCCCAGGTTGTTTAGTATCTATTGTAATGAACTTAATGAGAAAGTACAATAAGAATGCTTTGGGCTGTCAAAAATAGTTTACGCATTTTATGAGGTCTGCATTCCAAAATATACTTGCTATTTGAAATTATTTGGGACACATGAAGGTGGCAAGCTAACAATACAATTTGCCAACAAGGACAGACCATCCAATGTGACATAAAGGGTGAATGCAAGTTAAAGCCCAATTGCCTCAGTGCACTGCTCCCACACAAAGAGCAGGGATCCGTATCTGCAGCATGTTGGCAGGAAATAATCTTTCCTACTTGGCACACCTTTTGTTTTGATGCACATGGAATGTATATACAGTAGTTTATTTAAATTAAAAGTTATCCAGGGCTTTAATATCTAACTTCATGGGCACCATATGTATTTTTGTTTTTCTCATGGACACATTGAGGAATATTAAATGGTCAGCAATTATAGCATTCATATGTACAGAGCCAAAGGCAATCCACTGATGGATAAATATGGAAAATGTTTAATGTCTGCACAGAGGTCTACCCAAGAAAAGGGTAGAAAAACTAAGCACAGTGGGTATTTCTCTATAAATGCAGAGAATCTAAACAATAGACAATCAGGTTGCTTTACTAAATGCAAATAGGCCAGTCACTGTGCAAGAAAATCTTCCCATGTGGTAAAAATTCACTTTGCAAAGAATACCGAATCACATGCAAGGAAAAAAACAGAAGTCAGCAAAGCTTCACCTCATTCACAAAGCTAAAGCTAAAAGCTAAAAAATTCCAGTGCAAAGTGCACACTCCAGTGCAAAGTGATCAGCCTATTTGTCTTTAGCAAAGCAACCCCAATTATCTTGATTTTCTACATGCCACTGTGAGCTATTAAAAAAAATGGGATAAAATATTCAGTTTTCAAGTCACTGTGTAAACACATCAGCTAGTATGGGAAAAAGACAGCCTTCCCCACTGAGCTCACAGGATTTCAGCATAGTCCCTTTGATTTTGATGTTTTTTTTAAGGTTTTATCATCATGCTTCCAGCAGATGCATTTTATGGAACAGCTGGACAAGCTTTGAAGTGCGCATTAATGTCATTTGTTAATAAAATGAAATAAAATAATTTTCCGCTAGTTTCTTCTCCTTTAATACAGTTAAACAGGGTTTTTTCATCCAATATTCACATTTAACAGCAGAGTTTCGACATATGTTTAAGCATATGGCAAAATATACCCTAAATTATTGGAAAACGGTCATCTTCACAATAGCTTATTAAAGGCATTTCATGTATAGATATGTACATGCACTCCGGAAAATACTATCATATACACTGCTGCGTGATTCTGGCTTTAAACTATGGGGTCTATTCACAAAGCTGCCGAGGGCAGCCGAGTGAATGACTGATCAGAAGTGAAGTGAGCCGAACACTGTTCGGCTATTCACTTCAGGCTGGTACGGCTGATTTCAGCCGTACATCGGCTGAAATCAGACGCACATCGGCTTGCTTCGTGTGGCTTCGGATCAGCCGAACATGCTCAGCATGTTCGGCTGACCCGAAGTGCAGAAGGAGTTCGACTCAGCCGATCCAACATCTGGATCGGCTGAGCCACTTTTCTGTGGATGTTATACAGACCAGTTCTGTTTTCTTTAAAGATGGCAAATCATACTGGCACAATTTCCAAAAGCAAGCCAAAGGCTTACAAATTATCTGAATGTGCATTTACCAGGAAAAATAAATATTGAAACGTATAAATGGAATGTATTTGTTTGATTTAAACTGAAAGTCCAGTTGGGTTTCAACTAATTTGTTATTGCTTTACCGTTTGTTCTGCACCCTCTCCAACAGCAGGCTGGTAAAATATTTTGTATTTCTGCACTCTTCCACTGGCAGGATCCCATCTCACAGTCAAGCTGCTGGATGTCGCGTTGAACACCTGCAGGTTTCGTGGGCCATTTCTTGGACCTAGAATTTATGTGGAGAATTTATTATAGCAAAATAGTTGGAAGATAGCTCTAAAGGAATAATGTACATCTTGAAAAATGGACATACAATAATTACTAACCTAGCCATATTTGTAATGTAACATTATTGAAAACTGTCCTTCCATTTCAATATGCAGATACAGTAGCTAGAATTTTTTTAAACTTCCAACAAAATTAAAATAACTTACTTTAAACAATGGTATCAGATTTATAGAAACATTTTGTGCACAGAATGTTACCCCTGAAATCTTATTTCCTGCTTATGTGATCAGTTTACTGTTTTTCCCTGAGGCTTTTCCTTGGGCTTGACGTAAACCTTAAGCCATTGTCAGCTCTGTCTTTGGGTTTAATGCAGTAAATGTTATTTATCTGATGATAAATTGGCCCTTTAGCTACATAGGTGTTGGAGATGCAGAGTTTATCTTAATAGAAAACAGCATCTGATCAAATGATTATAGCAGGCAGGCTATTCCGCTCATCAGTGGATTTGGTAAAGATGATGGAGTATCCTGAATCAGCTTTGCCAGGACAAAAATAGATATGAACCTGCAGGAACCTTGCTAAAACTTTGCATTGTAAATAATTTAACTGTAAAGGATTGTTTTAGCTCTGACACATCCATGTAGTAAAATAAAACTTCTCAGGAATGGCAGCTCCCTTATGAACAACATACTCTACTAGGGATGCACCTATACCAATACTAGTATCGGTATCGGAACCAATACTGAGTACTGAGTACTTCCGGTATCAGGAAGCCAGACGGGCTAGGCCGCTGCACGGCTTCCTGATTGGCGGGGAAGTTGGCTCCATGCTGCCTCGTCACCAGGAAGCATGGAGCTGGCTTCCCGGCCAATCAGGAAGCCAGGGGCGAGTAATGACTCGCCCACCCGGCTTCCTGATTGGCCGGGAAGCCAGCTCCATGCTTCTTCATCACCTGTGATGAGGCTGCATGGAGCCTGCTTTCTGGTCAATCAGGAAGCTGGGCAGCGGGTAATGACTTGCCGCCCGGCTTCCTGATTGGTCATGAAGCTGGCCAACCAGGAAGCCGGGGGGCGAGTCATTACCCACCCTCGGGCTCCCTGATTGGCCAGAAAGCCAGCTCCATGCTTCCTCATTACCTGGTGACGAGAAAGCATGGAGACAGCTTCCCAGCTAATCGGTCAAAATCGCGCCACCCGGCTTCCTTAATTGGACTAACGGTATCGGTCTTTGGTATCAGTGAGTATCGGGAAAAAAAATATCGGTACTCGTACTCGATACCAGAAAAATGGTATCAGTGCATCCCTATACTCTACTTTTCTCCTTTCTATTTTTCACCTTTGCTACATACATAGCTTGGTGCACTGATATCTGACCAAACATACAGCAAAGCTCACTCAGCACCGCCATTTCAGCATGGTCGCACAAAGATACTAAAATAAATGAACATTGGTATTATCTTTGCTTTTAGCCATATCCTGAATCATAATTCACAATTAAGTAAGTGTTATTTATTTAAGAAATGTAGAAGCTTATCTAATATTTACATTTGAAGGTAAATGCTTTAAATGTAATGAATGAGAATTAGATCAGAAAGAAAAATCACTTACTTGGAGTTGTAACAGGTATTTTGGGTACTAGAAACAAAAGTAAATTAATTAGTGTAATCAAAAAAAAAAATGTGAATATAACATATTAAAACGAAAAGGCTATCTTTACATGTTCGTTCGGTGCCCAACAGTTCCTCGCTCTCAGATTCATCAGGGTAGACAGCAGTAATTGAAACATCATATGGAGTGTCAGCGTCCAGGTTCACGAATTCCAAAGTATTGCTATCTCCTTCCACAATGGTCTGCAACATTTAAATATGTATTAAGACTGATATCATGTATTGCCTCAATTTAGTTCTTAATTAAAACCAAATGTTTACATCTTTCTTTTGTCCTGGTCTTCCAACAGGTGCCCAAGTTATCTTGTACATAGCTACATCAGGTCCTCCATGGTCCCAAGTTCCACGGAAGCTTTGTCTTGTTATCTCAGAGAATTGGAGGTTGGTCGGTGCTGGCACAGGAGCTATTCCCATTAAAAGAAGGAATAATAAGCAGATATATATATCAGAATAGAATGCAAATTATTCCCTTCAAAATATAGGAATTTGTACATATATTAAGCAAAAAAAGACACAAAAAACATACAGCAACATGCTTAAATAAGAATATATATGTCATCAATCATGGTGATTTTACAAAGTAGTTCAAGGTATGCAATGAAAAGCGCAAAAAAAGCATCTATAGAAGATATATACTAGTAATAACCCCCATTGTTGTTGATTGTATTTTTTGTTTGTATGTATCTGTTCATACCTGTGTGATTTTAGCATCTTTCTAACACATAATATAAAACATATCTCCATTACCACATGGTAGTGTATGGTCCATGCTATTATGATTAATATGTATTTGATATTTATTAAAGAATAGCCCTCCTTTACTACTTCTTATTTTTAGTATTGTCTATTTCAGTATATCTTTTTTATATTTATTTGATTAGGTATATGGGGTCCTGACATAAGCATTTTCAGACTTATTCAATTAAAACAGTCCAAAGTTTAAAAAGGAAATTGCAGTAATGTACAACAACCAATAAAATGTAGGATTGTTCAAGCCAAGTGATTGAAAGATGAATTCTGATTGGTGAGCATGGGTTACTTCACTTTGCATTTTGCCTAATTAAAGAAGCCTAAAAGTATTGTTCCAAAAGATAAATAATTAGGTGATTCAAATTTCAGATATTAGACCTCTATACAAATGGCCTCACTATTAGACTTCAAACAGGCAATACTTGCCATAGTAAGAACTTCATACAAATACATTAATCAAAAGGTCATATTTATTGAGGAAAAACTGAAGTGGTTTTTGGAAGTACAAAGTATTGGAACCCACCTGTAGTGCCTTGTGTACGTCGTGGCTGGGATTGTCCCACATCCAACACTGCAGTGACACTGACATCATACAGAGTTTTCGAAAAAAGATCAGTTAAAGGTGTCGTTGTCCTTCTGCCTTCCACTTCAATCTAAAAACATGAAATGCATAAGGAAATATAGGATAGCAACAAATAATGGCGCAATATATGCATTTAGCATATCACATGATCTTTCTACATGAGAGGATAAAAAAAATCACATTGCCCTTTCATACTTAATAGCATGATCCCCCTTACTGTCAAGCACTCAAACAGGCTTTGATGTGTTTAAAGGTGATACCACTGCACTTGTAGTTCATTCATTCTTCCTTCCTCCCATCCATGTTTATGAATGCCCGTACCAAGGTACAGACATGGACAGGAGGAAGCGTCTGCAGTCTACTGATCGCAGAGCATTGCACTTGTAGTCTACTGATCACAGTTGCAATGCTTTGCAGGCTTCATTCAAAAAACATATACATATATATATACGTATATATATATATATATATATATATATATAATTCCCCCTCTCTATTCAGTCTCAGGCCGCCGCCGTCTCAGGTCAGACATGACGCCGCGACCCACTGCAGAGGGTGTCGCGACACACTTTTGGGTCGCGACCCACGAGTTGAGAACCACTGATCTAGACGTTTGTGTTTGTAGATTGTCATTACTAAACACTTCTAAAGGTGTGTTTGTTGTTATTTTAAAGATATGGATAAAGGTCCGCTTTAACTAGTGTAAAGGATATAAACAGTATAGTGTACAGAGAGTTTGATCTGTAAATGCTATAAAGTTCCCAACTAGTTCATGCTCAAGAGAGCAATATTTAAAAGCAAATTACTTAGAATGATTAGCTTAAACCATGATCGATATATGACAGACAGTGCCTATCCTGCTCACATAGTTCATTCTCACCTCTTTGTATTCTTCCTCATCCCCTGTTTTGTATCTCACTATGTATTTTAGGACATTTCCAGGAGCAGGATCCCAAAATACATTCATAGAACTGTGTGTAATATCTCTGAGTCTTATATTTCCTACTCCTTGAACAGGCACTGAAAAACAAATGGAATGTAGAGTTAAAAATAAAAGGCTGGTTATACTGATGTAGTTTAGTGACATGCCCATGAGTAAATTCAGTGTATTTCCTTAGATGTGAGATTCATGGCTTACAGGTAGCTAGGAAACTGCAATGATAAAAATTAGGTATGCACCGATATATCGGCAACCTAAACATATTGACCGAAAATAGCACTTTTGGGAAAATGCAGAAACAACAAAAAATGTGGCAATAATGAGCCAATTGCCCTACCCCCCACACAGTACAAGCTTTAAAAACTGCCCACCAATGTGAAGCCACCTGCTGTGACTCTGCTCAGACCCCACCCCAACTAACGTGACTCTTATGTGGGAGCAAATCAATATAAATGCCCAGGATGGCCACATTGAAGATGGGGGGGACATGAACACACAGCAGTGGAGGGGGCTCAGACTTGGCAAGATTAGACAGCAGAGTTTTGCATGTAGACCCGGGAGCACATGGACACATAGCTGTGGCGTGTTAAGTCAGAATTATCAACATTAGACAGCATGGTCTTATTGATTGCAGCTCAATCTCCTTTTTTTCAGACCTGCAGTTGGCAACTTGCCCGCTACCCCCTTCCCTGTCCCATTCAACTGCCAGCAGAGGGGGCCCGAGGTCAACAAGGAAGTTCTGATTATTGGAAAAAAAAGCTGTCAGCTTCAGAACTTGAAGCTGACAGCTTTTTCTTCCATAATGTGCCTCAGCTGCCTACCTTGACTGCATGTCCTTCATGCTCAGGCATGTCCAGATTCCAGCATGTAACCTGGGCATGATAGCAGTGTGATTTTTTTTCAGGTTTACTCCTCTGTTGAGTAAACTTTCTACAGTTGATGCTTTACATTTTTTTTCCAGATTTAACTCTGTCTTGCTGTTATCATTGCACTACCCAGGAAAGGTCGATCATGTCAGTGGTGTGGAAATATTTCACAATTTCTGAAAAAGACATCAGATTTGCAGTCTGCATTGGGATTCCAATTTCCTTGAAATGTGACCATGATGAGGGTGGACCCAGTGGCTGGTAAGTATAAGCTAAAAAATAAAAAGAATTTATTTTTGTTTTAAAAATGAGACAGCTGTCTCATTCAGTTATCAAACTAATAAATGAGACAATTGTTTCCACTGGTGTTTTGAAGGGATACATGTCCCTTTAAAGTGTAAAATTTTGCCCTTTTACACTGAAACAAATTTAAGCTTAGAGCTGCTGTTTGAGTTTATTACTGGATTTGTTGTTACTGTTTTGCAATAATAAGATTTATATATTATTATATGTATTTTTTGTCCATTTTTGGGTGTTATTTTAAATAAAAGTTTGGGTATTCTATTATATTGACTTGGAGATTTTCAATTCTGGTTATTTTAAATCAATGAAGTGAAGTGAAATGTCTAATATAATACATACAATTATTTTTAATAATAAAATATGTGGGGAAAAAATAAGTCATTTTCGGTTTCGGCTTTGGCCTGACAAATTTTTGTAGTTTCGGTTTAGAATTTGCATTTTGGTGCATTCCTAGTAAATAGTCTACATTATTTGTGAACATGTTATATCCTGAAGTGGTATTTTCCCAATTTAATATTTTGGCTTACTCAATACATGTGTTTAAAATCTAAACAACATATAAAGAAGTGTGAACTGTATTGTGCAACCCTAAAACATCAAGATAATGTAACAATGGACTGGCCAAGTTTTACACTTGTGCAGTGGCTGACCTAGGGAACAAAGTGCCCTGGTGCAATAATTTTTTTCGGGGCCCCCCTTCCCCACCAAAAAAAACACAAACCCCCCAACCCACATCCCCTGTAGCAACCACAAAAAAAGTTGGAAAAATAGGATTGCTGTATCAAGTACTTCTGAGATTTGTAGTCCTCTATAGAGGGTGTCATACAGCATATCCATCATTTGGGCTACAAAAAATAATTATTTTATTTAATAACTTACCTTCACTTCTTCTGGCCCGTGTACTCAGACGGCTGCTTGCTGGGTCCTCACGGCCGAGGCCCGGGTCTGCCCCCTGAAGTGCCTGCCGGCCTTTTTATTCTCGGCTCCCTCCTCAGTATCCGGCGGCCCCCCCATCTCTGCCCTGGGAGTGTCGGATCATCCGACACTCCCGGCGCACAGATGAGGGGGCCCGCCAGCTGCCGGATACCAATGTGATCATCGGACACTCCCGGCATAGTGCTGGGGGGGCCCGCCGGATACCAATCCGATGCTATCCAGCGCCCGGACACCCATCTCTGCTCCGGGGCTGTGTTACATTGGATACTGGGCCCCCATTTAGGCTCAGGCCCCTGGGGCAGCCGCACCGGCAGTAGGTCCGCCCCTGCACTTGTGTACAGTTTATGATTGTTAGGCATTATGACTGCAGAGATAAGCCAGCAGCATAGCTACAATTTAATGAAAGACACTATGTATATAATTGTATTGTTATAGCTATGCATTCAAAAGTTCAGTGCACAGCTCACACTAGAAAGCTGAGACTCAGGATCAACCATAAAGCAATTTTAGTTTAACAAAAATATTATTTAAAGTCCCTCTGCAATAGTATCTTTTCCTTTATAGTTCAATTCTTACGTGTGACTTCCTGAGCTGTGAGTGGGTCACTAGAAAGTTCATTAAAAAGTGCATAAACCGTCAATGTATATTCTGTATTTGGGAATAACTCCTCTAGCCGCACGTCAGTAACAGATGGGCCAACAACTTTCTGCAAATGGCAAAAGAAATTTGTTTAGAATATGCTTTACAAACACGTACATAAAAACCTTGCCAAATGCCTACAGTGTTAGAACGTAGACAAAAACCAATGAACAGTGACAAAAAAAGCACAAGCTATAAATTGGAAGTGTTTGTAACTTGGCCTACACATGTACTTAGCCTTTTCCATAGCATGCAGGCTTTTGATTATAAAATTATTTACGCTTATCATCATTCACATATGGAAATCTAAGTCTTGGTAGATGATAAAAGGGCTGTAAACATGATCATACAAATGTATTAGAACAGAACAGGACACTGACATCTAGTTTCTTTCAGTACATTCCGCTAGTCAGTGATTTATTTCTCTGGATTTACATTTCACCACTGGCAGAAGAGAATGGCTCATATGAAAACAATTCAAGGAAGAAGATTATCTTAATCATATTATCAGATGCCCTGATTTCTGATATTTTATTTAGCTTGGCTGGCAGACCAGCATTCCTCACCTCTTTCTCTTCAGAAGGAACAGTTGCATTGACAGGCTCATATGTTAAACGGTATCCAGTAGCTCCACTGGCAGCTTCCCATCTTGCTCTCATTATTGTAGTTCCAATGTCATAAATGTTAAGGTTTCTAACAGAAGGTATGGGCACTGTTGACGTAAGGAGATTTTTGTTATATATATGTAATCTGCTTGTGGATGCCTTTATTTAAAGTAAAGCCGATTAAAACCTAAAAATTATTGAATCTTGTTATGAATGTAAGTACTTGTGTAAGTCTTCAGATCTATCCCTGTAGAGCACCGTGTGCGCCCTGCTAGGCTGGTTATAGATTCATGCATGTACCATTTTTTCTAGTTTGACTATTTTTGGTTTGGGGGACGCACTGGAGTCCCAGCGTGCATTTTTGGTTGCTGGGCCTCCAGTGCGACCCTGCACCTTATTAGGAGGAGTTGGCTGGCTTCAGGTACACCTGCATGTAATTTATCAACTTCATTAACATGCTCACACTTGGAGACTCGGATACATAGAGTTAGGACCACACTTTGCAGAGGTGCCTTGGCGCAGCAGTGTGGCTTCTACATATTTTTGGCCAAAAGTTTGTGCAACTAAAACCTCTGATTTTAACGCATACTGTTGACAGGGCTACTTGTTTGGTTGCAGGCTGGCTGGCAGGTTGAGGCTGGGGAATTTTTGTGTTTTGTATTGTTGTAAGCCTTCCCAATGTGCGCCCTCCTATAAAGGCTGGTTATAGATTCATGCATGTACCATTTTTTCTACCTTGACCTTAGCTTAGTAAGTGCAGTGGGATGAAGCTTTTCTCCAAGTCAAAATTAGGCCACGTCCCCTCCAGGAGCTAAGCATGTCATTCTGTCTTTCAACTCCTAAATGCAAGAGCCTAAACTGCCCTTTTAGGTCTTGTATTTGAAAGTTAAATGAAGTGGGTTAAATTGTATTGGGGGAAAGAGGAGCTAAATCTTGACTAAGGTAGAAGTTGAGGCTCCATGTACAGCCTGGACATGGGGTCCAAGGGGCTCCATAAGGACGCAGTAATCAAGTGAAATGGCCACACTTGTTTCAGTTATGTCTTTGCTTCTTATTCATGTTTTTATATATTTACATAATATATTGTTTTTGAAAAAAGAGAGTTGTTCACAAAAGGGTGAAGAGTTTAGAGAAGGCAGGATTCCAATTCAGCTCACTTTCGAGTTCAGCTATGTTGTCCTAAATTGTTCACTTCACCTGCATTCTTCAAACTCTTCACTCTTTTGTGAATAACCCATTCAGTGTCAATTCAGATAATAATCCACCTTAAAGTCTTTTGTATATACAGTACATATGTTTGGAAAAAATATATATGCAATTTTGAAGTAGTTAATTGATTTAAAAAAAAAGCAAAAAAGAAAAGAATAACTAAAGCAGATACTTTTTTTGGAACACCAAATCTTGGAGTTCCTACTAAAACACTAGTCATTTCAGAACCACCAATCAGACAGTCTAGGATTGGATACATCCTTTTAAATCATCTAGGTTTTTTCATATGCTGTTCCAGAATGACCATGTGATCATATTCAATCTATGGCAGTTGGATGATAACTAGCTATATCATTATATTGTATTTTAATCTCAGATTTTGTTTTAGTTGTATACGTATCTGCATAAGCTGCAAATTCAAGTTAGACAACTCCATGTCACGTATACCTCTTTGCCGTTTCAAAAAAACAAACTTTCTAAATTTTTATGCCTCAAAAGCAGTGAAGAAATTGGGCTGGTGCTGCTATGATTCATAGAAAGGGCAACAATGACCTCATAATATTTGTCTGTTTCTTTTTCCTCTACATTCATCATTAAATATTATGGCATGTTGCCTTTGTCAGGTCAATGACATGGGTCATTTCTAAGCATCCAATATGGTATTAATTAACACAAAACATATGCTTTAACCATTTCTTGTTGAATACATTTTCTCGCTTTAAACATGAATAAATGAATACCACATGTGGCAATGCGTATAAAGCCAGTGATCTTAGATAATTTGAATTTGGAGATTATTCAGCAAATGACAATGGGAAAAGTTAACAGTTTTTATGTGGGTCATAAAAATAATTCTAAAAGTGAGATGGCTGGATTTCACCAGTGGTGTCGAGTGTAAGTTATACTGCAGTCAAATTTACACATGCAGTCTATTTTAAGAAATGTTCAGTAAATGTGATTCATTATAAAGCATACTAGTTGCACTGTAAGAGACTATCAGCAAACAACAAGATGTTTTATCAACGCATGAACCACAAATTATTCTTAAAGTGCACTTTTTAATGTTATTATAAAGTCAGCAAAGTTCTGCTAAAATGGTGTTTTAGTGAGTAAGTCTAGTTTTTGAATGTGAAACATTAGTATATAAAATCTCAAACATGGGTAGTGTAATTCAATTTGAGATGTTACATATCACTTTTTATATAACAATTTTATGGGTTATGATCTTAAACGTATTATTGAAAGAACATTGTAGATAATCCTAAAGTAAACCTGTGACATGAGAGAAATTGGATGCTGCCATTGCTCATCTACTGCACCTCATTGTTGTCCCAATCAGTCACTTAAATTTTTGACACAAGAGGGTTAACCATGTCCTCATGTGACAGGTATCCTTTAAGGGATTCCATGGCAAGGGTCATTATGGTATTGGAGAGATCAAAGGAATCAAATAATTCCCCTGTCCACTAACAAAGAGGAAGAATCCAAATGTAGACAGCTCAAAGCACATATTCCATTTCACTGTCTTTGTGAATAACCGGCTTAGTGGTACTTCCACAGTTACTTTTGATTTCTGTGTTGAGTAGGTTCAAAAAGGTCTCTCAACATGAACAGTCTGTGCCATGTTATCCTTCTATGACGTCTTCAAGGGGTGTGTGACATTTTCGAGAAGAAGAAGAAGGAGAAGAAGGAGAAGAAGGAGAAGAAGAAAGAGAAGTAGGAGGAGAAGAAGGAGAAAAAGAAGGAGAAGGAGGAGGAGAAGGAGAAGGAGAAGACTTGTTTATAACATGAAAAAAACATACATGTTGTTTCTTGGCCAACCAATGGCTCGCTGCTCTCTCCTTCTACCACTGAATACACTTTGACTACATATTCAGTTTCAGGCTTTAGGCCAACCAGTACTGTTGTTTTGTCATTTCTGTTAACAATAACCTATTGAAAGAAAAGAAATATGAGAAAAATAGGCAAAGACTAAAATGTAAAATGAAGCAAATATTCTGATAACCTAATGCTATTCTTATTCTAAATACTTAAAGACCAGGCATCTTGCTCACTGGCATCATGATGGTGCATATTTGTATGCATGTCTTCTGGCTGTGCATTTTCCCAAAAAGAAAATCTGCTTAGATGCATATCAAATAAGTTTGTTTACATGCGTTTGCATTTAAACCAACTCTGAATGGGCCATAAATGCAATTTTTCTTGATTTTGCAGTTTAATCTATATGTTTCTATTTTAAATGGTCCTCAACTTCGAGTGGATGAATGTACATATAGGTCCAATGCTTGCATGCAGATCCATTCAAAAATGTGCACTGTATGGATCTGAATGCTCTGTTTTTGATGCTAATGTGCATTAGTGAATGGCTCGATGTTGGAGCCAAACTTGAGTTCGACTCGAATATCGGCAGTTCGTGTGTTCGGCGAACACACAAACTGTCAGGGCGTTCAGCGGGCTGTTTGTCCGCTGAGCGCCCCGCAAGACACTGTGCCTTGTAAGCCCTGATTGGCTAAAGCCTTTCACCTGACCGCAGGGCACAGAGAACTATGAGAACCATGATTGGGTAAAGTCATGGTGACTTTGTCAAATCATGGCTCACCTGTTACAACTGTAAACAGTTGGGTGGAGCTAGCTGTCACTGCTATCTCTGCCCCAAATATTGACATGTTGCTGACATCTGTCAAAATGCCATTCTGCGGCGTGTGAACGTCGCAAGTGGACAGGGCGGCAGTCGTCTAGGTTTTTTTTAAATGATTGTTTCTCTTTATTTGTTATTGTTAGATTTTTTATTTTGTTGAGTCGTCGTCGTCATGGACAACACTGGACATCGTGATTGATGCTGGATTAGGTCGGTGGATCCATTTTTGGGTTTTGTTTTGTTTTTTAAATAAAAGACTTGTCAAAAACATGTCTTTTTTTCAAATAAAGGATTTTTTCAAAAGTCTGGCCTCTTTTTAAAAACTTTTATTTAACCCTTTTGTGAATGGGTAGGGGTACAAGTGCCCCTTACTCATTCACAGGGGGGGCTGCATCTGGGTGCCACTTTATTAAATAAGCCCCCTGCCCGCATGGGGTCCCTCCTTAAATTCCTACCAGACATTAAGGGTTTGGTCTGCCTTTTAGGGGGAACCCTATGCCTTTTTTTCTTTCTTTTTTTAAATGGGTTCCCTCTTAACATTCCTACCAGACGTAAAGGGTCTGGTATTGTTTGGGAGAGGGAACCGCACGCTTTTTTTTTATTTAAGGGGACCCTCCAGGCACGATATTTAAAGAAATTTTTAATTTTTATTGTTTCACTTTAAGGAATTTAAAATCACTGCTCCTTGATACATGCTCCCAGGGCAGTACCCGTATCCCCATACCCTTTTTATGGCCATTAACTTGCATAAAGGCCTTCAAAATGGGGTCAATTTATTTTCAAAGTTCTACCCCCACAGACTTGCATTGAGTTTGAGTTCGAATTCAAACTTTTCCCATGTTCGAAAGTTTGAATTCGAACTGAACACAGGGGTGTTCGGCTCATCACTAGTGTGCATGAGGTCTAACACTTTGTTGGGATATTTGAAGAAGAATTAAAACGTTAATTTGCTTCAATTCAGATCAACTATCATTTATTGGATGAAAACAGTCATTGCATGCAGTCTGCCAGGGCAATGATTTGTTTACCCAATCAAAGCTGGTGAAAAGCCAGTTTCTAATTGGTTGCCAGTGGCCACTTCACAACATTGCTCTTTCTGCTATGTTAGTAGGCAATGCATGCCCACACAGGTCACCAATTTCAAGCAGGAGCAAAGCAAATAAAGGTTTCCCAATGAACTGATAAAATGCATAAACAGGTGAAGCATACATGAGGAGTTCAACAAAGAAATCTTGTTCATCACAAAAACAAAGTATGCAATACAGTCCCCAGGACCTGTAATGTGTTTACTTGAAACTCACCTCTTGAGGTATGCCTCCAGATACTGGATAATATTCGATTCTGAATCTGTCCACACTGTGAGATGGGGGAACCCATGACACTCGAAAAGACTGGTGAGTGGGCTCTGATGTTCTCAGGTCAGAAGGGGCTTCCAGGTCACCTGTGTTCACATTCAACAGTTAAATTATTCTAAAGATTTATCTATACTATCAAAACAAAACAGAAACCTTATTCCTGCTCTGAGGCTACTGAAAATAGAATGATAGAAAGATTGTAGTGTGCATGAGGCATGCAAAGGCTGTTCCACAGAGCATTCCCTGGGAACAAGGAGTGCCAATGAACACAGACTGCCTCAGGGTCAGGATAGGTAATGAAAGTAAGCGAGAGAAATTGTATGAAGGAGAAAGTTACTTCTGGCAGGGAAAAAGTTGGGTGTGTGAGATAAAAAGCAATTATCTTTCCTGAGTGCTTACTTTAAATGTATTTTACATGCTCTATGCCAGAAGAAAAGCAGTCTGGTTGTTTTGAGGTATACAAACCATATATACTTAAAAAAATAAGCAAACTATTATACAAACATTTGGAATTTGGCCAGATCACTTCTGATTTATTCATTTACAAGCACCCACACACTGATCTGATCTAAATCATGGTCTTAAATCATCCAGTCAGAATAGTATTCCCAGAAACCCATAATTTCCTTTAATGATATTTCCTAGTGTCCATTTTAGTAGTACCCTTTAAATGTTAACCTCGGCAAACAGCGATCACTACATAATATTTCAGCAACACCGATAAACAGGGGGTGCACTTGGAACCTTTGGCCTTTGGGGTAAACACAGCCAACTAGTTATTTTATGGTAGGGGAAAACAACCACGTGCTAAATAAAGGGTACCACAGGAAGTGTGGCATTGTGCCTTATTGATTGGTGGATATGGTAAAAGGTGGGTTTATTGGCTTATTGTGACACATATTTTCATATCTTCCAGCATTAGCTTCCTTTGTGGTTATCTGCTTTCAAACACCTGACATCTTAAGGTGGCCATACACTTTACAACCATCGCAAGACCTTAGTCTTGTGATGGTTGTAAAGTAATACAAAAAAACAACGATCGGCCCATTTGGACAGGCAGATCGTACTTGAGATCATCGCAAGCCCGTCCCCCTGAGGGGCGGGCTTCCGATGACCGCAATGCTGAACGGGCAGTGTGCACACCGGCCCGTTCGGTATTTGTCTCCCGAGCATCATTCAAACCAGCCGAAAATGGTTTTCTAGCATACTCCTTAGACAAAAGACGTGCGACCATACGATCGCGTGAATTCCCGCGATTCTCGTATGAGAATCGTGCAGTGTATGGGCACCTTTACAGATGCAAATAAGTTTATAAAGAAAGACTTCCCTCTGCCAGATGCTGTAATTACAGGTCAGAACAGGGAACAGATAGCTGTATTTTGCCAGCATGTGTCACTGACTGTGGCTCCCACTCTGATCAGCAACTAAATGTTGAAGTATTTCCACTCATTGGTAAAGTATCTCCACTCAGGGAAACTAATACTAATTCCCCCACCCCCAATACTAGCAGTTATTACATGTAGACAAGATAATGTATTTACAATGCACCATATTCTAGTTAAAGCTGAACTGTGGGCAGATGTTACAAAGATAAAAATGAAAGCAGTTATGTATTTACTAGTAAACCATTAAATGCAATGAAAAAAAAACCTAGTATTTGCACCCGAATTTGATTTCATTTTCCCTCTAGTTATTTAAAGCCAATCAAGCCAATTTAAAAGCGGTATTTAAAGCCAATCAAGAGTACTGCTTTCAAATGTGCTGACAAGGAACATGTTGATAGGAGCAGAGAGATAATCTATAGGAGCAGAGAGATAATCTAATCAGTTTGCTGCTGCTCCCTCTTTGTCCATTCAGAGGCTGGGGGAAGTGACCCAGCTGTGTTGTTTATCTGCATTAGGTCACTGGAGACTGGATGGAAAAAAATACAAATCCTTTGGTAGGTAAAAGAGCTACCGTATAATAATTTCAGCTGCGTATGTAGCTATTTGCCTGGAGTTCAGCTTCAAGTCTATTTGAAATAAAGGAATGAAGTGTCCAGTGCATTTAGTATACTACCTCTAATATCACAGTATAATAAAAAAAAGTACAGCTCACCTCCACCACCCTTGACACTGTTACACAAATTATTTGTGAGAGGATCAACAATATTGGTGAGCAGGTTGAAGTCTTGGACATTGAATACATAAATAGCATCTGGATCAGTAGCAATTTCCTTCAGTTCACTTTCATCAGCATTTTTTATACCTAAAAGTAGAATAATATCAG
>NW_017306636.1:581434-593397 GCF_000935625.1 Nanorana parkeri
AACATGGTAAATTTAAAATGAGAATACAAAAATAAATGTACTTCATCTACTTCTCTAGCTGTAAATGTATTTATTTAACTGTCCTAGCATTTACTGTATGAAGGCAGGCAATCTATTACAAATCCTGTTTAAATTTACTTAACCAGGAAAAAAAATATTTCTTCCAATTGCCTTTCTCTGCAATTTTCTAGCTCCAGTACATTTGCACTTTGGTACCAAACAAGTAACTCTGTATTCAAGATAATGCTTTACTATAGTTTTTTTTACAGGGAAAACATGTTTTTTTTTTCTATTAAGTTTAAATCGCCTTCCTTTTTCTAAGGCTTATACAAGGGAGTATCTTGCCAGCTTTAGATGTTACAGAGCAGCACTAATGGCATGGTGACTATGGACAAGGGTA
This sequence comes from Nanorana parkeri, assembly GCF_000935625.1. Classification (NCBI taxonomy): domain Eukaryota; kingdom Metazoa; phylum Chordata; class Amphibia; order Anura; family Dicroglossidae; genus Nanorana; species Nanorana parkeri. The sequence continues at coordinate 581,835 of NW_017306636.1, forward strand.
CTCCGATATTTCTCTAAATCGGCCAATCTACCTTTTACTCCTGTGTGCGTTTCAGCCTATTTAACATAAACCTAAATTTATATCTTGAAATACAACAGACATATGATTTAGAACTAGGTTTGTCTTTCAAAGAAGATATTGCTAGAGGCAACTAAAAATGGACCCTGTAGGAATATATCAAACTTCCTAATTAATTTAGTTGGAGTATGATTCCAGCAGTGAGCTACAAGAAGATCTTTAGGGTCAAATTTCAAATATACAAATCAAATTCTTTTTCTTAAAGAAGAGTTGGAAGTCTGGCCAAGGATCAACATTTTGACCTCCACCCACTATCCAAAAGTCGTTTTAATATAAACATGACTTCTTCATTTCTATGGATAAATGCCAATAACTGTATGCTGTTTTATCTGAAGGTAAGAAAAAAATCTAATATGTGTATTCCATACACATTTTCCTTCAGAGTTTCCCTCACACTGCTCTATTTACCTTTCTTGTTGAATGCAGCTAGTAAATGGCTAACTTTTTTTACTCTGAAAAATTATATTCCATTCACTTAGCAAGGCTCTGATTTGAGTATAGTTGAATATCATCTGCTGGGCAGAAGGCTGGCAGTGTACCTAGATACCCCAGGCAATGAGCCAGCTGTATGATGATGATATGAGACTGGAGGAAATCTGGCCATCCAAAACATCTTGCAATAAAAAAATGTTTCCAGTGGACTCATGCTTTGCCAATAACACAACTATCTAGCTAAATTCATAATATGCTCTGGTTTCTTTCATATGTTATCCTCTTTGCTTTATTAAGGTTTACAGTTTGTACTTTAGCAATAGATTATTGTAAGTCACCTGCTTTACCAAGTAATAAATAATCAGTCTTGCACAAACAAGCATGAATGTACTGTGTTTTAATAACATATTTTGAAAGTCTGACATGAGCATATCAAGCACAGTGATGCGTAATTTGGATAGATAGAGATTGTCAGTGAATTATTGTTTGTTGGCCAAAGTCTGTAGAGATAGACAAGTGGCTGTTTCTGTAGCCGTATTCCCAAAAATGCATGAATACGTGCAAAAACATTCCTCGTCATCTCCCTTATTCGAGGACTTTAGCTCTCTGTTCAGACATCTGTTCAGCTGCAGTTGTCTGTCAACTTCATCCAATTTTCTCTTAATGCAGAGTACCATGTACCATGAACTATTTCCATGGTACAAATGAAAGAACACCTCTGAACATGAGATTGACAGAAACAAATTGGAAAGGATCAGCAGTGTTTTGTTAAACTGTAATTATAAATGTTTATCAAAGTAATGGTCTACAAGTGTTTTCTTGAGCCAAGGAAAAGCTAAAGGAAAGGAAAATGGATGAAGTAACCGGCTTAATTGGGTTGCAACAGGCTGAATCAGCAACTATGAATGCTTATTTATTTAAGAATGTGAATTTGTTTAAATATCAAATATAATATAAGTTCTGACAGAAACAAAATATTTTGCTATCATTTACTATCCTTAAACACAGCAAAATAGAGCAGGTAGCCACGGTGAAGAGAAGTAGCCACAGAATAGACATGGTGTATGTAACCTGAACCCACTCTAGTGTTTATAGAACTGACTTCCTTTCCTCTCACTTTTGTCCATGAGTTAAAATGTCGTTCTATAGTCTATTTATTGTCCCTTTAGGATGTTGTTGAAATGTGTTATTACCTTCCACAAGGATAATGTGATGTGAGTCTAGCAACTGACTGGTGTAAAAAGCTATATATTCAGTTTCTAAGTGTTCTTAACTCCTAACATTCTGCTTTCCTTAACAACTTTGTTATTCAGCTATTTTATATGACAAATATTTTGAGTTCACCATTAACTAAAACATTAATGGTAATTATATGTGTTGGATTATTTTTAGGTTGGTACATGAAGTTTGAGATGTGAGGGTTTTTTGTTGTTACTTACCAATGGCATACAGTTCTATTCCTTGGTCTCGTATCTTTTTTGATGGTGCAACAATGTCATCTTGTGATTTACCATCGGTGATTAGAACCCCGATTTTGCGAGATCTGGATCTCATACCAACTGCAGCCTTAAAATTATTTTGTAAGATGAAATTTAAAGCCAAGCCTAATGAAATAAATCAAATATCAGGAAGAGTGAGCACATGGATGACAAATAAAGCTATTAATTAATGGAGTTTGTGACGAGTTAAGTAACATTGTGATTTACCTGTAAGAGTATTGCCCCCCTTGTAAGGCAGATTTGCAACAGCATCCATCAATGACTTCTTATTGGGGTGAGCATTAAGCTGCCACTCAGTTCTGGGATCTCCACTGTATTGGGCAAGTGCTAACATAGAGACAAAAGAAGAATTAGATGTAATACCAAGCATGAAAAAAGGCACAAAAAATACATAACTATTTAAACATCATATTAAAAAGCAAAGGACATCAGTTAAAATGACCCAAAACTGGTATATATAGAAGCGGAAATAGAATGGTCTTATATTTATTAAACAAATAATGTTTTTAGAATACAATCAGGTTGGTTTACTTAAGGAGTAGAGAATATTCACCTTGCAATAAAACCCACTGTTGAAGTTCACAGTTTAGTAAATAAGGTTACGTTGTGTTCAGTTCAATCTTCTAATTATGTGCAAATTCTGTTTTTAAAATTTCTTGCACAAGACTTGATATTCCAAATGAACTTACTCTCACCGAATAAACTAAGCTAAGTGAACAGTTTCTAAGTGAACCCGTTCAGTAATTCAACCCTGATAATGGTATCATATACATTAAACCTTACTATATTAATCTGCATCACTTACCGAATTGTACTCGCTCAGAACCAATCTCAAAGACTTCAACCAATCGTGAGATGAAAGCTCTGACCGTCTTGAAATTTGGACGGCCAATACTCCAAGAACCATCTACCAGCAAAACTATGTCTGCGGCAGCATTGGTTTTGCATTCCAGGCCTGTCACATTGATTATAGAAAAAGGTTATTAAAGTATGAGGGAATATGGTTTACCAACAGATAAAAATAAGTCTACATAAAAGTAGAAACAAAGGAGAAAAGTATGTTGATGGCAAAAGGAAAGAAAGCAGTGGAACAAGAAGAAGACATAGACATCCACCAGATAAATAACCCATCACAATCACATTAAAACATAAAAATACAAATATAAAACATGATCAAAGACATCAGCATTCTCCGCCTTGAACACTTTGTTCCTGTGGCAAATTGTGCAGCCTGTTGGGGAGCCATTTCATTTATAAAACTGATGCCGCAATAATAACTTGAGTTATTTCATGTACACCTCTGACACGGGGTCCAAAGAGAGTAACATAGGCATATAAAAGCAAGTTCTCTTCTGCTTAAAATTAGAAACCTAAACTTTAGTAACAGAACAGAAATATGTTATAAAGGTTAAACAGATAAACAGAATAATAATTATATCATTTTGCAGGCACATATATTCAGCATGATGCATGATGTAAACACAATGAGCTTCACCAGTAAATTTGTAGACTTCTGTTTAAATTGAAAAGATAAAGTAGCAGGAATGTCACAATGTTAAGGAGATACAGTTTAATGTTAACAAACAACTTTAGTTGTTGATATCACTTGAGCCAAAAAATCCACATAGTGTACATTCTGTTCAGAGCATTATTCTGACTGCGGTTCCTGAATAGAGGTCTTCTAAACATGTAGGGTATCCCAAAATCAATAAATAATGTGTTGCTTTACTGCTCCCATTATGACCTAGCTACAGAAAAACAATAGTTCACAACAGTCATATTTTTCAAATAATGTAATACATTACATATATGGGGAATGACACAGCTCAGTTTTTCATTAAAAATATACAGGCCTTTATAGATTTGACATTAAAGAAAACCTCTGCTGAAAGAAATACATAGGTTACTATTGCTAAATTTTTTCTGAATTGTTTGTTTTCTCACTTTCGTCCTGATCCTCTGGATTTATTAGTTCCTGAATCCTTTACCCGCAACCAGTATGTAACCAGTGAAGTCAAACCTCCTGATCTGTGAGTCACTGGGGTTGATTCACTAAAGGAGTAAGGAATGTTCACTCTACAAGGGAATTTTCACTTGATAGTGGAATTTTTACTTAGCTTAGTGAATAAGGTGAACACTCACTTTGCCAATAATACCCAATAAAAAACAAGGAAATGTGAGATTCCTCACATTCATTAAGCTAGGTGAATATTCCCTTGCAGAGTGGACATGGTCTTCTCCTTTAGTAAATCAGCCTCTCTGACTCAAAAGAAATTGAAGCCATAGGATCAACATGGCAGACAGGGAAGCCAGCATTGTTGAAAGGAATAGCAATGGCTGCCCATGGATTTTTTCTAGATAGGTTTTCTTTAAAGCAAATCCGTTCTGTGTAAAGGAAATCATGGTACAGTGCAAACTAACATGCTACTGAAATTTATGTTTCTATTTAAACTCATGCTGTTACTGTAAAATAGTCAGCAGTAAAACATCAGAGGTTTTGGTGCTTATTACTTAAATCCCTGACACTTGCCGAAAGCTGCAAAGAATTTGCGCAGTCAGAGCACTTCATAATGCTCCATGCTGTGAGAACCTTTTACCATTGCAGCACCCTGAGTGGATTTTATACTCCGCTATAGCATTAAGCCGGATATTGACAGATAGTAAAAATATGTTAATGTTTATTTAGAAAATTGTTGCATCAGCAAACATGCTTTTCTAGGAAGCAGATTCTCCTTAGATTATGGAAGTGTGTAAATAAAATAAGGCTGCCTTAACATTGTTTGGCCATTGTTAAATGTTATATATAAGCATATGGATCATTCATGAGTTTTCAATGCCAAGATCTTTCTTTTTTTTAGTGCAGAAGTATGAACTTTCCAAGCTGATACTGTAAACATCTAATAAGTGAAGGATATTCCTTTAGGGGTTGCATCAGTATCAGGAAAGAGGTCAGGTGGTAGTTTGGGTTAGTGTTATGGCCAAGGATTAGTGGTATGAACTTACAGCTTAGGGGTCTAATAAAAAATTTGCTTTGCTATTCATCGAGCAAAATTGCATGTGCATTCATTACCAGCTGTTCTGAGAATGGGGAAAATCAAATGTTCTTAGGACATTTTCTCTTATAGTTGAATGGTTTTAAGAATATAAAGAATATAAATCAGCTGGTACTTGCTCTCACTTGCGGCTGACAATAGCAATAGTATGTCATGAATAGTCCTATAAATTCTGATAACACCAGTATTACTTAAAAAGTAAATATGCAGGCTGCAATACTTTAACAATTCATGCAGCCTCCTGAATCAGAATAGATTATCAGAGCAGTGAGCAGATTTACTTTTTCTGTTTTGCAACATTGTTTCTACTTGCCAAAGACAATATTCAGTACCAGTTTTTGGGATTATTATGTACAGCACTTCTGTGACTAATATATCTACTTGTAACAGTAATACCGGTGGTATCGGTTCAAATTTTTTAGATACATGTTTTATAATAATTACAGTACTTAAATTCATTTTTAAGATTTAACTCCTGAGTTTAGTGTCACTTGAAGATCAAAGATATCTGAATAAAAAGCTCTATAATGGGACATAGTTGAAAAAAAAAACTGACAGCAGATTTAACCCTCACCTACTCTAAAATTAAACAAAAATTTTGTATTTAGATATACATTATAGTGTATGTACAGGAAAACACGTTTTTGTTTCTTTAGATAGAGTAGGGAAGGCCTACGGTCTTGTTCACACCGAAAGCTGTGCATTCCAGAGTGGTAGCTGCTGAAACACACCGTGATCACTCATGTAACTTCCCACCCTGTTCTGGGGTGGGAGGGGGCGTGGGTGGTACATTGAATTCAATGGCACCGATCCCACGCCCCCCACCCGCAGTGCGATCGGACGCATGGCAAAAGTTTGCCTGCGTTCCGTTCCACTGCAAACGCAAAAAATAGGACTGTTGTTGGATCTTTACAATTTGAACATATGATGAACCAATAAATACATTTTTGAAAATATGTTGTAGGAGTATGATTACATTTTATATATTGTCCCTTTGTTTTGTTATGCTCCCCTTAATTTTGCTAATATATATCAGAAGCTTATAAAAATAATGGTTTCATACGCTTTTATGCAACAGATGTGTTTTCATTCCCATATAAGTCAATGAAAATTAAAAACTTGCTTAAAACAGGTCAAATTGCAGGTCCAATGCACCTATCAAATGATCTCAGACGCATCTTAACTTATTCAAACTGATGGTATTGACACAATCACAAAGCCTTTTAGCACAGGCCCTTACAATGATCACTTCCAAGAACTTGGTAGGTGACCCAACAAAGACAATAGCAGAGTCAATGTTCTTGGAATAATTTAAATAACCTTAACGTATAACCATTGTAGGTACATGGCAAATAAATGTCTCTCTGTAGATGTCTAATCAAGTTTAATCTAGACTACACTATATTTTATATTTTATATAATTGATCATAGTGCACTACTAATGCAAATGGGTTCATCTCTGCATTTCCAGCATATTGTATTCAATACATCTATATAGTTGACATTTACTGTGCCATTATCTCTTGGAAATTTACCAGCATCAACAGTGACATCAGGTGCATCTGACTTGGTAGTCATTTCTTCTCCAACTAAAGGTGCACTCTCTCCTTGCTCAAACACTCCAAAAACATTGACCTTGTAAGATGTTGATGCCCTGCACAGGTACAAATGATTGAGGTATGTTACTTCATAATTAAATTACATAGTTGACCAAGTTGTAATTTCTGAAATGCACTGTTATGAGAGGAGGAGTTGTAGATAATGTATTCTTTGAAAAACACTAACAAATTATAGCAGACTGGGAAACTTCATACCGCTACAAACACTTTGTGGATATAGGATTTCCTTACCACCTGTTTAGCAGTGTAGAAATATAAACAAACAAATATTTTATCATATGTTCCAAATGTATTCAAAATGCAACTGAATCAAAGCACAGAGTTTATGTTAATAAGGCCACATATCCGGAGGCACTTTTACATGTGGATGCAGATAACAAATCTTTCAAAATCAGCTTGGTTCACTCACTGTAAGCAACATGTACATATTATTTTACTCATTTGTATTTTTAAAATATAGTACGGTGTATGTAAATGTATGTATCAAAGTAGATGTAAATACAATCACTGAAATCTCATAAAATATTTAACAATAAATGTTTAATATTTTAAAATGTAATGTTATTTCAAACCACATTTTAGAGTTTTTTTAGATCTGAAGTTTTTATTAAAATAATACTCAGTGCCCTGTTATGGATTGATAACGCTCTGTCCTTGCCTCCCAATTGCTCTCTTTTACTGTCACTCATATGTATGACATACTCATAGTATGTTCTGTTGTTATCATCATTAGGAAGCCCATTCTAAGCAATGATTTGCAGCTGCCACTGAAGCAAGTGCATTTAGACAGGAAGTGGCTGCAAAGTAGCTAGAGGAGATCATCAGTAGGATGCTACAAAGAATTAAAAACCGTATTTAAAAGAAAAAAGTAATGGTTAATGTTGATAAAACACAATGCTTCAGCAAATTAAATGTCTTCTAGGTAGAGTTTACATTTACTTTAGCTTTTACATAAAATCCGTTATGATCCTAGAGTTTTTCATCAGAAATATTTTTTTTCTTTAATATGTCTGCATTGTAAATTTTTCTAGTTCTAGTATCTGTATTAACTTTACATTTATGTCTTTATTCAAAGAGGAAGTCTCACCAGAAAATGCTTGTTAAACCCCCTAGGGAACCCAGTGCCCATCACACTCGATACCATTCAAATCTGTACAAGCATTATAAAATAAAATGCAGTTTTTATTTGTCAGTGATCGCTGTGGCTCCACCCCAGTCTGAAACCCAATTTAGAAGTGTTCCTATCGGGGAGTTACAGCCAGCACTGAAGTCACCTCCCCCTCTTCATTCTGCAGCCTTCTGCCACCTTCTCTGGGCATAACAGTGCATGCAGGAGCACCCGCACAACCTCCTCCTCCTCTGAAAGCTGTGCCTTGCTCTATAAAGTAACTAAAAAATACTTAGCCCGGACCAGCCACCAGCCATTCAGGGGATAGAGAGTGGAGTAGCAACTGTTGGCCTGTGTTGTTGTGAATGTCAGCACGTGCAGGGAAACACTGTCATTTACAAAAACACAAGCCCACAACAAGACAAGCCAGTTGCTACACTAGACTCTATCAGACATTACTATTCCACACAGTGTTATGGTGGTATCTGGTTTAAACATCAAAGCATAACAATTTCCTATCACAATAAATGTGATTTCATTTTTGATTATTAAGCAGTTTAAAAAACTGCCAACTCTATATTGCAGAAACGGTTGAAAGAATTATCTCAAACATCATACACATTGCTAAAAAAAGGGATGAATTATGTGAAACATTATCTAGTAATTTTTCCTACCTGAGCTCTTCTAGAACCACAGTATTATCAAAAGGACCAACCATCATTTCTCCCAATTGCCTATCATCTCCTTCAGGATGATAGATGACTTTATATCCTTTCACTGCTCCTGGGGCAGGTTCCCAGGTCACTCGGAACGTTGACATAGTTGGTTCAGATGTTTTCAGGTTCCTTGGTGGTTTGAAAGGAGAAGCTAAATAAACAAAACAAAATTAATGAATATAACAAATGAAAATGGTGTGCCAGAACCTGAAAAACAATTAATCTAAAAACTCATAAAACAATTGTATTAGTAAAATTAGAAGAAGATAACGAGTTGACTGTGAATGTGGGCGTTGTTCATAGACTTACCATCATTTGTCTTGCCCAAACAAGTCAAAGGAGTACATTTACTAATATACTCCTGTGACCCTAAGTCAGCATTCAGCTACTGCCCACTATTTGTTTACAGCTGGAAAAGATCCTGACAATATTGCAATATTGATGGGATCCACCCCACTGCCCGATGGACAGTTGGCTTTGCCTCTCTACAGCCAAGACCAGCTGTGCCCACTCCCTCCCCTGTCTGTTCGTCCAATAAGCGCTGGAGGAACAGAGAGGGGAGGGGGATCACTGCAAGGTGCGGTGTCTGACAAACACCACTCTATGCAAGGAAAAGACCGTGAGCTGAGCGATCAGCAATTCATGATCACTCAGCTATTGATCTATAGAGCTGGCATGTGACACCTGCAGTGTCACATACTGCCTTTAAGTTTTTAAGTTTTTTACTCTGCCAATGCTTCTCCTTTAAGGCTTTAACACTAGAAACTAGTGAATTTTAAAATCTGGTGCACTAGTGTGCAACCACATCAATGCATTGGGTTAAATCCTGTTACAACCCAGATCCTGGTATAATCTATAGGGAATCAGCCATTCAAATTATGGGCCATCTTGATTTCTTGATTTTAAAACAGTCCAGATAAAGACCGAGCTGTGTCAAAATGCTACTGCTGGAAATGTGGATATTTATATTTTAATTTCTGCTATGCCTTTAAATGGTATAATAAAGCAAAGTTTTTCATTCTTTTGTGTTTTGGGATGTGCTCATGTGCTGATCCTTGGATAACTGCAAGTCAAATCTTGGTTTGTTAATTTCTACTTAAAATACTCATATTGAAGGGTTTGCAGCTTCCAGGATGAGCTTCATGTAATATTCTTGTTAGCTTAAAGTAAACCTGTACTGACAGAAATATTGGGGCTGCCACTGCTGACCTTTCTCTTGCAATACCTCTTGCTGGCTTTACTTACTTTCTGAAAGACTGATCAAGAACAAGCATACAAAGCAGGAAAGTCAGAGCTCTTAATCTCTCGCTCTTGCATACTCGTGCAAATCAGTGCAATGACAGGCTCCATACGTTCTCAGTAAAGGTAATGAGATTTGGTGATGGTGCTGAGTAGGGAGAATCATTGGTAAATGTTCAATCTTGTTTTACAGATTTACTTAAATCTACAAGCCACAGCACATGGTATATTATCAAGAGCATACAGAATTTGGTTAGCCAAAAATGTGCTCGCTTGATCTAAGCATTGATACACGAAAGATACACATTGACAGCACAGCATTTTAATTAAAGAATGTATAGAATATGTATGCTGTCCTAGAGGAAACTTAACAAAATATTCCATTGCAGAACTTGCAACTTATGTGGCTCAAGGGAAAATAATATTTCCTGGCAATCAGTCTATTGGCAACTATACTGTCTGTGTTTCATCTTTTATATACCATTATGTGATTCAGTCACTCTGAAGACACCAGTTCCATTCTGAGAAGTACCATAGTTGCCATCACAGTTTCCATGGATTGTAAATAGCACATTTTATGGCCCATGGGAACTAATCATTAAACTCAGTCCCAGACTTTTTCAACAAGAATTGCTGAGCATTGCACAAAATATAGTGTGCAGCTCTTGCAGATTACCAAATCATTCATATATTATTTAAACTACAGTAAAAAAATCACATTGCCACATATGGATTCATTTAAATGGTGTCATAATATGTAAGATATGTTGAGAGGTGAGAAGTTGTAATATTAAGCATGCAGGCCCTTGGTGAACATACTATGACTTTAAAGAAGGCTAGTGTAAGATGATGGCTATAAACATGAAATAGTTAAAGAGTGTAATTGGCATTTTAAACCTGCAAGGCTGAGCTAAAAAACAGATGTTAGTGATTCCTTCCAAATCTAATTCATAAGCTTTCTATACATGGAAGACTTTGTGACATTCTAACTATCCATGGGGTATAAATGGCTTCAGCAGAAGATCCTGGGATTTGCACAATTGTTTAAAGAGATCTAGCAAGTTGAAAATCTCTACAGAGTCCCACATTTATGGTTATTTCACTTTATGGAGTTCATCCACTACAAACGGAAAGAGCCATTAAAAGGTTTGGGTCAAAGTAAAAGAGTTAAAGTAGAACTGTGCCTTGGACATTAAAATATTTACATACTGTATTCTTAATAAGCAGTAAGTACATTTAAAGAAGTGTTCAGTTACCAGTGCCGCTGCAGCCAGTAAAGAGTAATTCATTCTCAAAGTTTGTAGCTGAAGCTTTTCAGTTTTACCTTCACTTGATCTCCTAGCTCAGCACCTTCCTCCTAGTGGTCACTTGACAGCTTGCCAGTCTGCTAATATCTAATGTAAACGCAGATCAGCTGAACAGGAATTAGAGGGAGAAGAGTGCCAAGACCAGACGTGAAATACTTTACTCCTTCTACTGTGACCTTTGAGAATAAATTGCTCCACAGTGGCCGGTCAGTGAGGTTGTATTTTAAAGCTTATTTAAATATGGTCCTAAATCCCCAGTATAATCTGGAATGACACCTTGCATTACTATTTATTATTTTTATGAAATAAATGTTATTGTAGGTTTACAGGGTTATTTACTAAAGAGTCGAAGGATTAAGCCAAAGCATCAGCTAATCCTACGGCTCACTTCGGATGCCGGAGCCCTCCGGTTCAGCCGAACCAAAGGGCTGCTGTACGGGCTATTCACAATAGCCCATACAGCAGCCGCAGGCAGGCGAGCGGCTCCGCCCAGCCCCCCCCCCCAGCTTCGC
>NW_017306636.1:593926-634037 GCF_000935625.1 Nanorana parkeri
AGGCCGGCGAGCGCCTCGTCCGAGCCACCCACACATGCTTCGGCTCGGCTGAGCCGTAGTCACAGCCAAAGTGGGGAGAATGGTCTGCCGAAGCAGACTGTTTTCCCCGCAAATGATAACTGGGCAGAGCCATCCATGATGTCATGGTTGGCTCTGCCCAGTTTGTTGTCATTTAATGACAGCCCTGCATTCTCAGGTTATTTGAGTACACTGAGTTGTCATTTAATGACAACAACTGGGCAGAGCCAGCCGTGACATCACAACCGACTCTGCCCAGTTGTTGTAATTCAGCGACAGCCCAGTGTCTTCAAAGGGACCAGAGGACGCTGGGCTGTCATTGAATGAGAACTGGGTGGAGCCATCCATAACATCATGCTGGCACTGCCCAGTTGTTTGATTTGGCTGAGACCTGCGGGAAGGCTCTGACAGGTGCTGGACAAATGTAAACAGCTGGGCGGAGCTAGCGGTGATGTCACCACTAGTTCCACCCAATTGTCTATATTTTGCCACCATCTGTCAGAATGTAATTTTTCCGGCGGGAGTTCGTGACATGCGGACGGGTAGGTGGGCATCAGGTTTCTTTTTATTACGGTGAGTCGTCGTCGTTGGGTCAATATTTGGGAATTTTTTTAATAAAGAATTGACAAAAAATGTTGTGGTGTTTTTCTTTCAATTAAAGGATTTTTTACAAAAGTCTGGTGTATTTATTTACATTTTTACTTTAACCCTTGTAGGGGGGACACCACTTTTTCCCCTAATTTTTGAGGTTGGGATTCCTCCCAGACCTAAAGAGCCTTGTATGACTTTGAGGGGGAACCCTGCACATTTGTTTTTTAACTTGGGGTCCAAACATTGCTAACAGACCTAAAGGGTCTAGTATGTTCTGGGAGAAGGACCCCATGCTGTTATTATTTTTCATAAACTTTTTTAATTATGCTTTCTACTTCTGAGGTAGCGAGCAGAATAGTCAAGATGAATGCCGCTTGGTGGCATTCAGCTATTCACTTACTGCCGTCCGGCCCCTATGAGAATAGAGCAAACAGCAGCAAGTGAACTGCCAGAGGTTTGGATCAGCTGATCCAGATGATGGATCGGCTGAGTGGAACGGCTCCTTCATTTAGGCTCAGCTGAAGATGCTGAGCATATTCAGCTGACCGAAGGCAGCCAATGTACGGCTGAATTTAGCTGATGTATGGCTGAAATCAGCCGTATAGGGCCGAAGTGAATATTTACTCGTCTGCCTTCAGCAGCTTAGTGACTAACCCCCTTAGTTTCTGAGTGCAGTAAAACACCTATAAAAGAGCAGAAAATATCCTCAAAAACACAAATATACTAAAGAACAATTTGCCTAGTTAAAACCATACCTGTTGTTCCCGCTCCTTGTCTTGCTTTTCCATCTCCATACTTGTAAACTGGGACAACAGTTATATCATAGGTGGTTAAAGGTTGAAGCCTTTTTAGCACTGTTGCAGTGGCAGAACCAGGCAATTTAGCAACAATTTGTCTTCCGCCTGCTTTCGGCCGATAGATGACACGGTAATTCACCACATTTCCTGGAGCCGGCTGCCATGTAACTTTCATTGTATTTTCTGTCTCATCACTAACTTTAAGAGTCTTTGCATTTGGTGACACTGTGGCAAGGAACATAATATATTTTTTTGTAAATCATTTTATTACTTTCCAAACACGTACATGAGACGTTTTCACTGCCAGGTTTACTTTGAACATGTCCATTCAATAGATCTAGATTATATACAAAATATATTGGTGGAGTTTTTGGGCATAGACATTTGAAGACAACCTAGCTAGGCTTTCAGAAGGTGGGTGTGCTATCTTTTCTAAGGGAAATACTGGCATTGCAGCCATAATACACTGCTCTTCCGAAGAAAAATGTAATTTGGAGACACTTAAAAATTATCCCTGACTGATACTAGAAAGTATAATTGTAACCTTTATGGCAATTAGTTTTCCCTTATGAAAGTACAGCACACACAGACTCAAAGATGGTTCAACACTCTTTAAGTCTTTTCCTAGTCTTGAGTATCCAGTCTCTAGTAGAATTACGTGTGCATGCTCCTTCTACTGCCTCTGCAGAATTACCCTCACCTTAGAACAGACCACCTTTTCTCTGATTCGGGCTCAGCACCGTCGAATCAAGGAACAGGACATCCATTACCACAATTTAGTGGGAGAAGCAGGGCCAAACCTTGTAAAGAGCCCTTACATCCTAAATAGTTTTAAATGTTTTAAACGTCTTTTAAGTGTTTAATGTCTTTTAATAACCATGGAAACATGTCACATTTTTATTAGCCAGCTGCAATCCATTATATATTTGTTAAAACATGCAGCCTGGTGCAGGTGTTATTTTAACTGTCCAAGCATTTATTTATCCAGTTCTGAGATTTCTACAGTCCTGACCCACAGCACAACCATGTCTGGTAAGCCAGGAGACTTGATTTTTGACTACTGCAGGTAAGTAATAGTTACAGGTCTTGCCTATCACCCAGTCATTAACTGGAGAGAGAAAAGGAGATGCAACAGACAGATAATCTCATCTCATTTGTCGCACTGCTCTCTCCTTTTATCAGCATGCTCTTTCTTAGGACAAAAGCACTGCAGCAAAACTGACTGGATCTTGTACAGCTTCTGCCTCCCTCTTCATCTCTCTCTCTCATTCTGCCTCTCTTCCTCTTTCAGTCTGAATTCTACAGTTCAGTGGATTCAGGGGGTAATACCAAATTAAAATCAGGTACATCAAAAAAACATAATTTGTTTTATTGTACTAATCATAACCTAGTTGCATTAATTTGAGTTTTCTGTATATGGAACATAAAAAGCCAGAGCAATATACTTTAGAAAATTGGTATAATTACGGGATATCTGATAGAAAAGATAATTATAGCTTATTTAATCATTGTTAATACAGCAAACATAGATCAGAGCCTCATTGTAATGTGCTCATGCTGGGTGAAAAATTAATCACTCAAAATGTCATTCTTTCATTTCCAAAAGATAACACACCTGGCAACTAGACATGTACATTTGGATTCGGATGAACTTGCTGAATCACGAAATTCAGTTGATTCGGCAGTTCGTCCAAATCCAAAATAACGAATTATTATATGCCCGAATATACTAAAAATATATTCATGCATCTATTAATTAGTTGTCTATTGGCACCGCCATCTTGCTGCATCCATACATACATGCGTATGATGTAACCCAACGCTGGTGTCGGGTGATCTCATGCTCTCTGCCTCCAAGATGGGGGCGCACATACAATACACCAGGTAAAAATTATTTCATGAGTCTTTGAGGGCCACATTGAAAATGCCCACAACCTTTAAATAACATGCTTGGAAGTTGCCTTAAATTTGGATTATGTGTTACAATAAGAGTTTCATGGACAGTCCCAGTCGGCAGCGCATATTTTGCCATAGAATTTATTTTTTCTTTTATAATTAGCTTGGGTTATATACAGCACCAGCACCCAAGTCTGATGCATTTCAGTTTGGAAGAAAAGGCTTTGTTTCAGGTAGATTTAGCAATCACACATGTCCACTTTGGCTGGCAGATAGAAATTGGCCAGTAGTTTGCTGTAGCTCTCCTTATTTTTCCTGTCCTGATGCAAATCTGCCCTGCCACTGGCCAATTGCTACCAAGCTTTCATTAAGAATTACGAGACCATGATACAACAATGTTAAATTGGCCAGCAGTAGAAAATTTTTAGTAAGTACCATGTGGTGCACTATAGTTTTAAAAAAATTCCCATGAGAATCCACACAAATTTCACCCAGAGCACAAATCTCGAACCCATGGTAGCCGCGAACCCAAACCTTATGCCTATTGCACACATGCATGTAACCACACTGTTGCACCAGTAAGCAATTAGGGGTCTAATTATAAATTCTTCACAAAAGATTTATAAAACCTTCACAAAAGATTCACATAACTTTCACCCAGGATTTGCAAATTTTTCTGAATCTTGTGTGAATCTTGGCTAAAAGTTTTGTGAATCTTCTTGTAACAGAATGTATAAATAGATGCATATACTGAGCCTTTATTATGCTATGATCACATGCATTTTGCAAGCTAAAGGTAGGATCATAAGCATGCAGAGTACTAAATGTCAAGGCAATTTGTTCCAAAGCATCTCACAAATTTACAGATATCACTGTGTTTGAGTGACAGATGCTCTTGACAGAAAATACATTCATTTAGATACCCACAATTGTATGTCCTGTGCTATACATATTATCAGGTTACTTTTCAGCTTAATTTTTCAGTTTCTGCCCAAGGTTTATATGATAAACAATATTCACATGCTTTGCACATGTTTTCAGATCTGAAAAAATGCCTGGGAAATCTTTCAACAGATGTGTCTTTAGAGAATTTCCTGAAATTCCAGGGATTTTATTTAAAAAAATGCATATCTACATATACTTAAAGTGTAACACAGTCAAGTTTAGGCGTGATGGTTACATGATGCAATTGGAACAGCTGCAGTGATCCTGCCATTAGGCTTGGACCATAAGAAAACTGTTAAACTTTATTTCTCACGGTACTTGCTGAGAAAAGATGATCCTCCACCAAATCTGCTAGTCTCCAGTTACTAAATTTTCCTGTTCATGGTGAAAGGCATTACAAGTAATTCTGAATGTTAATCTTCAAAGTATTGTAACATGCAATACAATGTAATGGAAGTACTGTATAGACTCTCCACATACTGTAGCTATTATATAATCCCTCATATTTTCTAAAGAGTTTTTTAATGTATTATTTTAATTCTCAAGTGCAGTAACCTACAGCAACCAGTCAGTTGGTGAACTATTTGACTTATTCCCATCTAAAGATATTTAAAACTTGAAATCCATTTTTGAGATTTAGCACTTGAGAATAAAGACTTTTTACTAAATAAGGATATATGAGAGATGCTTAATTAATAATAACATGCAAAACTCTATTATGCAATTGTGCTGCTTCTAAGGTATCTCTGAAAAAGGAATACAAAGTTTATTTCACTCCTACATGTTACAGAATTTGGGCAATGTGACCCTTTGTTCCTTTTTAAATTAAAATATCATTAAGCTTATTGCAATATTTTCTGATTGTTCTAGGTTGTTCAGTTTTATTTGTAAGCTTCAATGCTTTTATATATGTATGCTGGGCATTGGGAAATACCTTTATATATCTTAGTTGTTTTTTTTTTCTAAAGGGTTTTTGATCAAAGCAATATACCTGCATTGGAGAATATAACAATTATGTCACGCTGTGTCATTCCTGAGAATTGATTAATTAGTAAAAGATAAGCAGACAGGTTCATACTCAACCAGCTCTACAGAATACAGTGGAATGATATTAATCTCCAATGAGACATTGTCAACATTTGATAAATGTTTATATCTATACTATGTCTTCTGTGTTGGCATGCACATACATGAGTTTCTTTTCCTTTTTTCCCAAAAAGCATTTTGATTATATTGCAGCTCATGATCGTTAAAACTAAAGCTAAGGATAATGATTAATGAGTCTAAAACCTTGTCTCCATGTATCTTACAGTTAGAAGTCCTGCATGACGAAGACAAGAATATGTCCATAGTATCCAACCTTCCATCATATATGGTTAATGCTATGGGTAATGACCAAAAGTGAAAGGTTTAAGAAGTGCTGGCATTTTATGTTCTTCATCTAGCCAGTGCCCTTACTAACTGCGAATGTTTAGGGATTTCAGAGAGCTTTTTGGAACAGACATCCATACTGAGAAGGGCCAGCTAAATGATTTGCCCACAATACAGACTACACTCTCCCAACTGGCCTCAGACTATTTTAGAATCCTCAATGAGGGGTTGATTCTGTAGTCAGGGTGTCTTTGAGCAGGCATGTATAATTTGGTGTTGCTGAGGCTAAATTCAGAGCAGTGTTTACACATTTTAATCAGCAGCATCCCATTCCAAATGAGACACACTGAGATTGCCATTCAACAATGTAATGTGGCTTTGCCACAAACTGTCAATGTAACAGTGTAATGTTAAAAAGTCACTGACCACCAATGCTTTAGGGCGGCCTTTCCACTAACACTAATGTAGTAGGCTCTTCTGAAAGGGGTGAGGTGGGGGAATTATCATTTCATTTTATGGAACCTCATGATTTGTAGTAATGCCCCTGCCTATGTCTTGCCACCATGATCTCAAAATCAAAAAGAAATGTATATTACGGGTGGATTCTTTTTCATTTTTCAGCAAAAAAATATGTTTTACATGAGAATATATTCTATACAGCAATGGTGTATAGTATGGAATGGTGCATCTGGGTGTTCAAACACAAGTTTTTTAAGCATTAAGCAACAACAAAATAAACAGCAAAAGTAAAGATAGTATTGATCAGCAAATGAGAAGACAAACAGCTACTCTACATCAATGTATGTATTACACACAGATCCACAATACTGCTCCAAGGCTCCTGTCACTCTGGCAACAAGTGCCAGGTACCATTGGGCTTTGTCAGTTGCAAGTAAATAAGGGATTTTCCTACAAATGTATTTGTCTCTAAAAGCAAGACGATCATAAATAATATTCATTATTACCTTCTGTAGTAGCTTCTCCTTCAAGAGGGGCTCCTTCGCCACTTTTGTAATCAGCAAAAACTGAGATTTTGTATTTTGTTTCTGGTTTAAGGTACTCCAGGACTGTATTAGTGACATCACTAGGTACAGTCTTCTCTCCAGACTCATCATCAAACAGAGATTTCCATGCAATTCTGTAACCACGGACCATTCCTGGAGCTGCTGTCCATGACGTTCCTATTGTAGTGTCTGTAATATCCCTGGTTATTAAATCACGAGGTGAACCTCTTTCTACAAAATAAAGTGAAAGAGCAACAAATCATTAAAACATTATAGTAAAATGCACCCCATCATTTTAATACCTTGAAAACAACCAACTCATAGCCCTTATAGGTTTAAAACAAAGTGGAGGCAACCCATCTAACATTTTCACTGTTGTAAATAGTCTAATCTGATAAAAGTTTAAAAGAGAACTATTGTTACAGATTACAGATTACTGCATACCACAGCAATTTTTTGTATTATCCTTAATAAGCCACTTACATTTTTGCCATTGTTGACATTTGAAAAATTATTTTTAAAGAACATATATTTATTTTTAAAATATGGGCCAGTGATCTGTGTTATTAATATAACAGAAACAAATTAAAATTACGTAATTTTTTTCCGTATGTTTCGCAATATATTTAAAGCATGTTTTAGTTTGGGATAGAGTAGAGAATAGTTGTTGGTTCTTTTTGCTGCCTGTGTTGTATAGGGGAGATTTCCTTTCACAGACAAAAGAGGAAGTAAGATAAAAAAATCTTTCCAAAATGAGGGAGAATCCCCTCAGACAGTTGTCACTGTAACAAGTGTTTCCATTGGAAGATTTCCTTTTGCTCACATTTCAATGACAAATGAAGCCCAAATTTGAAGCTGAACTCCTTACAATACTTGACCTTTAAATGATCAGTGGGTATGTGAATGATTGCAACAGATAGTGCTGTGCCATAACCATACCATCTTTGGCACCTGTTCAGCTGATAAAGATGTCATCTATGTATCTTGACCAAATTTACACATCAATGAAGTGTGGGGAAGGGAAGATGTACTTTGCCTCTAAATACCCAACAAATAGATTTTAAGGCAAAGTAAAAAATAAAAACTCTTTGCACTTTCTCTTCTTGTTCTTCCTTTTTTTGCATCCCACTCATTTTCCCTCCTTCCCCAGTTTGCATTGGTATGTTCACCACATGATCGCTCGATTTATTGTACTAGCTTGGCAATGCCAGATGCAGTCTAGCATTGCCTGACCATTGGCTGTTGCCCACACATGCCCTGTGTGCTTTACAGGCAGATCATGTGCCAGCTGAGGTCCCTGCCTAGAGGGTGTGGTTGGGACCAGTGTTTGGTATTGCCATTGCCTAGCAATGTAAAAATAAGGACTTTTCACTCTCTAGAATACTTTTCTTCTCACGAGACCCTGTAAGGCCTCAAAAGATAAGTATTTTTTTGATTATGCAATGCTGTGTTCACAATAAATATGTGACATGCATTTATTTTTAGTGCTGTAACTTTATGGGGGTGATTTACTAACCTAAACACACGCACGCACTAGGTGCGTGTGATTTTTACACAGCAAAACGTATTTATCAACCAAAAAGTCTCTAAAAACATATTTCCACTAATGCCATATATGGAAAAATCATGCACATGATGCATATATAATGCTGCTTCACAGTTTAGACAAAAATGGTTAGCTCATGCATTTACATTCCTGCATTCATCAACGCAAGCAACACAACATAGAGCTAATTTACACAACATCACCTTGCAAATTCATGCTTGGCTTTGCACAACACACCTGCTGGGTGTGTACACACTACAAAGGTGTTTAGATTCCACCCACAGATCATGCTGGGAGGGAACACACTACAGAGGTGTATACATGTTCATGGTGTGTTTATAAGGTTAGTAAATCAACCCCTATATCTTCTGATTCAGTGACAAATGTAACATTTTGGATTTCCCATCATATTTGCCCAATTGAAAGGGTTACCAGGACAAATAGTGTGAATTTTCCAAGACATGACACAGACAACTAAAAAATATGAAATAGGTTTAACATTTCTACTTAAAATTAATAAAAAGGTTTTGGTTTTAGATTCACCTTAATATAAAACTGAATCTAGGCAACAAATATATATTAACACATTAATTTATTAATCAGGAAAATTGCTAAATCTTTAAATTTTTGGCAAATTGCAAAATTTTAATTTATCTGAATATTTGCATGAAAATGTTTTTTTATGTATGGAGAATTTAACGATTCATAAGCCAGAATGCAGGAATGTATGAACTGCGTGAGTCTCCACAGATCAGAAAACCTGCCAATGCATTTCCAACATATTGACATGAATCAGACATTTGTGATTTATTGAAAAAGATTTGATTTGTTTAATTCACATTTACTTTATATTTTTTCCAATTATATGAAAATGGTGGCACTAAAACATGGGAACTAAACACGGGGTTTTATAAACTATATCATGTTTACATTTAATATGGAAATTGAAATATCTCTTACATTTTGTTAAACCCTTTATATGGCAAAGAATGAGTTTCTCTTTACGTAAAGTATATTTCAAAGAGAGGGAAGTACTTTCAATAAAATACTTTTACAATGCCAAGTGGCCTGTGAAACACATTCCTACAGACACGGACAGGAAGCAGAATGTATTGCTGAGTGTTTAGAGGATAGATGAAGCAAAACTGTGGTAAAAGGTAAAATAATCTTTATAGTCTTCCTGTTTCCTTATGTACCTGTCTACCATTCTGGCTTTCTTCTTTTATTTCTTTAGTTCAGCTGAATTTGCGAGCATGGTTATTACTTTTAACATTAATTATAATACCCTGTCCAAACATCTGCACTTTGATTCATTTCATATGAGTGATGAATGGTACCCAGCATCATCCAACCCACTTCCAATGAGAGCAGACCATCATGGACTTGCTGTGCGCACATCATCACACCAACCTGGGCTCACAATACTCCGGGCCAGAGCAGTGCTCACACATTATTATATTAATACTGCACTCTCCAGAAGTAAGGATGAGAAGATAAGAAAAGACCTGTGATGGTACTGGACCAGCTAAAAAAAACTGCAGGATTTAAGGCATGTATAATGGGCTTTAAAAATAATCAGTGTATGGAAAGCTTTAGGGGCAAACAATTTGGGGGGAGGGGGACATGATGATGAGCTTTAAATGAAGCCTATTCATGCTTCTGCAGTTATAAGCACATCATTATAAATATGTGTGTATGTATACATCAATATTTTAAAAACGGAATGTCCATATTACTAAGTAAATGTTCAATTTGCTTGATGAATAAGAGGCCCCTGTTGTATATTTTGGAGATTAAGGTGTTCTGTAGTGCAAGGAGCATGCTAATAGAAGGAAAGAGAGTGACAGAGAGAGCCCATCAGTGTGCTGCTTCTACTCTCACTATGCAGTCACAGGACAGGGGGTGACGAAAAGACCTGTGAATGAATGTGAAGCTGCAGCAGAAGAAGGTCGGGTCCCATCCATTGCCAGGCAGGATTGTGCTGTGTGGTAGAATTGTGTAAATATCAGGACTGGATGGACAGTAATATAATTTTTTTCTGCTGCTAAAAAAAATATTATACCTGTGTATTTATCTATTTGGCTGGAGTTTATCTTTACTTTCCCTTGCAAGTGATTGAGTAAATATCCCCCCAAAAATCCCAATTTGTTAGCGTCACAAAGCTTAGTGAACATTCCACTCATTTAGTAAATCAGCTCCAAGGAGCAAAGACTGTTTACTATACTTTGTGAGTGAAAGCAGTTTCAACCATCCAATCATGTGTAAGCTGAAATTGTGGGCTTTTGTATCTTATTTGTGTATCGGCTGGGAGTGACAGGTGCACCATACAGCAGAGTATTGCCAGCCTGTACAGTCAAAGACAGGCGGCCTATGTTTGGGGATATGCCTATGGCCCTGTACGGATGCTTATGGTGTCATTTTCTATATACTTATACAGCCACAGCTTCAGCCTGCCTGTCATTGATATGTACATGCTGGCTATAAGCCACTGTATGGTGCACCTGTCACTCCCAGCCAAAGAAATATGCTGCTATGTGAACTGTACAGCCCTCTTGCGGCCATGTGCATGAGCCCTAATCCACATTTTGCAGAATGCTTATGAAGATATGTCAAATGAAATAGATGGAGCTGTATAGGACAGGAGTATCCTGGGAAATCTAGGCCATATGGTAGTCATTGAGACATAAACTATAAATTAATGCACTTCTTAACTATGCCTGTGTGGTGGAGTTATGAGACTTAACAGAAAGATGTAATTCTATAGTTAAAATGTTTCACTAAGGTGAGATTTGAGCCAAAACAGACATACGGCATTTTACATGTATGTATGTCAGCGAAGCCATTACAATTATTTATTAACATGCAATGCACTGGAAAGAATATTTGGTTTAATTCACCAACACCACAAAAAGTAATATAAATGATAATAATTCTTCGAAGTGATATGGTGGAAGTATAAAAAAAATATGTTTTCCTGACCTCCCAGATTTAGCAATGAGAAAAGATATAAACGTATTCTATTTTCTTTTTATTTTGCTGCTTGATTAAAAATAGTTAAAGTATACAGGTGAAACTCGAATAATTAGAATATCGTGAAAAAGTTCATTTATTTCACTAATGCAACTTAAAAGGTGAAATACAATTTTTGGCTTGGGATTGAGTTAGCATTAAAAACCTGTCAGATTATTATTGTTATTCTTATTCTTCTAATTATTATTTGTTTTTGCTGTCCATGTCCTATTGGGGAGATTAGTCCTCATTTCCTGCCCCAAAAACATGATAGGAAGTTAAAAAAAAAACTCAGAAAGTTTAAGATAGTTGTCCCTGGAAGAAGTGTCTGCATTGGAAGGTTTTCCCTTACCTTTTATTATGGGGATAACTCACTTTACCCTCACTTTTTATCTCAGTGACAATGGTCACCAGTACAAACAGAGGGGTGAGTTTTGCCAATGATGAGACAGACAGCAGTAAAAACCTGACCTTGGAGAGGGTCTACCCTTCACCACTCTAGCCAAAACTAAAAAATTTGTATAGAGATACACTTTGAAGCAGATCTCAGTTTACATAAAACACTTTTCATAGCTTTCCTGAACCACAAATTCAAGAGTAAGCTGTCTGTGCTTGCACTGATTCAACATTAAGAGTCCATGTACACCATGCTGTGACTATACATAGTCCCTCAAACCCCCAAACACAGAAGAATGGCCATACACAAGTACTAAATGTTTTCCACTTGCATGTGTTATTATGAGAGACCCACACACAGCATTTTTTGGAAAAGTTAATTATGTTAAGCAGAAATCTTCTTTAATAAATATTACATAGTAACATACATATTTACATAGTTGTTGAGGTTAAAGAAAGACACAGGTCAATCAGGTTCAACCCATGTGGTTGGTTGTGTGTGTGTGTGTGTGTGTGTGTGTGTGTGTGTGTGTGTGTGTGTTCCTTTGAGTTACTAAAACCTGTACACCTGTATATCTTGCTCTAGAAAAGTATCTAGACAGGTCTTGAATTATTCCATACTCTGTGCTGAAAACACTGCCTATGAAAGGGAGTTCCACAATTTCAAAGATCTCATAATAGAAAATCCCCTTCACAGTTTAAGATTGCATCATGTCAACCTACATTACAGAGTTGATATTCATAACAATCTATCTCTAAGAAGCATGTTTAATAAATGTAATTATTACTATGGTTTTTTTTTTAATTCTTTATTTGTACAAGCATGAGAGCACCTTACAGTACCAACAGAAAGTAAAACAAACAAAAATGGTTAGGCTTTGCGGTCAAGCATGTACAAACATATACATAACCAGTTGGGGACCCCTGCGATCGTTCCCGCAGCTGTGAGAGGATATCTCCCCACTTAGACAATTGTCACAGTAACAAGTATTCCCATTGTAAGATTTCCCTTCTATTCATGTTTTGGTGGCAGCCAGTGGTTCTAATCCTTCCCCACATCTTAAAATAAGTTCTGCCTTTAGTTATACTTTAAGACCCAGTTCACATAACATTTTAGGTACATTGTGTTGGATGTTCTTTGTTTTATGCCTGTTACATTTGCTTTTTTATAAGGTATACAGGCGATGCCCCTAAATTCTATGTAACACGTGTTTTGATGGCAACCACATCAAACATGCAGCAAGCATTACTTTCTAATGCACTGAGCCCGCAATTCACCTAAAATGTGCAGATGTGAACAGAGTCTTACTCCCTACTGCATCATAATGCATTTTTATGTCTTTGGCTCTGGGTTTGAATTGCATCCAGCAGTCATTACCAAATACCCAGAGGAAATCGATTTTAGGCATAACTGAATAAACTATAAGAACCAACTCAATATACAGCTGTAAAACATAAGTATTGGCAATGACTGATGTCGATTCTAATATCCATATTACGTAAAGTTAATCTTTTTAGTTTTTCGAGCACAAAATTTGGAATAGACATTTGTAAATTTACATTACTGTCATATTGTGCTGAAGTATATTGACTAAAGACATTGGACCAGATAAACTAAGACTGCCGGTTGTTGAGTAGTACGAATTGTTGCATGTGACAACTTATTTTGAAGCATCACATGTCAAATAAACTATAATGTTACAGCACATATTTGGTGTATAGTAGAATGCGTAGCCAGTGGGTTATTTGGGGTTTGTACTGCCCTAGGTAAGACTACACTTGGGCACCCCCCCAATCTGAATTTTCCCCACTCCTTTATGTTTAAGACATTTTGCGTAACCTGTCAGTCGCTGGATACAGGCCACATTTCACTCAGCCCCAGCCTAGCCTCCGGTCCCGCCTCGGCCCCTCCTCTGCCCCACCTCTGGTCCTGTTTAATCCACCTGGAAGCTTTTTCAGGTAAATTAGGTGGCTGTGAGACCCAATGAGCGGTGGCCTAATTTGCCTGATTAGGCAGTCGAGGCTGACTGACTTTGTGTGGCCTGGGGTCATTTTGCTGCCCCCCTGGAAAGTGCCACCCAAATCAAATGCCTTGTTTTCCTTGTGATGGATACGTCCCTGTGTGTAGCTGCCTTGCACCATCATCCTCTTAGTGCACTACTGCGCACATCATTGCACCAGATATTGACAAATTCCGTTTCTGAACCATTTTCTATTTGGCACATATTTGGAGATTTTTTGTGCACAAAGCTGTACTTGAGATTTTTTTTACAATTGGTACACTAATCGCATCTTTCCTTTCAAACCTTTCAAATTGGACTACTTTTTGAGGTATTCAAAATAGCAGGTTTCCATGTGCCAAATATGTGGTGCTCCAACAATGTTTTATCTGGCCCCTTGTCCAAGTTTAGTTATAATTTTATTTTTTTGTCAGCGTAATTGAAAATGTATGTTGTCCAGTTCTAAGGACTGTAGTTAATGAGTCTATTGTCTTTAGTCAGTAAAACATATGTCTTTTTTCTCACACGATCATTTTACTAGAAAACAATCCAGATGCTGGGCAATACTAGAATCAGAGTAACAGGTCATAAAAATGACAAACCGTCCAACAATCATGTATTGTCATTGGAATACAGATGTATATTCCTGACCCTAATCCTTCAAGCAATCTGTACACTAGTAGCAGCACAAAAACAAACTACAGTACAAATATGGTTTGCACGCTGACATGATTTTCAGCCTTCATTTGGGAGGCCACACACATCCACTGCCAACAAGAACCAAACCTCTTCTTTAAAACTGCAATGTCCCAAAAACATTGTAGTGGTTAATATTACTTCACAAGATGAATTATAACTATAAACTGAATCTGAGCCTTCAGCATTGCACAAAAAAAGAATTTGAGTGATCACTTGCCTACAGTCACAACTGGACAATGTAGACTAGAGGTAGTCAAACTTCAGCCTCTAGCTGTGGTGAGACTACAAATCCCATGACACATTGCAAGACCCTGACAGCCAAAGGCAGAGACATGATAGGATTTGTAGTTTCACCACAGCTGGAGGGCTGAAGTGTGACTACCACGGATGTAGACCATGATTGGTAAATCTAGTAGAAATTGTATTTATGAACTCCCTTTAACTGACCATTTATTTCTTAGTGAAAAAATTAGTAAACTAAACATGAGATTGTAATTCATCGTAGGAGTGAGCTTGGAGTGGTGGCTACTGTGGCTACTTTACAACACACACAGGGATCGTGGGG
Organism: Nanorana parkeri; assembly: GCF_000935625.1. NCBI lineage: Eukaryota > Metazoa > Chordata > Amphibia > Anura > Dicroglossidae > Nanorana > Nanorana parkeri. The sequence goes on from NW_017306636.1 coordinate 608,764, forward strand.
AACAAAAGTTGCCACCCTCCAGCAGAAGGAAGGACAGTATCAGCATGAATTCAGAGATGATTTGAGGATCTACAGCTGAGTGATACACAAATAAGCTACACTTTTTTAATAGTTACGGTACTTGACAGCAGTTTTAAGATTTAGTGTCACTTTAAGCAACATAGTTTGGTCACCGCTCCACTCCCATCTGGTAACTGGACAGTTAGGGAGCAGTATTAGACTTATGGGCTGATCCGTCTGCTTATGCCTCCCAGCATATTTATTGTCAGCACATGCCCTGACAGCAGAATCTGCATGGTCCCTAGTGCTCCCCCTTCCATTTTTATAGCTACTGTATAGGGGATTCCAAGAGGCAAATTTCAAGTCAAATTTTCAGTGCTTTTAGTAGTTGCATTTAAATATATAGTGAAAAGCAGAAATCACCAGCACTCAATAAATATCGTTGATGTCCATTTATTCGGACCAGTCGTCACAGACAAAACCAACGTTTCAGGGCTGCACAGGGTCCCTTCATCATGACTGATGTGACTGATGAAGGGACCCTGTGTGGCCCCGAAACGTTGGTTTTGTCTGTGACGACTGGTCCGATTAAATGTACATCAATTATATTTATTGAGTGCTGATGATTTCTGCTTTTCACTGTTGATTTGCACGGCGCCATCCGTGATTGTCACTGCGAGCACCACTATCACTGCTTGGGCCGGGAACGCTGTGAGGAGTGCAGAGGGACTCACCATCTCCTACGCATTTAAATATATGTTTCATAACCTTTTTTTAAATAATTCATAACTACGTTAACTGGTGCTTTTTTTATATCTGCCTCAAGTGCAGCTTTATTGTTTTTAAAAATGACCTTTCTACTTTAATTTGCAGCTCTCTCCCTCTCTGTGATTGTAGTACCACCAATCAAATTCAACCAATAAACCACTGAGTTAAAACTGAACTTTAAACCTTAAGGCTTTCTGTTTGTGAGAAACAGCAACAAACCTGCAGTTGGCTTGCTTGGGAATGTTGCTCCTACACTGCAAACAAGAGAGCAAAATCATTCTCAGATTACCAAATTACTGACATAAGAGAGCGGGGTGGACTGGAACAGTGGTACAATGTTTGGATGCAAAAGAGAAGCATTAAGTAGGTAGGCTGTGTTCCCTGTATGTATCTCAAATCTTAGACCATTGTATCCTCTAAAACTGCCCAAGCAATGCACCCTACTTACCTTCAAATTTGGGGTGTTGTAGTAGTGAGAAGAGCCCCTCCTTACCACCTTGTTGATGAAAAGTTATGATGGGCATTCTTTCTAGCCAACAGTAGTGCAGGACAAGGCAAGCTACACAACACTTATGAGAGATCTGGTCAACGTTCCCTAATACAGCACCCTAGATTTAAGCTTTGCTGAAAGAATAAAGCTACGCATAAGGACCGACTTTAATATGCCAACAGTTGCCTGTGGCTGGAGGAAGCTTGTGCTTAAAGTGTATTTCCACTTAAAGAACATTTATTGTCTTACTGATAAGTAATTTAGTTCAACCAATTCAGCAGGAATGAGCAGAAATTCAAGCCATGTATGGCCAGCTTTAGAATATAGTTTGAAACTTAAAATCTACTAAATATATTAGGTGTGGACTTTGCTACTATGTGCAGGAAACAAGCCCCACTATGCTTTATTTTTAGCTAATAAATGTGTTTATTGTAACCCAAACAAATTTGAATAAATACTTAGTAAATGTGAAGTCCCTTCAAATGTCAAGAACACAGACGTTGGCTACATATTTTGAAAAGAGTATGACTCAGCACTAAATATCCAACATACACAAAGAAAGTCTTGTAGTAATCTTTTTAGAGAAAGTGAAAGGCTCAGTAAACATGACATATACTTCCTCTGAGATGCTAAGGGCTTCAGTGTGCAGAAATGTCAAATCAGTCTAATTCTCTCTGTAGGAGGAAACTGATCCTAAAACATTTCAGCATTTCCAAAGAAACGGCATAAATACTGCAGCGTACAAGGAATAAGTTACTTCCTCCATATGGCTACAACTAGCGCAAAAACGATGTAGTTTCATAAATACATGTTTAGGTCATCTAATTATTCAATCTATGTCTTCTGACATGAGATGATTGGTTTTATTAAATAATATAGACCATGCCAATTATGAATTTCTGGTGTATGTATGGACTCATGGACCATTACAGATAATATTTCTGATGCTGTCTAACATTAATAATTTCCTTACTGTGGTTAAATCTCTAAATATTTTTCATTTCCATCCTCCACTATTTAGAATTCCCCTCACTTGGGTGGTCAGTGGGACAGGAAGTGAGAATAAGCTCTCCACAAGGGATGTTATTTTTTAGTAGAGTAGGAAACAGAAGAACCTCTCTCAGATTTTATTGCTGTTTCAGGCTTGATGAGATTCTCCACACTTTCTGTGAGGAGAAATATCCCAGTGAAGACACAGACTGCAATAGAATCTGACTAAGGTACTTATTCTTTCCCATGCTATTCAATAAAAAAGGTTTAAGCTGTGGTTGAGCAATAAAGCAAAATGCTAAGAATATTCTATGCAAACCATAAACACATATACGGGCTAAAAACTGACAATACATGAAATATCTGTGTGTGCAAATCAATGTGTTCAGAACATAAACTGTAAACCTGACTCTTTTACATTAATTAATAGAACTAATTATGGATTTTATATTTTTGGCCCTGTGCAGGTACAGGACCAAGACCAATAAGAGAAGAGCAATAACTACTTTTACAGGGAAGCTCATTCTAGACTATAAGCTTTTGAGGTATGTAGAATGAATGTAGAATGAATTCGCCATGATACTTAAATTTGAATTCCAGCCTTGTCTTTTTTCCTACACTTGTAGCAAGTCCTCTCCTGTGCTGAAACATATTAATCTTAATTCCTTGCAAGCTTGCATCTCCACAATATAACTCTTTAAAGCTGCAGCAGCTATCTTCAGCCCACCTTAATTTTTTGTCTGAATGACCTCCATCATTCATCAATTTCTCCCCCTGATCTGTACTTTTGTTGGCCCCCTTCTCACAGATATTAGCTTTCTTTGCCATCAATCATTTTTTTCCCAAGCTTAATGTGTAAGAACACATCCCCAGCATCCCATTAGACGTGTCTGGAATCAATCAAGGGATCATCAGAGTGCACTACAGCTCTAGTCTACAATGCCTATTGTTCAGGAGGGAGAAGCAGACACATCTAAAGGGATCCTGGAGATGTGTTCTTTTCATATAATTCTTTTGTAAATGATCAACTGCGGAATGTAGTGAAATGTAAGGAAACCAGCCGGCCCACCAAATGGCAGCAGACAAACCCAAGAATAGGGTAATATGCTGTGAAATCCTTTGTTTCTAGTGTATTAGAACCAATACTACAACCTGAATTATTTTTATTACTGGTATTTATATAGTGACACATCGCTTTACATTGCATATTCACATCAGACCCTGCCCTCAAGAAGCTTACAATCTAAGGTCTCTATCTCACATGCATACATACAGAGCCAGTTAACCTTCCAGCATGTCTTTGGGGCATGGGAGGAAACCAGTGTACCCAGTGGAAACGCACACAAGCACAGGAAGAAAATGCAAACTCCTTGCAGATAGTATCTTGGTTAGGATTTGAACTGGGGACCCTCAGTGCTGCAAGGCAGAAGTGGTAACCACTAAGACACTGTGCTGCCCATTACCAAAGTGTAGGTAAATGTGATTCAATTTAACTGGAGAAGATACGAACAAAAGTGAAATTGTTGCCCATAGCAACCAATTCAAATGGTTGTTTTGTTTCTGCATAGAATAAACGGCTATGGCTCTCCCCATTCATGATCATTTTCTTCTCTGTAGATTTAATAGATCACCCCTATTGCCAGGCCCGGTTTCCCCACAAGGCCACCGAGGCCCGGCCTCGGGGCGGCAGAGCGCCTCGGGGCGGCAGCGGTGACCTAGTAAATTGCATCACTAAGCATTTTCAATTCTATTCTTTTTACTTAAAACTGACTGTTTCAAGATGTGATAGTGATCACTGGGATGGTGGCCCAGTAAGGAAAAGAGCATCTGTTCAATTATTTAACAATGTCAATGAGGTGCCAAAATACAGCTATAGTGACATGAGTGTACACAATGCAAACAACTGTGTGCTCTAACGTGTTTTATTGGAATATAACGAGAAATGGGAAATTTAAATATTGCTGATTTATGACATGAATATTTGTGGGATATGAACTATTACGAGGTCTGTCTGAAAAAGAAATGTGGTTGCAACTCTAGCCATTCACATAATTTTGGACAGGACCCCGGTGGCTTATCCCAAAAGCCTAAGTCTAACTACTTTGTACTGACCACTGAATCAATCATGATATTTTCCCTGTGTCTAGCCATACCACAACATAACACAAGTGAAACCACAGGCTCATCTCCAAAACAGAATGCAAATGACTTAGCTGTTCATGTCTGCAAATTAAATCATTACATAGAATACACTTGTATCAAATAACTGAGTCTATTAGTATCTTTAGTTACAACAAACACAGTTTTTGGTTTTGTTTGACTATATGCTAATGCTGCCTGTCAGATCTGCTTTTAAATCGTTAAAAAAAACATATTACCAAAATACTTTTTTTCTCATTAAGTTGCTCAGGAGTCGATCAATTACTAGTTGTTTTTTTTTTTTAAACATAAAACTATAATAAATTGCACTCCCCCCACCTAAATACTTGTATCCACTTCTCCATTTCCTCTCAATAAAAACAAAATCTGTACAAAATGTTGTCTTGTAACAAATTGGAGTGCTGTAGAGTGACTGATAGGGTGGCCGTACACTAGCCAGTCTTCTTGAGAGATGCACCAATTAACGTACTGTAAGAAACAATTAGGCATGGATTGTTCAACTTCCCTAGAGTGAAATAACAGGAGCTCCTGACAGATGGAAGTGCTTTTTACCTTGCACAGTGACTTTCTAGCGTTCTCTTTTTAGTGGAGAAAAAACTATATTAGAATATATTATACTGTAAATATTGTACTGTATATGTGCCACATTCACCCATATATGGAGAAGATAGTCACAGGTTTTAGTGGTGTGGGTATGAGTCCAAAGACAGCAGATGTCTCATCACCCATTGTTGTGGGCAAGAGATCAGACCATTTATAGTTAGCATAAGTAGCTGTTATCTTAATAAATTATCACTTTCCTGGGACAGGAAAGCAGAAGTCACAGAAATAACAATGTTGTGTGTTAAAACTGACATTAAAACAAAGTTCTAGCACAGACCTTGTTAATAGTGAATAGTGGGTAAGGGTTACTGCTGTATGAGTCTTCTTGACCAAAGCTCCAGCCCTTCTGCATTCAAAACATAAAACTAACTATTGAAGTATGGCAACTAGGGTTAGAAATGCCAAAAAGGGGGCTTTTGGTTAAGCCAACCCTGTCACTATAAAAGGAGGAGGGCACAGAGCAGCCATATTGTCAGTGAATTAGAAGCTGTTGTGGGGAAAGCATAGGGAAAGCAGACCAATTATAACGGAAGAGATTAGGGTCAGTTAGGAAACAGTAATTTAATTTTGATTGTTAGATATTTAGGCAATTAACCCCTTTGTGGAATTTGTTTTGTTCTTATTACTGGGGGCACTATTCTTTTAAGCATGTATTTCTTTATTAAGCAAATTTTCGAATATAACAATAAGATGCTAATATTCAAAGCAGAGCAAGATAAAAAATATCTTTGTGGAAGGGTAAACAATAGAGAATGAATCAATAGAAACTAAGCAATTAAACTATTACAATAAATGACATATCAAGTCATAGAGGCAAAACATTCTATCATGTATCAGGTATAAATCTAGGCTGCAATAGAAATAAGAAAAACCTAAAGGTAGAGTACGTGAGAGTAGTATAATCATGTGAAATGAGATACATAGATTACAGTACCGTCATTTAGTAAAACAGAATGCATATAAAGACAGGGAAAAGGGTTATTGTGTTATCTGCTCTCCGGCCAGTCCATATAAAAGAGGAAAGAGAAAGAGAAATGCAGGTCAACGTAAGAGTTGAAGGCATTCTGCAGTAAGAGGAAGAGTGGAAAGGGACACACCAGAGAGAGGGACATAGACTGTGTGAGTTAGTGAGAATGTGGGGTAAATGAAAGGTCTTATCTTGGAGAATATAGTGTTATGCAAACTTGGGAGCGCTTTTGCCATTCATTTTATTTTGTGGTTGGTTTGAACACACTGGTCACTATTAGCTGCTGCCCCATCCACAGCAAACTTTTTTTCTGCAAGACTTCATTAAAAATACAGACTTTTGTTTCAGGGGTGGCATTTTAGGGGTTTAATTTATTTTGAGATATACTGGTTTTAATTTTACAATTTAATTTTAGGTTTAACTGTGTTTAGGGCAAGCTCTGTTTTTTCCATTTCTTTTGTGGTTCTTTTTTGCTATGTTGATAAGGCCTTTTTTTAAAGTTTGGGGTACTCACTTGTTACTGACCATCTGTTCTTGGAGCTGCCTTTTGTTTGCAGCACGCCCATGCCTCACATTATATAAGTTACATTCACCATACACCCTTCCCTATCCCCACAGATAAAATAAAAGCTACACCAGTTATACATATTGCCCATGATTGCTGCTGACCATTTGTACACTGCTTTATTTTACTGCAGTATCTTCATTTTTGTTAAAAAGCCCCACCCTGTGCTCTTTGTCTCTAGTAAATATGGGCCTAGTATTGCACAAAAAAAATGTTCTCCTGCTGCCCAACTTTACACTACTGTATAATCTGCAGTCTCATAGATCTTGTAGTAAATAGTAGTAGTGCTAAATAGTAGTACTAAAATACTAGCATGTTTTGGACTATTATCCTTGATTAAAACTGCCCTTGCTGGACATTTTACACTGCTGTATCCTTTACGGTATCTTAATTCTTGTAGTAAAGCCCCAGCCTCCACTCTTTGTCTGATAAATTCAGACCTATTCATGGCATTTAAAATTGTCCTGCTGCTGGCCAATTTTACAGTGCTGTATCATCTGTTGTCTCCTAATTCTTGGAGTAAATTACCTGCCTGTGCTTTTTTTCTCTACTGCGATTTAGCCAATTCTCCCTTATTGAAAGTTTCCTACTGCTGGCCAATTTTACATTACTGTATCATCTGCCATCTCTTAATTCTTAATGAAAGCTTGATAGAAAATAGCAAGCAGCAGGGCAGTTTCTCATTGTGAGATCAACAAGGAGAGTCACAAAAAGCCTTTTGTTTAACCTGAAATTAATCATATTGGCATGCTGCTGAATGTAAGCCAAGCTAACTGCAAAAGAAAAACACAAAATTCCACACCCAAATATTGGCTGCAGTGTACACAGCTGTTTTGACTGTCTGTGAAAATTGTACTGTTCTGTTACATAACATACAGTTTAAGGCATCTCCCATACATGCTATTTAGAAAGATTTGTGCATTTTCAGTGTTGCTCTGGAAGTTGTATGAAAAGACCTTTCAGCATTTAAGAAATATTTTTTAATACATTTTGGTTTATGTCCCCTCATGGCAGTGCCCAACTTGTCATGCCTTTATACAGAATTTTGGTAAGTAAAATGTTTTGGTGTGGAATGCATTAAAGGTGAAAATACAAAATATCCATGGATCATCATTATTTACAATTGAGATTTAGAACATGCACACAGGCCTATAGAGGCTTGTAAGTGGACCCTTTTAAGTCAACCTTAATCAGGATGCCTCCATTGCCTAATCACAAACCTTCAAGTATGCTAAAATAGACAAAACTGATATAAATAATTTGCATGATGTTCTTTGTTCTCTTTGTACTATTAGTTATAACGCTACCCTATAATCATCCTCTTACTGCAAACAAAAAATAATATTCTTATTTTGTTCAACATCTAGTTCCAAGTAATATATAACCGTGGTTAATTTAGGTGGTTTGTTACTGTTGTAGGGTTTTGCTGTCAGCTACAACACTGTAATTTAAAAAAAAGTAATTCATATTTGTGTAATAATCAGATGGCACAATGCACATTTTTTAAACTCCATGGGATGGTCTAGATTTTGACTACAGCAATGGAAAAAGGAAAAGTATTTTACCATTCATTTCATCCCAGCAATCAACATCAAGACTGACTTAATATATTAACAACTAAAGTGTACTCTGTGTTTGCTTTTCAAATTTGTGCCCCGAGGTAGTAAAAAAAGGAATGTGTGCCTAGATTTTTCTAACCACCTCCTCACTCTTGGGAAAGTAGATTACTTAAACAGTAGCTTTGAAAAGCAGTCACGGATTATTGTATTCCCTGTGCTTTGCCTATCTGCATTTTCCATTACGTTTCCTTTTTAAGCAATGACACGGTTTAGCAAATACTTGCACAGTGTCATGTAGAACCATTAAATATCGGGACAAACGGAAAGTAAAAGAAGATTGCAGTCCTCATTAGAATTCCACATTTAAAGGTATGTCAACCATCATTAAAATCTAAAGTTTTCTGTCTTAGAGATTAAAGAAGAAGGATTTCAGTTTAAGAAAGCGATTGTCCACATCCAACATATTAAGTTTCTCCTTTTATTTCATGGAGCATGAAAAAGCTTTGTCAGCTAAATATCCTCTGCTAAAAACATCACAGACACTGATCCATTAAATGTTCCACTATGGTAGTTTTTCTATTCATTTCCGCCATTATATTCTTACACAGACCAAATAGCTTTCCTGACTATTTACTAGGAATTTCTGCCAAAGTTATATGAGCTGGTGTTATTTAACGCAAGTGGACATTTTCTGCATGATTCAAAGGGAAGATGTGAAGCAGCACTTATAAATGGACAAAGAAGACAGCTCATAAACATATGTCAGCATTGTCATCTCACACACAGCTCAGTTATAGATGTCACTGTCTTTGGTCAGGTTCAACTATTACTTCATGCTGTCACTGTATCACAACTGGCCAGGAGGAGAACAAGCCTAAATCTCATTAAACAATTTGACAGATCAAACTTTATTCTGCAATTTATTATGGCTTTCAAAATGTAGCCCTCGTCTTCGCTTCTAGAAGGCTTTATCTTATCATTTTTACATTACAGCATACATATAATTCATGACTCCTATCCTTTTCCTGCCAGAATGATGCACAGAGAGCTTTTGAAATGTTGAACTTAAAGAAACTCTGGGGTTGCGTTACTAAAGGCAAATAGGCTGTTCACTTTGCATGGTAACTTGCACTTCACAAGGGTTTTTCCTTTAGTTTAGTGAATGTGGTGAAATTTCCCTTTGAAAAGAATATCCAATCATGAGCAAGGAAGTTACAAAAACACAATACTTTTGCTCGCACATGATTGGATGATAGAAGTCAGAAGAGCTTTACCTTATTCACGAAGCTAAAGTGTAAATTCCCTTAGAAAGTGTAAATTCCCATGCAAAGTGAGCAGCCTATCTGCCTTTAGTAAGTCAACCCCTATGTCACTTTGCCCATTCAGGGCAGAATGACAAGTTCTCTTGTAAAAAGAACCTCCCATTCACTCATAATAGCCTTCCCCCGCACATCTGAACCCTTTCTGTTGCTCTGTAGGAGAGATGAGCCAAGCCCTGTGTAAACTCCATACCAGGCTAACTTGTTACACCTCCTAATCACAGGACAGTATTGGGTCTGGCGATTGTATGCTGAGGCCAGAACACTTCATCCTGTGAGGAAGTTATATGCTCATCTATACTTGGGAAGACTAGGCATTTACCAAGGGCTCTGATGGAAGAAGGGATCAGGAGGGGATAGCGGTGAGTATCAATGGGTGGGGTGTTCTTCTTAAAATACAGCCTGTCACTTTTCCCTGAAATGGAAGAGTGACAAAATCTCTTGAAAGTGAATTTTACACGCAGTTTAAATTTTGATTAGTCACAAGATCGCTCCACTAACCTCTATTAACCAGAAAAGTCTCCTCTGTGGCCTTATCTGATTTTGTTTAAGATTGGCTTGCTTGGCTTCTTGACTTTCCTTGACCTGGATTTCCTCATTCAATGACATTGCGCTTACACTCAATGTTCTGGCCACTTTGGTAGTCTCAATACATAGTGAAATGGCATTTGCCAGGGTATACCAAAAGCAAGCAAGTCAGGCACCAGTAGCAAGTGAAATTAAATCAGAGGGGGACCACAGAAGAGGCTCAACTGACTGCTAAAGGTAATAGCAGGCATCTTCTAGTGTCTGCCTAGAATCAAACACCACGTGGTGAGATTAGGTACAAGTTTAATATGAAAAATATTTTTAACATTTATAATCTTCTTTCAAGCAAAGACTGGCAATCTTGCAACTGTAGCATTGACTAGAAAGGCTGTTGTGAGTATTTGCGAGAACACATGAGATTCTGAAGACTTGCATTCGAACAGTAATATCCTTAAAAATATCCATTGTAGCCATGATACCATTATGGACTTTACATTTTAGAACTGTAACTGGGCTTTAAAAGAACACATAGAGAAATGCAGACTAAGGTGCATTACATGTCGGAGTTGTTTCTGTAGCCTCAAGCCAGATCTATCTTTCTTTATTAGTTTTTACATGCTTCTGAAAAATCGATAGTATGTAACAGGAAATGTTAAGAGCTTCTGTCTTTCCATAAAAAGTTAGACACAGCTCTCTTCAATTATCTGCAGGTGGAATTTCGGATAGCCATGGTGTTCATAAAGTGACAATAGGCAAGTTAACATTTTCTTTTGGATGCAATGGATACTTCAAGAGCTTGTACATGCTACATGAAACAAAGTAAGTGATGGATACGATTTTATAACAATATTATATATGTGTGCCAAAGTTCATTGCTTTCTCCCCAGCCAATCAGACACTGGCATATCTGGTCTTTGTCTATTCTTCATGCCTCATTAATTTACACTAATGTTATTTGGTCAATCAATCAATCAATCAAGACTCAACCCAGCGCAGGAGTTGTCAAAAAGTAAGATTTATATAATATACATTTAGGTAAATACATGTCTGAACCACTACTCTTGCTTAAATACATGGCTCTGTGCCCAACACTACACCCATTCAAAACATTACCTAAGTCTATCCCTGAATAAACACTCCTTGAAGATTAGACTGCATTCATGGGTCTTGTTAAAAGACAGTTTACTTTTACAGGTCAAAGCATTTCAATCATCCTGAGAAAGTGCAAACAGATGACCGGGAGACATTCACAATAAAGTATTTTTTGCTGGGAGACACACAAAGTGCTTGGTCTTGCCCAAGAGCTTTTGTAGCCAGCTTGAGACATTGTACTGAATTCTACTGTTTACTGCACTGTCTAAGTTAAAGATCTATTTTACAGATAACAAAGTGTATTTTTATTGCGTTCTACACATTCACATTAACAAACTTTGCTGGAAAAATCCCAGCAAACATAAATACACTAATAATGTTAAGAAAATGCATACTAACAATAGCGTATTTCGCTTTTTTTAATAAGAATAGTTTTGTTTTTCTAGATCCACTCCGTGTCTGCTGGCAGCACTGTACATTATTATTCTTTCTAAGAAATAAATCTGTAGGATTTAGCAGCATAAATGACTCTGAATGATTGCAGCATTTATTGTAGCTGTTTGTTGTTGGATAAGCTGCTGCATGATGCAAAAGGAGATTCCCAAGAACATGCTTCTGATTTTTACTGTGGGAATGGTAGAGAAGATCATTTGGTCTGATTAAATTGGACAACTATGTATGTTTCAGAGGAAGTAAAGTGAGCTGTGGTGTGTAAATATCAGTCATTTCCATGAGCCTTTTCCAACTCAGCCAGCTGAGCACTTATGAGGTCTATCATGTGCCAGCTCAATCTAAAAGGTCAATTCATAAAAGAATAACATTGGCAGAGCGTCTAATGCAATTTGCTGATTTATACAATAAGAAATTATCATCTGACTTAACAGCATTATATTTTCAATGTTTGCGGCATTTTGTATGTAAAAGTTGGTTCAAATTACCACGTTAATTTTGACTTTTTACATTATCAGTAGATCTTGTGACTTTAATTGTCTTTGAGGGCTCTATTGAGGAGAGCAGAAAAGAGCTGAAGATACAGATATAACAATTCAACACCTGTCCAATATTTATCTACTGTATGTGAACTGAATATTCAATTATTATGAGATCAAATAATAACCATAGCTAAAATAATTTATACATCTCATACGATTAAAATAACTCAAAAAGGACAGTGGATTGACCCTTAAAGCATACCTTTGGTTTGCACATGCTTTAACCATCCATTCCCTGCAGCACATACATACCTTTCCTTCCCATTGACAAATCACACTGGTGTGAATGGGGGCATCTTGCAGTGTGGCCCCCTTTCTCTGCAAGGGTTAAATGCTCATTTTGTCTTGGGGGTAATGAATAAGGTAAAACATATTTACCTTATTTCTTGCTCCCCCCTTGAGGTCCTTGAGGTCCTCACATATAGTGTAGAACTGCTAGTCCTGCATTGTATGTGATGATGTCAGACAGCTGAAACCAATCGATCGGTGAAGAGTAGCAGTTGTGGGGGACTGACCGTATGGCAAGGAGGAAGTCCACCTGATTGAGGAATAAAGTGGATATTTCACCTCATTCATTACCCCCCGAGGCAAAACCAGCTATTTAAAGAGAACAATAGTCAAACCTTTTTTGTTCTCTTTTGAGTCACAAGAGCACATTTACTAATGTACTCCTATGACCCGAAATCAGCATATAGCGGGCAAACAGCCTGCTATATGACAGCACAGAGCCTTGCTGCAGCAAGGAAAGATCCCAACAATTTTGTCTGGATCTATCCCATTGACTGATTGATAGCTGTCTCTAGAGACAGAGTCAGCGGTGCTGGCCCCCTCCCCAGTCTGTCCCTCCAATGAGCACTGGAAGAATAGAGAAAGGGGAGGGGAAAATACCCATGGGATGCAGTGACTGACAGTCACCGCTCTCTGCAGGGGAAGCCGTAAGCTGAGCGATCAGTGGTATGTGATCGCACAATTCTCAAGCTATAGTGCTGGCATGTGACAGCTGCAGTGTCACATGCTGGCTCAATCTATTTGAAAGAGTACATTTTACTCTACCGTTACTTCTCCTTTTTCCCTTCCAGTGAGAAGGTGGGGGGCATTGCAAGGTGCATGTTTTTAAGCTGACTGGTGTTCAGTATTAAACCTGTGAAGATAGATAGATACATACAGTAGGAGCTGACATTTTTTTATTTGTTTTTAAAAGAAACATGTGCTAAGAGAAATTTGCAGGTTGCCATTGCTGAGCTCCTTCTAAAAAACACCTGTTACTTGGCTGTTTCTGTACTGTTTGGGCTACTGGCCTGGAATGAATAGGCAGCTAGTAAAGAAAGTGTAAACTGAGAACTCTAGAACTGCACACTTGATCATAGTCAATGGTAGCTAGTTAACTGGCATTTTAAATAAGAGGTTGGGGATAGAACCATTAAAAATTGCTCTCAGAATAATTTTATCTTCAAGTTGTCAGCTGTAGAGTTGTCATTTTGATCCAGACTTTACTACCTAGTGAGTCACCTAGGTGGTTCAAATATGCCAGAGAAGTGTTCAGTCTCTTTATGCTTGTCCAAGATCACTAACTCACTAGTCAAAAAGGGTGAGAGCTGTGGAGCCTGCACTTTAAAAAGAAATCAACACTGACAGATCCCGTATTTATAACTGCACAGATTAAACTGGAGGGAAAAAAAGGAATAGAAATACAAAAAATTTCACCACTCTTCATTGGATGTTGCTTAGTAGACGTCTCTTTCAAAGTGACAAAATAATACTTTGTTTTACATACTATATTACAACCATATAAAAGGGTATGTGTTCATCTGGAAAGCTCGTTCTGCACAAAAGTACAACTTTACTAAAATAACAAAAACCACTAGCTGTTTTGGAACATTGTCACCAAGGCTGGATTTCGATCACTGGAGCATGTAGGTACAAAAAATGTGGATCCTATAGGAATAGGCCTGGGCTAGAGTCACTTCTTTTACTCGTAACAAATACTTGTTTCACTGGTATTTCTAATAATGATGGGAAAATCTTTTTTCCTCTGCAGCGTATAGGAACAAGCCTACTGTGTCTAATAGCAAATCCAGCCATGGTTATCCCAATTGTTTTAAAAACACAATAGTAAAATATGACTTACCATCAAGGGTAGTTCCTTCCCCATTGAGGGCGGATCCAGCTCCTGACCTGTATAATGCATTTACAGATATGGAGTATGTTGTACCAGCATCCAACTCTTTCAAGACAGTACTGGTAATGTTTCCTCTGAGTGTAACCTCTTTGGGCTCCCCTCCGGTTGTTGGTGTGTAGGTTACAAGGTAGCGTAAGGCTTTGCCAGGTGCTTTATCCCAGGACAACTTCAAACTTGATGTCGTAGGATCAGAAACTCGGAGGTTTCTAGGTTCTCCTAGAACTGTGTCAATTCAAACATTAAAACACGTAAGAATGCATTTGGTGTACCGAGATTCATTTAATTTAAACATCATATTTTAAACTGTATACAGTTTATATTATACCTTAATGTTATTAAAATATATATATATACAGTATATCCAAAACATTTTTAGATAGAATGGAGAAAGGTTAGTGAGGGAAAAGCTGCAAAAGGGAAACAGACAGCAATAAACAGTTGACAGTGGTTCTAGCACCCCACTACTTATCATAGATAAACACATTTTTACTTCTGTTGTGTTGCTGTTAGAGAGATGTCCCCTCACTTCCTGTCTTGAGGAAATTATTTCTACACAGTTGCTATAGCGTTACAGCACTTTTCAGTTTAGTATATTGCATAAGAACACTGGGCATTGGTGGTTGTATTTTAATCACCTTTTCCAATGTAAGCAGTGATTTGTTACACAGCTTAAAAGCCCAACTTCAGCCTTGCTATAAAATCTTCATGCAGTGTGGAGTTTACTTACTTTTCCTATACAGCCTGTTATTTTTTTATACTTCCTCCACACTCAGAGTTTGTACATTTTGTTGCAGCCAATGCCTTCAGCCCCTTCCTATGTGGCTTGGGCATCATGAACATGATCTTTAAGCATGTATGGAGCAATGCATGGAGCATACAAGACTTTGTGGGGCTGATGGCACAGACCACCTTATGTAATGCAGCTGCTGACAGGCATGCATAGGGTGCCCTGCAAAATGTTCTAATCAGCAGCTGGAAAAAGGGTTGCTTATCAGACCCTGTGATGGTGCCACAGGGTATGATAAATGAAAAAAAAAAAAATAACCCTCAAATTCTGCATGATAATAAAATAAAATGGGATAGTGAGGTATGGGGATAGGTATTTAGAATGCATGGCTTTGAAGCCATGGAATGTTGTACTGGGCCATACAATGTGTTACAACTGATCAGTGTCATCAACTATTGTAGTATGTATGGTTAGCTTAGTCTGCCTGTATATTTAAACGTAATCAAATGTAACAAACACAGCAACTGCACTACTTAGTAGTGGGTTTTAAAAACCACTGACAGTGCCACTGGATTTAATCTGTGGATTACACGAGTGACCAACAAAACATCATAGAACAGTAATAACATACTTTCTTCTGTTGCTCCATTTCCTGTCAAGGCTTTTCCTGGCCCTGAATGATACTCAGGGGTGACTGATACATGGTACTTTGTGTCAGACAGTAGTTTCTGTAGTGTTGTCGCTCTTTCATTTCCAGGTACTGTTACTTCTTTTCTTTCTCCACCAGCAACTGGCCGATACCCAATTCTGTATCTCAAAACATTTCCAGGAGCTGGAGACCAGCCAACCTTAAAGCTGTCAATGGTCTCATCGCTTACAATAAGGTTTCTAGGTGCTCCTTTTACTGTAAGGAACAGAAAGAAATGATCACTAAACAATATATTTTATACTAATGAGAAACAGCATCAAAACATGAAAATGACGAGTTCATTCATGCAATGCTTACAATTTTAAATACAGATGATGAACGTGTTGTTTGTTGTGGTTTGTTGTGGTTTAAAACAAGGGTTTGCAGAACTCAGATGTAAAGCTGCATTTTTTAGCGCAAATGCTTTGCTTATTGTTTAATATGGGTTATTTAAGTTAATAGAGTTCCTCATTTTATTAGATCAATCATAACTTGATGCTGAGAATGTCAAGATTGCTGCCAAGATGTCTTTACTCACAAACTGTAAGTTGGTATACTGGAAACAAAGATACCTCCCAGCAAGCAGTTAATAGAACATTCTAACTGGCTGACTCACTGTGCTCCTTTCAATTATTTTTCTGTAAACAGGGGCGTAATAAAAACAGCTTATGAGACAGTTATTATATCATTACATTGTTATGTTTCTTAGCCACCTACTTTACGTGTTTTAATATGCACACCTAGAGATGGTATTTTAAATTTTCTCAGGCTGTGCAGCATAATGGCTGCTGTGTAATGCTTAAGGGGTATGCCCATGGATATATCAAATAACTCTGTACCAGTGTAATTGCTAAACAGACCTCTGCACTCTGAATGACATCATACTCATTTTGTTTCTTGATGCTGAGCTGAAGGGGTTAGCCATTCACAACCAATTACTTCCCTTGGGGGAGGGCTTTCTCTTTGAGAAATCTTAGCCCAGCTGTGACCTTAAACCCAGATTTAATTTATGTATTAGTTTCAACATTGGCCGGAGAGATTAAGTGTAAAGAGTAAGTTACTGAGTTCCTAAAGTATTTCACTAACAACTTTAGTGCCATACAAAATGTTGGTTTCTTCTTAAAGGGTACACTTTAAGAACATCTAGACTTTTTTTATTTAATTTATGTTTTATGCTATGGATGTCTGTGGCTACTAACTACAGTTGATAATAGTAGTTTAGGTAGTACATTCTTCTCACTTTGTCTCTCCTTAGAAAAAAAGCTTTGTTCATCAGCTGTAGTGTATTGCATAATTTCCGGCAATAGGTAAAGGCTACTGTCAGTGGCGGAACTACCGGCGGTGCGGCCGGTGCCGCCGCCCGGGGCCCAAGGCAGTGGGGGGGCCCACTGAGATCCACTCCCGGGATTGTGGCCACTGGGCAGAGGAGACTGAGCGGGGCCCTTTAAAGTCGGCCGCGGCGGTTGCGATCACTTTTTCCGGCACAGGAGCTTCTGAGCAAAGGGGCAGGTCCTATGACTCACCTCCTCTCCCGGCCGCGTCCTTAGTAACAGGCGGCGGGAGAGGAGAGTGTGTCTGTGTCGCATGCCCCGCCCCCTGCACACTGTGTGGCCGTGATGCTGGATCCTATACCGGGTGAGTCTGAATGGAGGACTGAACGGCCGCGAGGGGAGAGGGAGGCAGTGGGCGAATGTGCTGCAGGGTGTCTTGTTGCGGGGGTGTCCAGTATATGAGTGCAGCCCTGTCTGGTATATATTTTCAAAGGGGCCACACTTCGTTATTTACATTGCCTCAAGATTTTGCATACAGTACTTTTAAAAGGGTGCACTGTGCAGTGATAAGTGGGGCCCTGTATGGGGGGGGGGAGGGGTCTTGTGAAAGTGGGGTTGGGGGTCCCTATACATGTGTACACTGAGAAGTGAGGCTCTGCATTGGGGGAGGGGGTCCTGTATATGTGAGAAGTGGGGCTCTGTATTGGGGGAGTGGGTCCTGTATATGTGTACAGTGAGAAGTGGGGCACTATATGTGTGTTGGGGGTCCTGTATATGTGTCCAGTAAGAAGTGGGGCTCTGTATTGGGGAGGGGGTCCTGTATATGTGTACAGTGAGAAGTGGGGCACTATATGTGTGTTGGGGGTCCTGTATATGTGTCCAGTAAGAAGTGGGGCTCTGTATTGGGGAGGGGGTCCTGTATATGTGTACAGTGAGAAGTGGGGCTCTATATGTGTGTTGGGGGTCCTGTATATGTGTACAGTGAGAAGTGGGGCACTATGTGTGTTGGGGTACCTGTATACATGTCCAGTAAGAAGTGGGGCTCTGTATTGGGGAGGGGGTCCTGTATATGTGTACAGTGAGAAGTGGGGCACTATATGTGTGTTGGGGGTCCTGTATACATGTCCAGTAAGAAGTGGGGCTCTGTATTGGGGAGGGGGTCCTGTATATGTGTACAGTGAGAAGTGGGGCACTATATGTGTGTTGGGGGTCCTGTATACATGTCCAGTAAGAAGTGGGGCTCTGTATTGGGGAGGGGGTCCTGTATATGTGTACAGTGAGAAGTGTGGCTCTGTATATGTATGTCACGGAGGGCGTTGTGTATAGGGGGGGGGTCATGTATATGTGTACAGTGACATGTATACCTGTGAGGCTCAGTATATGCATTGAGAGCTGTGCAGCTGCCATTGACTCTGCACAGACCACCTGTCAGCTGCACAGCCACCAATAAATCCGCACAAACCACCTTTAACCCCACACAGCCCACCATAGAACCTGTAAGCCACCTGAGAGTCTGTACAGCCCACCATAGACCCTGCAAAGCTCGCCTGAGACCCCACACAGCCACCTAAGCCCTGTGTATAAGCAGCAATTGCCTTTAAAAAAAAACAAAAAAAAACAAATACTCTTTTTACCTTTATTAATTCTTTGGTGGTTAGCAGGGTTAGTGGTGGGGGGGGGGGGGGGCCGAGAAAAAATCTTGCACCGGGGCCCTTTGTTTCTTAGGTCCGCCACTGGCTACTGTAGTATATAAAGGAGTTTTTTTGCATCCTTTGCCCTAATTAGCAGGAATTTAGAGAATATTTTCCTTAATGTGGTTATTGGTGGTGGTGGTTGGTACTTCTCATTAACAATTTCCGCAAAATGCAATTGCACTACTTGGTACATGCCAGGAAAGCCAGATAATACTATCTATCCTGTATCCTATATCTTTATAGCATTATCTGTAGACAGAGATCGGTGTAGATCTGGATAAATTATTTAACCCACCAGATCCCCTAAAATGCCTTCCTCCTTGAATATTCAGCTGCAAACATTCATGCAGAGATTTTTGCACTGTTGTACTGATATTATCAGCATTGTGTACCAAACTTTTCAAATGTCCAGGCTTAGGCCCCTTGTTTTATTAAGTTGACCCTGCTAGAAATATAATTAGACACAAAACAGGATGTCCTAATGACTATTCTCCCCATTTTTCGGTCATCATTAGATGTGGATAAGATACAGAGATCGGTGTAGATCTGGATAAATTATTTAACCCACCAGATCCCCTAAAATGCCTTCCTCCTTGAATATTCAGCTGCAAACATTCATGCAGAGATTTTTGCACTGTTGTACTGATATTATCAGCATTGTGTACCAAACTTTTCAAATGTCCAGGCTTGTTGACCCTGCTAGAAATATAATTAGACACAAAACAGGATGTCCTAATGACTATTCTCCCCATTTTTCGGTCATCATTAGATGTGGATAAGATACTATGCCAGGTAACCATTAGACACCATCTACTGGAGAATTATGGGTGCCAGAAATGGCAATCTAGATCTAGAACATGATTTTCTCAATTGTCTTTTTTTGGGGGGGAAATGTAAATTACCAATTAATTATAAAAACCATTCTTAAAAACAATTTACAAAAGCAACTTAATGATCTCTGCAAAAAATACCTTCTAGAGTTGTTTCTTCTCCATTTAGTGGAGTGCTAAATCCTTCCTCATATTCTGCCTCAACACTGACAGCATATGTAGTCTCAGGAAGCAGGTTTGTAAGCACAGTAGTAGTTGTTGGAGCTGGAACACTGAAAATAAATTCTTCTCCACCAATGGCAACCTTGTATTGGACACGGTAAGATAAAACATCATCGGCTCCTGGAGACCAGCTTAATCGGAAACTGTTGGAAGTGACCTCAGAGAACTCCAAATTAGATGCTGGTGTCAGAGCTGCAAAGGGTCATATAAAAACACATTAAGCCTTCTACACATTGCTACATACAGAAATAAGTTCCTTGTTAAAATTATTTGTCATAAGCTATACATGTGAAGCTTCCTTAAAAGAAAATGCCTTATTTTTCTGTAGGAAATTATTGCTAACATGTCACAGAGATTCTACAATGGTGGACAACTCCTCTTTGTGATAACAATAACGACTAACATCTGGAAATAACTGATTACTCCTACAGGTCCAGATAATAAAAAACAATGTAATCACTTGCTTTGGTTGCCAAAATGGAGTCATGTGTACCCTCTATTGCTCTGGAATTTTACATTTGAATGTCAGGGGCAGGGGTATAAGGAGAAGGTGGGTAACAAAGTTGATGCTCTGGACCTAGGATCCAAGGGCTTACACAGAGATTACATAGAACACAAACAATGGCACCTGGAGATACCACAAAGTTATTGATATTTTAGACACTTTTTAGGCCAGGTCACATTCACTTGAAAAACAATTTGGGAATCCAAAAAAGTATGGTAAGCCCGTTATCATCCACCGTTCTTGGTTAAATATCTGCTTGTATATGGTCAGCTTAAGACTTACAGACCATATTTCCTACAGAAGACCTTTCAGCAGTTTTTTTAGCATGTATTACTTAGATAAATATTGCTACAGAGTTTGGATAGGTCTAAAATAATCTGTATTTTACAGCATAAATTCATGATCAGAAAAACATTGGCCAATCATCAGCAATAATTCATCCAAGGCATCTAATCAGACTTTCTTCTACAAAAATGTTGTGTTTGGTTTTTGCAACCAACTTTTTCTTGCATTTATAAAATATTTTTATATGGTTAAATGTACGATACGTTCACTTTTGTTACTTACATTTCCTCTTTATTTTTTCAGTTTCTTGTTCAATTCTCAGACAAATAGATTGAGTCAGTTCAAAAGAGATTCTTTGGAAGGCATCAAAGTCTTCTACAGTGTAAACGTGGGTGTCAGCTGGTGGCGATGCAATTGCTTCTAGCTCAGTTCTCACTGCATCCTTAACACCCACAGCGAAAATTTCTACATCAGAATTTCTAAGTTTTATTGCTGGGTCTTTAAAGGCATCAGATGACTTTCCATCAGTGATTAGTATCATGACTCTGGGGACATTGGGTCTTGCTCCCCTGTTCTGGACAAGCACCTTTTCTCTGACAAAAGTCATGGCTTTGCCAGTGTTTGTAGAGCCCCCTCTATATGGAAATGTATTTATTGCATGAAGAATATCTTCAATCTTGTCATACTTGTTCAGTGCAAACTCTGTATGTGGATCTCTGCTGTACTGTACAAGACTGATCTGCACTTTGCTGGGTGAGATGTCAAAGCTTTTCACTAACACTTCCAAGAAGGCTCTGACTTTAGCGAAGTTGGCAACACCAATACTGTAAGAGCCATCAACAAGGAGAACAACATCAGCTTTTATATCCACACCACCGGAACATTCTGTGAAAAATGATACCCATGTTTATTAAATTATTTGTGTAGTATTTTGAACAGAAACATAATTAAAATTTCTGTCCTCATAAAAGGAATCAAGAAACTCTTTAAAAAGGAAGGTAAATAGTATAGAGTCAAATGCTTACCCACTCTTATTTTTACTGCCTGGGTTTTTTCCAGTGTTGAGATTGGCTCACTCGCTGTAAGGTCTTTCATTGCAAATACATTAATCTCATACTCTGTATCTGGAGAAAGATCCTTTAGAATATGACTTGTAGTTTTAGGGCCAACATTCACAGCCTGAGATTTACTTCCTGCCAGCATTGGAGTAAGCTGAATTCTGTAGCCTGTGATTTGGCTTGGTGAAGCCTTCCAGGTGATCTTCATAGATTTGGAAGTAATTTCTTTTACAAACAAATCTGAAGGAGGATCCAGGGCTGGAATGGAAAAGTAAACAGCTTTGATTTGATTTGAAGAAACAAAATATGCACTGGTATTTCCGTGCTTGTAAATATATAGAAATCAATGTGCTATCTAGGCAGCTATCAAAATGACTAAGCGATTAAACCAATTTACATGTTTAAATTGGGTCTGTAGAGTCTTATTCACTATGAAGTAACGGTTCTAAATAGTCACACTATTTAATTATATCTGCAGTACTCACAGTAAGTGAAGCGTAGAATAATTTTAGAATTCTTAATAGCATAGATAACAAAAGAATATACGATTTAAACAAACATGTTTAACGTTTGTTTTGGATAGAGTAGGAAAGATTTATACTCCTTTCAGGTTCTTAATGCTGTCTGTGTTTTTTTGCTGTCTGTATCGGCTGGGTAGATTCACCCCTCTGTTTGCACTGGTGGATGTGAAATCCAAAACTTTAGTTGTCCCTAGAGTGAGAAAATGCTCCTATTGGGATACCTATTCTTGTGCCAATTCTCTAAGATGGGATTTCCATTCACATTGCAAAGATTTATTTTCATTTCCATTTGCATGTCCAGGGCAGAAAGTGAAGGGAAATGTCCATAGCAGGCAGCACAAATAACCTGATTCTGGTTTTAACACTTGCATACTCTAACTAAAATGTTTTGACTTTACATAGACTTTAAAGCCGAACTCCAAGCACAGTCAGCCTGGATCCCTGACTTTTCTTTACTGTAGTTAAGTAATACAACTAGGTCTTGTCCCTCCCCCAGCATGTGACAGAGAAGCAACTGACTGATAAGCTCAGCTCCCTGTAACTGTGATATCTCCATCAACATGTTTCTTGCTATGATATGACTACTGCATCACAACTGACTGGTGCCTAGTGCTGCTTTTCCCTCTCTCAATCTGCACTCTTCTGTACAGGGGACTAAAATAATTAAAAATGTTATATACATACAGTACACATATACGAACACACACAAAACACTCACCTTCATCTCCACTAGTGATATCACTGAGCTGCTCATCAACACCAGAACAAACTTGAGTAATAATTTCATTTTGTACATCAACAATAGCATCAAAGTTAGGAACACTGTACACATGTTTTAGAGATGGTAAGGAGGCCATTTGTTTTAGTTCTTTTGCATCTGCTGCCTTTATACCTGAGAAACAAAATAAAGAAAAAAGATAATCCTCTTCCCACCAAGGTCATTGTTGTTGCTGTAGACCACAGAATGAGTTAGCCAGGTAAGAAAGGCTCCCTCAGAGAGGCCTTGTCAATTATATGATGCCCCAATCTACATGATTCAGTCAGCTATGTTCATTCTAATACATTTTAGATGCTTCTACCCACAGTGGAAAAGGTATACAATAAGTAAGCTGCTCCTGTCTGTAGATCTTGGCTGTCATTTATACATTCATGTTTGGAAAATGTTGCCAAGTAAACTCAATTTGTTATAATACATGAGTCACTGGTCAACCAGCAAACATTGTGCTATGTTGTGGAAATGCACTACACATTTAATAAGTAAAATACATATTATTCAAATTATATATCCTGCATGTAGAACCACTTTGCTGTTTGGTATGTCAAAGTTTTGCAAAACAATAAAATCTAAATATTTTCTTACCCAATGTGAAAACTTCTACTCCCAAATTCTGAAGCTCCTTTGCTGGAATTTCTACTTCATCCTGAGATTTACCATCAGTTATGATTACTGCTATTTTTGGAAATCCTTTCCTGGCCCCAGCAGAATCGACAAATGCATTATTTCTCATGTAATCAATGGCTTCACCTAAAATGTGATTACACATAAGGTAAATATACATTACATTATAAAGAAAACTTCAGGTTTGTTTAAAACTAAACTCCATCCAAACAACTAAATGAACAGTCAAAATACATATGTATGAAACACATTTGTTCTATCTGCCAGGTGATGTGTATTTTTGATCTTCCAGTTCAGAGCTTTAGACACTACTAGACAGCAGAGACAAGTTGATGACCTGAGTTTTCTCTACTGCAGTTAAGCAACACTGCTAGGTCACCTCTATGATTTAGCAGACTGATGACATAATTCCTCTGCATTGCTGTGAATGGCCTGTACTGCTGCCCATCCCTCTCCCAGTCCGAATACTTCTGTTCAGGCAATAACAAGAGCATCACACCAAGACAAATTTAGGTACTAGTATTAGCTATATTTTAGGAATCAAAGTCAGGATTTGTTACTGAAAAGGTAACTGCATTAATAGGTTTATTTTCATGGAATTCAGATTCAACAGAACTTCTACACTTTGTAAGCCAATGCCCTTACAAATTAGCTTTCTATTTTAGTATACAGTCTGCTATGATTGTTATCATTGCTAAAAAAAAAAAAAATTCTCCTCCTTGCAAGCACACAAACAGAATCCCTGATTCTGCAATTGGTTCACTTCCAAAAGCCTACGCAGAACTTAAGGCCACACTGCCAACAGTTTGTTGCATGGCATATGTCATCATTGAAAAATGTCCTTAGATTTACTGCGGTGGGAGTTCCATTATTGCTTCTGAGGTTGCCACCAGTCACTCATTCTAAAATATTTCAGCAAATGCACTGCAAAGGTCTTTTACTGTGGGATTCGCAAATGAGCCATTGGTTTACTGATTAGACGGAACCAGTAATAAACATTATCTAAAGTAAACATTATCCAGTAAGAATGAATGTGGTTGCATAAAATGAGGGTAAAGTACTTTTATCTACTGAAAGAAATAATATTAAATATCTTTAACAGCCAACCAACCTGATTATACAGAACCAGTGATAAACATTATCCAAAAATAAAAGCATGAGAATGAATATGGTCGTGATTGCATAAAATGTGGGTAAAGTACTTTTATCTACTGAAAGAAATAATATTAAATATCTTTAACAGCCAACCAACCTGATTATACAGAACCAGTGATAAACACTATCCAAAAGTAAAAGCATGAGAATGAATGTGGTCGTGATTGAATAAAATGTGGGTAAAGTACTTTTATCTACTGAAATAAATAATATTGAATATCTTTAACAGCCAACCAACAAAGAACATACCGGTCATGGTGTTCCCCCCTTTGTAAGGTATTCTTTTAATAGCCTTCAGGAGCTCAGCTTGGCTGTAATATCTGTTCATCTTAAACTCTGTTCTGGTGTCTGAGCTGTACTGAACAATGCCAACTCTTGTCTTATCTTCTCCAATGTCAAATGCCGAAACCAAAGAAGACATGAAATCAAGAATATACTTGAAGTTCGTTCTCCCCACACTCCAAGAGCCATCCACGAGGAACACTACATCAGCAACCGCACTAATAGAGCATCCTTAATAGATACAAAGATACCAAGTTATTATAAGTTTAAAAAAATATATTTTTGTGTCCATGCACCAAACACATATACTGTAGGCTAAATGGTGGTACCTTATTAGCCCTCATGCCTTCTAGTTGTGGATCCTGGGTTCTCTATGTTTCTCTGTGCCACCCATGGCATTGAATGTATATGTTCTTTCTTTGTTT
>NW_017306636.1:634164-638845 GCF_000935625.1 Nanorana parkeri
TATATATATATATATGGGATATTTCTGTTTTACAAGCCATTTTTTCTATG
Organism: Nanorana parkeri; assembly: GCF_000935625.1. Lineage (NCBI taxonomy): Eukaryota > Metazoa > Chordata > Amphibia > Anura > Dicroglossidae > Nanorana > Nanorana parkeri. The sequence continues at coordinate 634,215 of NW_017306636.1, forward strand.
CTTTGCACCATAATAGAGAACCAATTATTAAAACCATTATCTTAAGATTGTATCCAGACCTTGTAATATTCATATACACATTACTGTAAAGATGTAATAAACCATCAGCATAAAGGGAATCTATACTGAAAGAAATATGGGGTTGGATTGCTGACTTCCCTCTAAGAACAGATGTTTCTTGGCTGTCTTTTGCTTTTTTTCTGAGTCACTAACCCAGTAAAAAAGCAAGCAGATTAAAGGGTAGAGTGAAGTCAGAATTCCTAAAAGGCATGCTTGTTCCTGATCTGTGTTTCAGAAAGTATTTAAACCAAATGATCAGCATTGAACCAAAAAAAAGTGAGCAATGACAGACTCGATATCATCTCAGCAAAATCGTTAATTTAAGGATGGGTATCAAGGTTGCCATGAACACTTACTTTTTTTTTTTAACTGCCTAAATAGTTTTTCTGTGGGAAAAGAGCGGTCGACTCTTCAGATTAATGCAAAGTAAAGAAGTAATTTATCACAGCATTAATTATGAATACCAAGTCTTTTTTTAAATAAAAAAATTATGTCACCTGCTTAATGGGGACTTCACAGATATGAAGCTACTATCACAGTTTATCCCACTCTTTTAAAGGTTTATTCAAGCAGGAGGTGGATAGCCTTCAGCTTTAAGGAAAAGTGAGTTCTTTTTTACTGGGATTTACTCTAGCTGCCTCAAAATCTTTCAGTGATTCATAAAACTGATGTAGTTTGGACAGTTCATTCGGTGTACATAAACTAGTTTACTTGGTATTTTAAGGAACTGCCAACAACATCACACAGAATACAGTCTCACATTGCCAGATGATTGCATTTCACGAGAAATGCAAAGGGTTTGAAAAAGGTGTCTGTTCCTAGTCTATTAGGAGAAATTACCCAGTATTTGTTTTTACTGTGTATATTTACTGCAGTGTTATGAAATCATCGCTTCCTTACTCCTTCAAAATACCCTCTACCAGCTGCACAAAAAGTCACAAATAGTAATTTCCACAGATATACACACAAAAACACATGCAAAAGTAGCTATAACCACAGGACCTCCTGATGGAAAGTGTCTTAAAAGAGAGATTATCCTCAATGGCTATAGCAATAAGCGATGTTCTGCAAGCCTGTACAACCAAATAGTTAATTGTTTAACTTTGTTGCAAAATACAGGAAAATAAAAATTCAATTGTTGCTGTTAACAAGAATAGTTCTACCTTCACATACTTTCAGTCATGAGGCTAGGCAGTCCTAAATGCCCCAGAGTAGTGAAAAGTCTCCTGTCAAGGTTTTACATTCTTTGCAAATACATTGTAATAAAATTAAATCAGTCAACTGTATTTTATTTAAAGGGAAACTCCACTTTAAAAAATTGTGAAAAATATATAAATACCATACATAATTGCTTTTCAAGCCTCTTTGTAACCTAAAGCTATTAAAAATGACCTTTCCATTGAAAGCTGCAACCGCTGTAATTTTCTAAAACTGTCAAAAAATTCAATGTAATATGGCGACCTGGAGGCATTCTGTACACAGTTTGCTTCTGTGATTGACTGATTTTGACAGACATATGCACTATACAAGAAACAAGTATAATTTTGGACATCTCTGCCAAAGGAATTTTATTTTGGGTAAGATACTCCCTAATTGTTAATTACTTCTCAAGGGAAGCAGACACTGCAACTTTCCTCATTACCACACAGAAAGTCCACTAGCTGATTATATGAACACTGGCCCTCCCATTCAGGGATCAGTTTAAAAATGGCATGCTGCAACAAACAGCTATTTCTTCAGAACAGAAAACGGTAGGAAACTGCAACAAAGTGTGTTTAAATCCTTGCAATGTACACTGATCACACAGGGAGGATTGATTTTTTTATCAACACTAAATACACTTCTATAGTAAATGCAATGGTATATTTCAGTAACAATGTTCTTCTCTAATATGATTATAAAAGCAAGGAAAAAAAATACAGTATCTTACAGGTGCCAATCAGAAATACCCATTCACTAGAATGATTTCACAACACTGAAGACTGAAGTCTGCCTGGTTAGCATAGGTGGTCGATATTGTTCTTACTTTTTAGGGAAATCTAGAACAAGTAATTGTGTAATTAATGTACAACATTATGGAGGTATAATATGTCTGCTGCCTTGATATTGTGCCCTTAATCACTTTTAATACCATATAATTAACTGTTAAATGAACCATATCTGACCTGTACATAAAAAGAGCAGGGAAGACATTATTTAAATCTATTGCATTGTCAGGAAATTGGCTTTTTGTTTCATGTTCTGTAGTTATCATGCTGAGAATGTTAGCACAGTATTATACATCCATTTTAGGTGCATTTCTGTTAGTAATGTTATTCTTTGTTTCAGCACCTACTAGATAAATGGAAGGGTAACCCTTAAAGTTTGGCTCTCCTTTAATAACTAAAAAGAGGAAAGCAGTTATGAAGATAAATGTGATATAACCCTTGACATTGTAACATCCTTATCCACACATAAAGCATACAGTATGTTTCTGTAACATTCAATTAACGCATAAGATAGAATACATACGTGGGGAGTCTGAAGTTATAATTTTTTTTTCTTCTGTCATCACGCGGCCTCCTGTTTGAACTTAACAAGAAATATAGGCATGTAAGTAACACATTCTGTTACAATTATGAAGTTACTTATCCTGAATATTTTATGACCGCTATTTTTTATCACAAGCCCCACAAGCCTGAATAGTAAAAAAAAAAAAAAATACTGATCTGGAATTATGTTTTTATCATTTCTATAACTACAGATGTTGTACCAATGGGGTGCCCAGGTTTAATGGAACCCCCATCCTTCCAGGAGGACCATAATCTGTAAATCTCTGACTACAGTGCCACATGCTGCCCTGGGATAATGGCAGTCAAGTCAAATATAGAAATAGTCTAAGAAATTCTATTAGACAGACTTCATCATCCCAAATGTGATAGAAGTTTCCAAATGTTGCACATAAGAGGGTTGGGCAGTGACAGATATGGAATATCCATTAAGCTGCATGTTTTCCATTATAAACTATTTAAGAACACTTACATGTACTGGTGTATATTATCATGCTGCTTAACAGTAAGGGCGCTATAAATAAATAAATAAAAGATGAGTGCATATCCAGCAGGATATATTTTTGAATTCTCCTGATTCTGAGATTGATCTGAATTGTTGTCAATTGCATTAGTCACTATGAAAATGTGCTTGTGCATATGAACACATCAATGGGCTTTGGGCTTGTGTCGATGGCATCAGTTTGATATCAGATTCAGGCACTTCTGTAATCATGCAAAATTGAATAACAGGTGCATCTGACCTGCAGTTGATCTCCTTTTGACTCGTATGGGAGTACAGAAGTGAACAAAAGCTCATTGACACAGGCCCCAAGAGAGATACAATGGATAATCCAGATTTGACAGATCACTTCTCCAAAACCAAGTGATTACCCTTCAAGTTAAAAGCAAAAACTGCATTATGTAATTCCTGTACGTCATATGTTAAGATTCTTTTAGCAAAAGTCTTGTAACAAATGTGTTATTTGAATTGTAGCAATATATTTACTAGGCAAAAAGTACAGGATCACTATAGAAGTGCGGAACCTTTTGTGATAGAGAGCCTAACCATTTATCAATGGACTTGATAGTAAATAGATATTAGGGATTTGTTTGACCAGTTGTGGCTCAGATAAACTTTTGAAAAAAAATCACCAACCTTATTTTTAAACTTTTGGACAGAGTGGGGGGAGGTTTAGAACATCTGTTGGTTTTTTTTGCTGTCTAAGACCCAGTTGGAGCGATTTCCTCCTAATTTCTGTCCGGGTGACAATTTTTTATACTGAAAATTATATGGGGGGAAAAGACAGTGGGGGCACTTTTATCTACTAGAAAAGAGTGTTTTTATTGATGTGTTGCTGTTGGGGATTTTGCCGTACATTACTCCTGTCTGAGGCTCTGTTGGGTGGATACCAGGACAAGAAAGGAGAGAAAATATCCACAATGTGGCCACAGAGAACAGAAAAACATATAAATATTCTAATCCTTCCTCCCACTATCCAAGGCTAGAACAATGGGGCTGGAGATACACTTTAAAGATCAACTCTAGGCAAAGGGAAGACAGTAACTAAACTACTAATACTATCCAGCAATCACTGTAATTTTTTTATTTTGATTGAAGTGTAACTTTAATACCCACAAAAGAATCAATTATAGTTTTACAATATGTCATATTGACAATTATAGGGCAAGTGTATTTAAGAAAACTGGTTAGCACGTCTGCCTTGAAGGGGTCCCTGGTTCGAATCCCAGTCAGCAAGGAGTTTGCATGTTCTCCCTGTGCTTGTGTGGGTTTCCTCCGGGGGCTCCAGTTTCATCCCACACTCCAAAGACATGCTGGAAGGTTAATTGGCTCCTGTCTAAATTGGCCCGCCTATGTATGCATGTAAGATAGGGACCTTAGATTGTAAGCTTCTTGAGGGCAGGGACTGATGTGAATGTGCAACTATGTAAAGCACTGCATAAAATTGTCAGCACTATATTAATACTTATAATAATAAATAAAAAAGTAATAAAATTGGTAAAAAAAGAATGTAATTGGTG
>NW_017306636.1:638956-645504 GCF_000935625.1 Nanorana parkeri
TTTAATTATATATTAATAGTTCTTTATAGTTATTTATTCATTTATTCATTTATTTAATTATTTATTTATTTGTTGCAAACAGTGTCCCTTTCGGGAGATTTCTCTTTACGTACTGTCTAACAGACACAACAAACAAAGAGGAAAGTAAAAAATCCCCTCTATTGTTGTTCTAGTGACAACTCAAACTTTTGGATTTCCCATCCCTTTCTGTCTTGCTGACAATGGTCACCCGGATCAAAAAAGTTAGGTTTTAGATACATTTTTAGACCACTAATTAATGGGCCTCATATGTTAAACTGACACTAAACTCTTGAGTTAATGGAGAATGAAGGGGTGAGTGAAAAACACTTATGCCCATAATTCAAGCTGACCTGCGACAAAGAAGCTGTCACAGGTCGACTCTATTGATCGGGAAGTAACACTGCCATTCGCTGACTTCTTGATCCTCTCCCTGCAGAAAACGATGACTGTCAGTAGCCAGCTATAATACTAAGTTCACCAGAGGACCCAATATATGTCCTCCCATAACCCTGAGGAGAACTATAGGGCAAAAAAGGTTGCCCCATAGTTCTCCTTTAAATCTTAAAAATGCATTCAAGTATCTTATTACATCACTCTACTACTTTACTTACTACCGGGGGCGGACTGACCATTCGGGCAGTCGGGCACGGACCGAGGGCCTGCGGCCATCAGTGGGCCCGTCACCGACCGCCCCCTCGCCGCTGCCTCTCTGCCATCTGCGCCCGGTCAGCCCGTCTGCATCAGATGTGGCTCTGTAATCGCCGGCTGCTCGCTCCTCAAGGGGGTCCTCAGCAGGCCACCGCCTCACGCTCGCCGCTGCCAGACCCGCCCGCATCCACGCTCCACACGCTGCACCTCCTCCCCGCCACACGCTCACTTCCCACCCACATCCAAGATCGGCACGGGGAGAAGAAGAAGTAAGGAGGAGCAGGCGTGGGGGGATGACAGCTGCCGACCCGATCTCAGAAGCAAGTTGCTGGAAGACTGCTCAGGTAAGCCTGCACTTCCCCCCCCAAAGTAGTGGACATGGAGCGGAGTAAGGCTAGAACCAGGTAGGGAGCCCATTGGGAGGAGAGCACCATCCCCCAGCCAGTCGTCCCTTTCATGGACTTACTAGTGACTCCTCACATCACCCGACCATTCACACTATCGTTACATGGATGGTAAAAGTGGCAGGAAGGGGCGTGGGAAGAGGTAGAGTGGGAGGGGGACCAAGTTGCTGCACCATGGGCCTCTGGGTTGTACTTGCCCCTTTGCTAAAAGTTGCCAGTAAGCCCATGCTGTTTTCCTCACCTACCGTGCGCCAATAGCTGATTTAATTGTGGATGGCATCGGTGCCCGACGGTTGCGGTATTCAGGATTGTGGTCGGCGTTGGACTACATGTCACAACCGCGGGGCACAGATGCCATCCGCAATTAAATCAGCTCTCTGCTCCCAGCGGTTGCAACATGCAATGAAAATTATTAGTGCCCCCCCCCCAGATTTGACTGTAGTATCTTATGTGCCCCCCATATATTGTTCCTAGAGTCGCCACTAAAGGAAAGGCAGCTGTGTGCGCCATCTCTTTGCTGTTTTCGGCTGAGCCGCAGCCAAACTAGTAGATGCGGCTGTGTTAAAGTGGCAGGGGCAGTGTCCCCCGCCTCCCGGGTCCAACAGACACTACTGTCGCCGCTTTAACACAGCTGCACCCACCTGCTAAAGCAGGGCACGTGTGCTGGCATGGAAGGAGCTGCCCATTAACGCGTGTGTGTGGATGACATCCCACATGGATCAGACTGTGTGTGATGGCTGATCCCAGAGATGTTGCTGTGTATGTGTCATTCTAACTGCCCAATCTGCCGTGTATTGGTTTCCGGCCCGAGTTCTGCCATGTATTGGTTCGGATATGGGCGGAGCACAAGGGGGCCCCATAATCTTGTATTGCCCAGGGCCCCATGTGTTGTCAGTCCGCCCCTGCTTACTACTCTACTAGTTTTGTTTCCCATGGTCCCTGTGTGTTGTAAAGTAGCCATGGCTTTAAGATCACTCCTGTGATGGTCTACAATCACAATACAAATTAGTAAACTAAACATAAGATTGTAGTCCATTACAGGAGCAAGCTAAAAAAAAAGTCACCCTCCAGAAGGAAGGACAGTGTCAGCACCAATTCCAAGATGATTTGAGGATCTACAGCCGAGTGATATACAATAAGGTACATTTTTGTTAATAGTTAAGATACATGATTTTTTTAAAGGTTTAACTCCTGAGTTTTGTGTCACTTTAATGCAGCTAATAGAAGAAAAGTCCATGACGTCCAGAGCAACAGAGATCTCAGTTTTACATATCTAGAACATATTAAAAAATGAAGGACAAAACTGGATGTTTGCTGTGACAGACACTTTATAAGATGAATCTCAATGCTTTGTTATGTGAGATTGACTTTTTTTATACAATTGCTAATGACTATTCTACAATAATACATTCCATAACGATTATGTAGTCCCATCTGTGAACATATTAGTAATAAGTGAGTTGGGCTGTACACTTGTTTTCATTTAGATGATGTATCTCTTTTGAGTACTTACTTGTAAGCTGGCCAAACACAGGTAAACTTTCCTCTTTTCCATCATAAGAAAGGATTGTGACGGCATATTCAACATCTGGTACAAGTTCTGTTAACACAGTTTGGGTTACAGAAGCTGGGAGATCCAGCTCTCTTGCAGGTCCATCTGGAAAACATTAAAGTAAAGCATTGTACAATGAATACTATTCAGCAAAATAATTCTCATTGAATTGTATCTGTAACTCCCCCATTTCATATTAAAACCAATCATCATCATCATCATCATCAACATACCTGTATACTTCTTGACTGATTTAATCATAATTTTACTATTCAGTTCAAACTCTGTTTTTTGTAAATATGATAACAATTAACACTACAGATAAAATTTAATTAAATGGGTAGTGAGAATTTAGCTCTGACAGGCGATTGAAACAAACACACTTGTAGCTAAAACAGTAGACATATAGATCACTGGTTAGCATTTAACTAGAAAAATGTATTACAACTATTAAAATAACACTTATAAAGTGCCAGCACTCTAAGTTTCACACTCTAGTAAATATAACTAAATGTCTATTAAAGGAGAACTATGAGGTGAGTGATTTACACTCATCCTCATAGATATGGCCGACGTGTGACAATTAAACTGTCACACGTCAGCTCTATAGATCAGGAAGTGAGCGAGCACATACCGTCGCCCGCTCATTTTCTGATCATCTCCCTGCAGAGAGCTGTGACTGTCAGTCACCACTCCCTGCCGGGGTTCCCCACTCCCCTCTCCAGCGCTGACTGGAGGAACAGATGGGGAGGGGGCTGGCACAGCTTGCTCTGCCTCTAGATAGGCAGAGCCCGCTGTCAATCAGCCAGCTGGGTGGATCTCAACACTATTGTCGGAATCCGTTCCAAATGCGGCGTTCTCAATATATCGCAAGCTATAGTGAGCTATATACTGAGCTTTGGGTCATGCGAGGACATTAGTATATGTACTCCCGTGACCCTTGAGAGAACTATGGGATAAAAAGGTTACCCCGTAGTTCTCTTTTAAGTTTTACAAAGTAATCATGCCATAGTGCATGTATTGGTACTAATCATATACTAATAAGCAGGGTCAAACAAGCTGGCAGAAGAGTATAGATGTGTGATAGAGTCTAACCATTTATCAGTATAGTAAATAATATTAGGGATTTGTTTGAGCTGGTGTGACCCAGACAAACTTTTTAAAAGGTACACCAACCTCCAAAAAATGTAAATTTCCAAACTGGATGTCCCATTGGGCTCCATGGAAATACAAAAATTTAATTTAAATTTTAAAAAAAGCATTTTGGCTTCTGCGATGAAAAAAACAATGCAACCAGATCAACTCAAGTGCATTCAATGCACATCAATGTGTGCTAAATGCAAGGCAAGTGGTGTGAATCCACCCTTATATAGATCATTGTATAAGTAATTAGTGGTGTAAATGAACTTGCTTTTCAAATCTCAAAGAAAATAAGAATTCTCCTTACTAGCTTTTTCTTGATATGTTGATATTTTTAGAAGCAAACAGGAAAAAATAGGATATCCCGTATAAAGTGATTTTACACTGTAGACGTCAATAGTGGTTTAGTAACAGGACAGAGGTTACATAAGTTTTCTCTCTTTGGATTCTTCGGCCATGACTAATATGTCTATCAATCTTTCTAACAGTGTAATATTAACATTTCTATTTTATTCTAAAACAACTTGTAACTACATACCAGAGCAATACTTGAAAGTCTAAATAATAATAATCTTCTGTAATCTAGCAACATAATATTTAGTAAGTCTCTACTAGGCTCATATAAGGCATTGGGAACTAAATATTTAATAAAACAGAGGCTTAGAACAGCTAGACTGTATAAATGATGTGCAAATGCCAAAAACCTACTTGTCGTTCGTTTCATGTCTTCATCTTCTGACACTTCCTCAGAAATGACCTGGACTCCCCAACTGAATAAAACTAATCTGGGCAAGTGAAAAGGATGCTGAAACCTTATATGGAGATCGTCAACAACAGTTTGGGATTTTGGTGTTCTTTGGCTTTAGGAATCCCACTGCCAAGGTATGTTATCTTAGTTTGGGGCATGTCTTCACTACAGATCCCCATGAGTGCTTGTATAACCACTGAGACCTTCTGTACCAAAAGGTAGATAGTGCCCCTGCTGCCACATATGGATTGGCCATTGCCATTCTCTAAATGACAACGTAACGTCAAACCACATTCTGGTGGTAGGAATATTATAGACAGTTTTAGACATCTCTTTCTTTTTCCCTGATTTTCCTTTCTTTCTAGTGTCTACACGTAGTTAATGGAAAATTTGCTTTCCTTACCAGTTGTTGGAACAATAGTAATCTTGTAACCTTTTATATTCTCATTCGGTCTTTGCCATGTCATTCGAACTGTGTTCTCATTTACTATTTCAAAGTTTACATCTGTAGGAGGACCAACTGAAAGAAAACATTGGAAAGATGTATTAGTACGTACCTAAACTGCAAATGTTATTGCATCCAGCAAATCTTGGGAAAGGCATTTTATTAGATTGGATACTTTAAAGGGAATCTGGCTGATGTATATATTTTAAAGAGTCCCATTTGCTTTGTTTAATAACATATTTTTGTTGCTCTGTGCTAAATCTTTTGTTTTCTTTTCATCATTTTAATTATAAGTGTAAGTAAGAGTTGATGTTTCAGGTCAATACATATACATGATGAGTGTACAGAAGAGGGTAGAGCAGAAGTGTGGCAATCTCCATTATATTGATGGATGGCTTAGACAATAAAATTGCAATGAAAGGTATGTGAGTGTCATTGAGTAAAGCCTTTCCACTTCATATTGTGCAAGAACTATAATATAAAACATTTTCCAGGTTGCTTGCCATGTACTTAATTTTCTCAGTAGTCATTCGGGGTGGGAGTTGATTAAACTGTTTGTCACACAGACAAGTTCTCTTGCCAATGACTTTAAATCTGTAAGGACAAGAATTTCTAAGCTACATTTATATTAACTACAATGTAAGGCTAAGAATATTGGTTATATGATAGTTTCCCTTTAAAGGCATAGGACACACCAGAAGAAACAAAATGTGTCTATAAGGATGCAATAACATTTGCTAACCAAGGCATTCTTAACAACAGACAGTACATAACAACATACACACGAAGCTTATAGACAGCAAAGCTTTGCATATGGTTGTTTCCAACACCATGACAGACTACTGCTGGAAACAATTCAAGCTGACAATATCCACCATAGTACAACTTACAATGCACAGAACAAAACACTTACTTCTTGAATTGCTTAATCATCCCAGAATGATCAGCAAAAATCAAGAATAAAGGAAAACATGGTTTAGACATATAAACATATAAAATCACAGTAGTAAAAGTAGTAAAAGGTGAAAATATGGTTTATTTTCTACATGCTAGGTGCAAATCATGCCAAAACACAAATATTTAGGAAATTTGAATTTTCTCTAACCTTGTATGTATTGCTAGTATTAAATTAAAGTGAGGTACATAATTGTTAATATCTTATGGTTATCTGTTCAATAATAGGCATATTTTCTCACTAGATGCTTAACAAAGCAGTGGTGACATGCATAACAAGATAACTGTAATTGGGGATTTAATATAACCATTTATTACTATGAGATGGCAGATAATCAAGAATTTCTATTGGGATATACCAAACTAATGTTCATTGTCCTGTACTACGACAGTGGTCTGTAGGCATTTAAGACTTAAATCCCCTAAAAACAAAATGTGCTGTGTTTTTATAACAGGTAGACAGTAGGTCCATACTACACACAGCATTTTGAAATCAAAATGCAAGTATGGATTGTCACAAAACACTGGTTAATGGTGGCAAGACAGAATCACAGCAAGTTGATGAGCGATGTTTAGAGGATTGCGAACACACAGTAGAAACGCCACTAAAACCCACAAATAACTGCACACAAGGGG
>NW_017306636.1:645568-650936 GCF_000935625.1 Nanorana parkeri
CAGGTATGATTGAACATTTAAAAAATGATCTGCATGTTGATCATTTCATGGCATCATGCGATACACATGAAATCATGATTTGTTTGAGCTCTCCAAAATGAACAAAAGCCTCCATGTACAGATTGGCCTACATACAGACTTTTTGTGTTATTTTATAATGATATTCCCTTTTTTCTTTCATCATATCCATTACAGAAGCACAGTGGTAATCAAAAAGGAAGTACGCGGGTGCTTATTTTAAAATAGCTTGGACCAGAAATCTGGTCCATGAAAATTCTTTTGATATCAAAGTTTCAAGTTAGTAAGTTGTTGCTAGTATCTGATCCAGTGCTCCTAAGAAGGTTTCTTGAAATACCAGCACTGGGTGTTGAGGGGAGCCATACTTATCCCCATTATTCAGCTCACTGCATAGTGAATGTAAGCTTTTTTATATACTGAAGAAGCAATTTCATGCGCAATTCATCATTTCAGTGCATATGTATAAAGAGATGGTATGTAGAACCTAGTTACTGTTCAATGATTTAATAGCAGGTAACATTACAGATTCTTTTGTTGTACTGCAAAAATTACTTCTGACTCTAAGTCGTTTATGGGCTATATTTATAAAGCAGAGAGTGTGACATTCACGAAACATTCACTGGTGGTAAATCATTTACTGTATTTTTAGAAACAATTACTAGTAGGAAGATTCACCGGCAGTGACTATTTAGTGGATCTCACATGTTTTATTATTATGCCCCTTAAGTTAATCCAGCACTACCGTGTTTCCCCGAAAATAAGACAGTGGGGTTGATTTACTAACAACTAGATCTTATTTTCGGGGTAGGTCTTATATTACAGAAGTCCCTGAAGATAGCGCTAGGTCTTACTTTCGGGGTAGGTCTTACTTTCGGGGGAAACACGGTATATTGTGCATCTTGACTAGTTATATAATAACTTAAGAGTTTTACCAGGCAACACTGTGGAGATAGACAATAGCTAAGAGAAGCACATAGCTTAACCCAACCTCTATGTATCCAGGTGACAGCTTTAAAGCTGATCTCCAGGAATCTCACTCTTTTGTGGGGCCCGTCCCCCAAGGCCTCTTCTATATGACACTTTGGCCAACAGTTTCACATTAATGTCATCAAGAACATTGTAGGGCCAATAGTCCTCTATGGTACGTGAGGCCTGCGAAGGACCAGAGTGTCAGGGTGAAGAGGTGAGTGCCAGAGCACGGAATAAAGTAAATATTACACATTATTCTTCTATAGTTCAGCTTTAAAGAAGACCTTGCAGACAAATTCAAGGTCCACTCAATACTGTCTGGGCCCCCTCTAGCTTTATAAATCTCTTGCAGATAGTGGATCCAAAATGTACCGGTTAAGAAAAAGTTATATTTATACCTACCTTACCTGCGCCTTTTACAGCACTGGATGTGACATCATCATCCTTCCGAAAAGATCCCTGAGTAATGCAGATTAGGTAAAAATCTCAAAGACACTCCAGCCCATTGCAAAAGCATCTTCTAGCAAGATTTCACCTGCCCTGTATTCCCCAGAATCTAACTCGAAGGAGTATGAAGCAACCCTTACAGGTAAATTTTTAACCTTCGATCTGCTAGTAAATTATACAGGGGGATGGGGTCCGGCCAGTTAAGTGGACCCTGCATTTTACTGAAAGGCCTTCTTTAAGAAAATCTCAAATTAACTTAGTTACATTGTGATGTTAGTTCCACCAGAAGTTATGATTCAGTATGGAACCAGTGGGTTCTACTGTCAAGGCAGTTGGGGGCACCTCTGTGGTTTAAAAGGGAATTGTTGAAATATCTGAATTCAGGAATTGTTTTACTGCAGAGTGGTTACAGTATAATGGGAGACTTCATTTTAATTAGACCTTTTGGTCTTATGGTGTACAAAATAACAGCTATCCATGTTAAACCTTAAAACATTTTAATGTGGATGCAAGTATTCTTTTCTGTACTAGCGTAGCTTTTAAGTAACAAACATATCAGGGTTTAATGAGCATGACTTTAACTATTTCCATTTTTAAACTGGTAACATAATTCTTAATGTACGTCTTCTCCATACATATGCACTGGAAATATACATTCATGCATGCTTGACAGATATTTTAATAATTCGGTTTCCTATTAAACTGCTACATAGATGTTTAGCTCTAGTCATGCAAAAGCTGATTATCATTACACAGCACATTATTCTGTAGGCATTTCAAGCTTAGACATGGATATAAGGAATATCATTATAAAATACTATTTCGGTAGCAATGGCTCAGGACAAATTTAATGCAAAGGCAGACACACCTGACCTGAGCATGCTTCAGAAGGTACTTGGTAAAGATTTGGCACCAACCTGGACAGCAATTTGACCTGTTGTGCAGATGACTTAGGCTTAAACTGCCCGAAAACAGTAGCAACCCAACTGGGTTATCTCCAAAAGTCTGTATTCCAAGAAAAAGCTGACTGTGGGGAAAAAATCTTTAGTGTCTGAAAGTTCTGCAAACCTGTATGGGAATTTATCGATCTTGCGGTACATCTTTTGGGTTCAGACAACCTCCATGGAGAACTGTTCCTTATTATACCTCTTTATGCCTTCTTACAGCACTCCGTCAAATAGCATAAACTTGGCAGAAACTTCTAATTCCCTGCATGCTTATGTCTCCATCTCACAGTGAGAAACAAGTTAAATATGTAACTATCCCTCTTTGTTTTGACCTTTTTAGGTGAGTTATACAAAGATTCGAGTCAGAAGAACACTTTCAGATTTGACAAATGATTATTGGGAGAAAAAAACAGTTTGTTAAATATATACAGTTTTAAAATACTTTGTGTATTTGTCAATGTCATGTTTTGTGAATATTCCAGAAGGATAAGTATATATTTATTATCTTAAAGGCTGAGCTTATGTTTTTCTTCAAGATATTTCTAACACACATAAGGTTCAATTCACTAAACTATAGCAATCGATATTTGTCATAAAAAAAAAAACATTTTCAGCAGACAAAACCAATGAGAGCTGAAAATAACAGTCACGTAGCTGAAAATAGGAATCATAATACAAAATACAACACATCTGTTGAAGCTGAGTGAACTGAGCTTATGACATGAATATATAAGCAAAAATACAGTCCTGTGTTTTAACAAACAGGTGCAAATTTTTGTTTATCAAGTTTATGTATTTGTTTCTTAAATTGAATTTATAGTTTTAATTAAAAATGGACCCCTTGATTTCTCCATGTCTTCACAGCACAGAAAGTTGTGATCTCCAGTTTTAGGTTATGGCACTGATGTAGCTGAAAACTGATATTGCCACATATCAATTCAGGTTACATATTTATTTATTAGTTCAATTATATCAGTAGAGATAGCCCCGGCCCTTTGAGGTTACATAGATAAATACAGGATAATGGCTCTACTGTGGGACATGGCATTTTTTACCTATATGGCACTAATTGTGCTGCTGATGGAATGGTACTAATCAGTATTGGCCCAATAATGTATCCGCTGAATATCTAGGGGATATTTTAGATTTTGTGTTTAAATTAGGGTTAGGGTTGGGTCCATTGGGTAAAGGGTCAGACTGAAGGGTTAGGTTAGCCTTATGAGGAGTGATATGGTTAAGCTTTATAATTAGGTTAACTTTTAAGGGTTCATTTTAAATGTGAGGATAGGGGTACGGGATTCCTTTTATGGTTTAGGTTAAGAGCGGAGGGGTTGGTTAATTTACAAAAGTTTCCAGCACCATCTAGGGACACTAGTGCCATGCATGTAGCCAGGCAGAACTTGATATAGATATTTATAATTATTATAAATAATTATAAGTGTTATGGTAGGTTAAATGTTATGGGTTAATACTGAGGGTCACATCAGAGGTTAAATTTCAGTATTATTGGGAGTCTACGTGATCTGGCCAAATTACCTGCTCCAGATTTAGTGCAGGAACATAGCCCTTACTTCTATGGTGGTTTATAGAAGTAATGGTGGCAGGGCATTGATGTTACTACAATTTTTTTAGGGTCTATCTGAGCAAACATGTATTAAATTCCTTCTGCGATACTAGAATTCTCTGTGTCCATTGCATATATTTTGCTGGATAAAAAGATAAAATGAAATGCCTGGCAATGCCTCAAAATTTAGAATAAATTAAAAAAAAACAATCGGAATACACACACTGGGGGGAATTCATCAGAACTGGAGCAGTTGCCCATGACAACCAATCAGCTTCTCTCTTTAATTTGCTCAGTTGAGATTTGAAAATGAGAGATAGAAGCTGATTGGATGCAGTGCAAACCTGCTCTAGATTTTGTCTGCTCCAGCTTTGATAAATGCCCCCACTGTATATACTGAATACAGTACACTTAATGTTATATGAACCAGAAAACAAATGACAAAATAAGTCAATTTTAGTCTAGTCGTGCCATTTTGTGATCGTTTTTATCACCCAATCAAGATGTAAAAAAACATGTGGAAGACAAAGAGAAATAACTAATTTGTAGTGACGCTTAACTCCAGAACTACATCTCCTTCCTTATGTGCAGTGCTTTGAACAGACCAGTAATATACATACACATTCACACTGAACATTTCCATTGCATGGTTCAGCTCTTAATCTTGTGGTATAGATATTAAGTAAACAATTGTTACACCCAAAAAAATGTAAACAAGAACAAGAAGAATTTGAAAAGAGGATCACATTTTTGCAAATATGTCAAACACGTATGCATACTGTCAGCACAAGTAACACAATACATAATACTATGCAGACACATATAATCAGCAGAGTTAACCTGTACCGTATTTCTGTATATATTAAGTTACTCTCCCTGGATGATGGACGTAATTCAGCAATATGAATATAAAGTTGACTGAGACTGTAACATTTTGTAAGAGTTTCCGACTATAATATTACAATAGTTCAATGATATTCTAAATATCTGTTTCCAGGAAGACTTAAAGTAGAACTCCAGCCAAAAATAACAAGATAAAAATGTTAACCCATTAAAATATAAAATGACAATAGCTTTTGCTGCAATATTCATCTTCAATCCACAGATATCCCCAGAATATTTTTTTCTGCCACTAGATGTCCTCAGTCTGGTGACCAGCATCATTCAACCCACTTCCTCTGAGTCCAGACTGTCCTGGATAAGCTCATCTCTCTGTTACGGTGCTTTCTTCTGCTATGCTTCTTGTAACCACATGGACTGAATGGCTCCTTGTGCTGCTTTTTCCTCTCACACTCCATTTCTACTATGAGTTGGGACTGCAAGAAGCTGACACTAGTTTAAAAAATACAGAGCAGAGCTGCAGGGGCATCCCTAGAATTTTCGCAGCCTGAGGATGGGGGGGGGGGGGGGGGGGGGGTGGCGG
>NW_017306636.1:651064-673248 GCF_000935625.1 Nanorana parkeri
GGCGGGGGGGGGACCCGTAGAATTTGCTGGGGGGGGGGGGGGGGGGGGGGGGGCGGGGTGATGCTGGCAGTGCATGTTACCAGGAGGGGTGCACTGTACCTTTGTTCAGGGTCCTGCCCAGCTCACTGACATCACTGGTTGCCAGGAGCGGCCAGATTAGCTCCTAGCAACCTGTGACGTTAGTGAGCTGAATGGGAGGCTGGCCAAAGTGTCACAAGTTGCTAAGGGCTCTTAGCAACTTTGGATGCTCTGGCTGGAAAGGGGGGCGACAAGGACACATGTTGGTTGCCATTGCTGATTGCCCCATCCGAAAAAGTAAGTCTAGCTGTCATGCTGATGCTTTGCCTTCAATTAATGTATGGGTGGGTTTTAGAAGTGCTGAAGCCATAAAAAGCCAAACAAGTAGCTTTGCCGGCAATGGCAGTCTCTATATTACTCTCACAGTTTTTTAAGTTTTTTGGGTAAGAAAACTTTATAAGCTTTGTAAACTATTATTGCTTCCTGTGTGCCTGTTGGGTCTTCACTTCCTGTCCAACTGACAGGTGTCAGAAAGAGCAGGCAGTGAGGGGAATCACTTCAACAGAGACAAGAGCAACATGTGACAGAGACTAATTTTCATAGCCCAATATCACTGCTCGTTCACTGCAGCACTAGAGAGAATGGCGCGTGCACACTGGCCGAGCCGGTCTTGCTCCAACATCAGCAGTTAATCACAGAAAAAAAGTCTGGTTGCACAATGTTTATTGAAGCACACAGCTACACATTGTCCCTCCATGGAACCTCTTCACTCCGACATGTTTCAGCCAATAATGTGCTTAGTCACAGCCAGTCATAGTCTATGACTAAGCCCATCATTGGGTGAAACATTGAGTGAACAGGATCCAAGGCTGGATGATGTGTACCTGTGTGCTATAATAAACTTTTCAGAGAAGCTTGAGGTGTCTGGAGTTTTTTTTCTGTGAGCATGTGGCAGAGGTTCTAACCTTTCCCCACACGATCCAAAGTTGGAGTTTGGCTTTAATTTGCTGATGTGTATTTTTGGGAGATGCAGTCAAGGGTGCAATAATCAGCTGGTATATACTGTAGATAATAAACAATTGAGTATAAGCATTTAGAAGCAAAACAAAATCTAGTTTCATAGAGAGAAATATTATATTATTCTAGAAAACTGGAGTCTAAAACCATTTCAAAAGTACACATGGGCAAAAACAATAGGCCAGAGGGAACGGTCCTTCCAATGTGATCATTAGTTAAAAATGTATGTCTTATATTTATAGTTTTGAAGAAAAAAACTTACAAGTAGCAATAGTAATAGACTCTAATTAATGCATCATCATTTATTTTTATAGTGAGAACATTACACACCTTGCAAATTAAAATGGCATGCCCTGTGATTAAAGATCCCTTTAGGGCATATTAAGAGGGGATAAAAAAAAACATCTTTGATATACAGAATATGACATTTAAATTTCATTGTGCAGTTTATTAATGTAAATCTTGTCAGCACAGCACTAACTCAAGGCTTCACTTTGTTACAGGAGTCTAACAGTACATTCCAGGAATATCCTCCGTATAAACACACGTCTCATGTTGTGCTAATGTATTATCATCTGCATACCATATACACTAAACAGCACAGCTCAGCAGCTTCTCAATTATAAAAATGACTGCCAAACATGGTTGTGATTTTATTCCCCTAACTTCATCTTCAAATAAAGATAAGATTTTTGCAACGCAGAGACAAATACTCGACCGGGCTTTAACCCTTTAAGTGAGAAATGTATTTGGCCTCAGTTTCAGAGATTATCAAAACATAACTAGCTTATCAAAGAAAGCATCTGAGAAAATTTAGTACTGGTGTGAGGCAAGGACATGCAGTTATTCGTATAAGCTAATTATTTAATTATAATTAATAAATCATAATTATTTTGTATTAATTTGCAGCAGACAAAGCTATAGTAATTAGAGCAAATGGAGTGGGAAACAATGGCACAGGAGGCTGAATGTGAAGACTGCTGTCATTAGTAAATATGCAAACATAGAGTAGCTATGGGAATGTAATTTTGCAATGCTAGACTGCCCTAAATGGTCTTTCCTATGACATCAGTGGAAAATACCAAGTACAAGATCTCTTTTCCCTTATCTAGTCTCTAACATGTCTAAGATCGGTCTGTTAACATTTTTGCCACAGAAAGTCAACCTCATTCATCAAAATGCCAATGGAAGGTTTATTATTTTTGTCCATAGCACCTGGTGAGATTGGCAGACAACCATAACAGTGTTTTTCTTAAAGCAGAACTCTGGGTAAATCAAAGCTTAACCCTGGGGCTACCCCTGCACTGCAATTGTCAAGTGCTCTTTTTGTCTAGGGAGCTCAAATAAAAGTTATACTCATCCGAACCACGACCCTAGCTTGCTCTTAGACTGCTCCCTTCAGCCTCACTCAACCTCCACTCCCAGGGTCTAAGGTCCTGTAAGTCATCATGTCCAATACAGTGTATAACTTGGCTATTTTAGTTCCCTAGACAAAAAGAGCACTTAAAGGAGAACTATGAGGTGAGTGATTTACACTCATCCTCATAGTTAAAGCTGACGTGTGACAATGAAACTGTCACACATCGGTTCTCTTGATCGGGAAGTGAGCGAACACATATCGTCGCTCACTCACATCCAGATCATCTCCCTACAGAGAGTAGTCCTAAAAGGGATCCCCCCCTCCCCTCTCTGATCCTCCAGCGCTGACTGGAGGAACGGACGGGGAGGGGCGGGCACAGGTGGCTCTACCTCTAGATAGGTCGAGCCCGCTGTCAATCAGCCAGCTTGGTGGATCCATACAGTGTTGTCGTGATCAGTCCCGGCTGCGTCGCTCTCAGTATATAGCGAGGCATAGCACGCTATATACTGAGCTTTGGGTCACGAGAGGAAGTTAATATATTTCCTCCCGTGACCCTAAAGAGAACTATGGGATAAAAAAATTACCCCATAATTCTCTTTTAACCCTTGTCAGCACAGCACTATTTGCACAGCAAGATTTGATTTGCTCAGAGTTCTGCTTTAAAGCCCAACTGCAGGCAAAACTTTTCTATAGCTTTGGATAGAGAGGGGGTGAGTTCCTACCAGGGAGATGGTCCTTAACTGGCAATAGTGACAATAGAAAGTGAGAGGCAATTTCCCCAAAGTGAAGGAAATCCCAGGAAGTGAAGGGAAACTACAAAAAATCCCAGGAAGTGAAGGTAAAAAGAAATGTCAGGAAGCAGGGGGACATATCTCCTATGTGAAGGGAAATCCCACCTTTGACCGGTGTGCCCATTGGAAAATATTTCTACTACTGTTATGGATTTACCTCACTGTCTATCCCATCGACAAGGATACAAAGAGCAAGAAAAAAACTAGAAGAATAATATTTCTTGACTTGTACTTCAATTATTATTTGTATAGGTTATTTGGTTATGTTATCCAAAACTTAAATGTAAAGACTGAATATCTGCAGTCATATTAACTTATGCTAAAAGTGAACCTGGCTTTGCCCATGGAGGACAAAGCAACAGGTTCACCAAAATGGCAGCCCCTCCAGCAGCATACACTAATCTTCCTGCCACTCCACTTCCTAACCTGCCTTTGGATGCAACAAAAAAAAACAGTGCTTCCAGGAATGAGGAAGTATGTGACGTATTCCCCTCCCAAGTGACAATGCTGGCCCCTTAGTTAAGCAGCATTGTCACATGGGGTGCAATGTGCTGAAGGAAAGATAATTATGTGCGGTTTGCTGGGCTGCCATTAAAGTGAGCCTGTTGCATTGCCCCACATGTGCAACTCTCATGATTTTTAAAATGTAACCATGCCCCTTAAACTCATACAAAACCTTTACCCTTACTATGCTGCAAAGGATTATCACATCAAAAACTGATAAGAAGATATCCTAAAAAAAAAATCTTAGAATCAAAGTACAATGGGGGGAAGTCCCCATGACCACTTCTTCAAAAACCGACAGTTAAGCTTTTTGCCTGGAGTCATGAGTCTTCTTTCCTGGAGTCTATTAAACCTCATTTATGGACAACATTACACTAGCAACATGAATCTGGTGCAAAGTGCATCAAATATATTCCGTGCAAGTTTAAACACTCGCAAATAACTATGATAAATTCCTCCCAATGTGTTCAAACATCACACTGAAATCTACTGATTCCCTAAGCTGGATGTCCAACTGAACAAATGTGCTATATCTACATATTGGTGTGCATAATTCACATATTGTTTCCATAACTACATAGCTGCATACATAAAAACATTGAGATGCAAAAGAATGACAAGACATGATTTAATAAAAAAAATGTATGGGTGTAACAAATGTATACATTTTAGTATATTATAAATAAAATAAAGCTTTTTCGATTTTGAACAGTGCTATGTGATGCTGTCTGCCAAATACATTCTGCACATTATATTCATTGAGTCTCTGTTAATAATTCGTCAACAATATTTTCAGGGACAAGCTTCTCCATGCTCCCTGCCAGTAAGCTACATTTCTCATGGTGCTCAGCCTCCCATTAACATGAAGAATGTTGATCACAAGCAGACAGCATGCTAACCATTGCCCATATTATTTGATTTTATAGTAACCAATAACAATTCAGGTTCTACTGTGACATCTACAAATAAAATAGCAGTATACTGCCCTTGCAGTCTTGGAGAAAATGATATGCTGCAAAAGGAGGTGAGTAGGAAAGTGACGCAGTGATGGTGTTTTTTTCGGTTATAGTGGTTTTATGGTATTTTAGAAGGGCAGTGTTGGAAAAAAAAACTTCCCAACCCCGCTCCCCACCACCACCATGCCTCCCCACAATGCAGCCTGAGCAGTCAATCAACAGACTGTAGTGCTGCCACATGGGGCAGTGGGCATACCATTCACTGTACAGTTTTAAACCATACTTGGTATTGAGGTGATTGCCAGCAACTTTGCAGGGCTGGTGATAGAAATTGGATTACAGATGGGTAGCTGGTTAGGAAAAGGTTTGGGAAATATTTCAGTTAAGATAGATTTGCTTTAAGTCCTAGCTTGTGTACCAACTCAGCCACACCCATTTGTACTAGTTAAACCCCAACTCTACCACTTGTCCTTTACCTCCATTGAATATGGCTGTTGTATAGAAATTAGGTTGTGGAAAAGTTTGTTATCACTTACATTGTTGTTCTGATACGATAAGTGACCCTTGAAACTGTCAAACCTAACTCTTTCACAACCTAACCTTGCTTGTTATAATGGTAAAAGGCAAAAAGTTTTTAAATACACAGGGTAGAGTAACCCTTAAGAACTACAGTTTAAAATACATCAACTATTATAACTGGAAAACACAAGTGCATTATCTACCTACCTTTCCTACAGTCCTCCTGTGCAGCATTTGTTTGCTACTCACATACAGGTGCCCTTTAAGGAACACATATTACATTCCATAATATAAACCAAAAAAAAAATATGGCCAACATGTACATACACAGTATAAAACATTTATTAATATGTGAATGTTCCATACTGCACAAGTGCCAAGCAGGAGAGGTGTGCCAGGTATGGAGGGCTTTTGGTTTGGTAATTTCATGCTTACACAAGTTTCTTCTTCCTGGGGCCTTACATCTTGAAGATCACTTGCCAAGGCCCTGTGTAACTAATATACAGTGAACACCTTCTCCGCTTTGGTTTGGGGGGGGGAAAAATATATTATTCACACAAGACAAAAGAAGACAAAGAGAAGAGACACTCAGAAGGGAAAGGAAAATATGAATGGAAGAATAGGTGTAGTGTGGAGGGAGAGTTGTCTGCCCACATCATTAATCATGGGCAACAGCAACAACATAACAAGCTGATCTATTACCTTCTGCCTCTATAGAAGATAAGAGCAGGACAGCACACAGTGCTGTCACCGCACAGGAAAGCCGTATTTTCATTTCTTTGCTTTTTCCGGGTCACAACAACATGAATGGATCTGCAACCATAGAAGGAAGAAAGTTTAAATAAGAGGTCTCAAACATAAAAACACGTACATCCACACATCTGATAGCTGTAGGATATAGGTATTTCTAAGTATTTGTAGTGTTATGTGTTGATGTGAAACATGCTTCTTTCAAAGTCACTCCCAGACTACCACAAGCCTCCAGGGATCCAGAGCCTGTGGCAACTTGCCTTTACAACTGCAGACAGGGCTGGCTAGCTAATCATACCCAGGTGATCAGCAACAGCAAGGAATGGGAGTGTGGTTATTCGACTGTAGTGAAATGTTAACCACATTAGGGATGGTGACACCGCGCATTACTTTAAAAATGCCTTCCAGTGCTCCAGACAAAGTGGGTGTGATGTTAGGAAACCATTATTATGAAGTCATGAAGGCTATTCTTTTCTTATTGTACTATTGTCAGGATTTTTTCACATTCCCAGAACCAGTATATTTCATAGATGGAACAATACTTTATTCCCATCAATTCCTGATCAACAATGCCTGTAAATGAATGCTACTAACAGCAGTCACATATGTACACATAACATAGAAGGACACTCAACTTGACTGTTTAAAGGGGTCATCCACTTCTACTCCTCAGTAGTAATCAAGAGAAGTGGAGGTTCCACCACTCAGACACTTTATAGTGTATTTGCAGGGTGCTCATTATTACACTTAAAGAAGAACTCCGGGCAAAAAAATGTTTAACCCTTGTCAACTGCTTGCTTTTGTTTAGGGAGGAAAATAACAAGGCTATAACAAGTTTATACTCACCTGAACCTCGGTGCCAGAAGGCTGTCACAGCACTCCCTCCTGCCTGTCTCCTCCTGTCTCCTGGTATGAACCTTGGCATCCTCACCTCCTATACACTATGTATAGAACATGATGACTCAGGGACTTTAGACCACTTCAGCAATGGGGGAGAGAGGCTGGAAAGATTGGTCTAAGAACAAGCCGACTTAGAGGACCAGGTGAGTATAACTTTTTTTTTCCTCCCTATACCGAAATGAGCACGTAATCCCTGCAGTGCAGGGGTAGCTCCACTGCAAGAGTTTGTAAAAATGTTGCCGGGAGTTCTTCTTTAAACCCTGATCCTGAATTCACACGTATGTACTTGTGTTGCAGTGCCTTTAAGAGAGAATTTTTCACATGCTTCCTGATGCGTTGACATGCATTGCCATTCCTATCCAAAGCCCTTATAACACGCATCAACAGATGAAAAAGCAGACATGACACTTCTTTGGCCAATGAATGTCAATGCACTAAAACTATGTGACCGAACACCGTTAGAAACAATAGGAAACCTTTCCACATTCGTTATCGTTGGACAAAGAAGTGTCATGTCTGCTAAAATGCATAGGTGTGAATGGGCTATACAATCTTAACTAGTATATGTAACAAAAAAGTTATGAATAGGAAAACAGTAAGCAGCTGGCAATCCACTATGGTGAACATTATTCATATCAGGGGTTATTGGTCAGGCGATCATGGATTCATTGGGAAGTTCATATTTTTGCCCTTACCTCATCAGCTGAAAGAACAACTTTGTCAATAATGGCTACTAAAATTGGTCAACAGTATAAACCACAGATTTTTTTTTCCTATTTCCTCAATTGTGTCTCCACTGCCAGTTCTCATTTTTGCTGTAATTTTTTTATAGCAGACCTTGCTCAAGACATCATTATTATGACCGGTATATAATTTCATCCATATATACTAATTTTTACAGAGCATTAACATATCTGAAGGGTTCATTCTCAAGACTACTTTTTTAGATTGTATCCACCACTCCCAATAAAACAAGTGGGCGCCAAGAAGACTGACTACCTTCAGCTGTGCAACTGAGCGTTTAAGGAGTGTTCAGTTTAGAGAACAAATGGCAATCGATTTACCTTCTCAGTGTAAGAACTTGCTTTGCATGCTACTAACTGGAGGTTGATCTTTAAATGGATTTGCTCAAAATGGTAGCTCCTGGTAGCTCCAAAAAGCATTTGTGGAGCAACCAATGCACACATTGGTCACTTAGTTCAGTAACAACAAGGTGGCTTATAGAAACATTGGAAATTCTGTCTGAGTTGTTGCTGAATTCCTTTTCTCTTAGCAAAATAAGCCCACCACCACTGGTGTAGCAGTGAAGGACCCGTTGGACCCTAAGAAAACTTCAACCATGATGTAATGCTCACAAGGGAGCCGTGCAGAGATTATAAAACACCATGATTGCTGTCACAGATGTTTTCTTAGAAGAAATACAAAAGCAGAGCTAGCAGGATTAAGGGTCACAGTTTAGGTTTCCTTTCTTAATCATTCAGCCAGACACAATAAGGGTATGTTAGGTAATGAGTGCAAAACCCATTAACAGCACAGTCCAGACACAAGTCCCAGAGGTTACTTTACAATACATTTACACTGTTTTGGCATACCCTATGTGCGAGCTGCTGTTAATATATCCTGGGCTGGCTATTCAGTTTAAAGTAAACCTCTGCCAACATTTCCAGGAATTAAACCAAAGTGCATATTCCATTTTCCTAATACAACATTCCTATTCCTTACAACTCTGAAAACAGAACGCACACTGAAGTACTGTAATAAAACGTTCTTTTTACTGCACTGGTTTAAAGAGAGAGAAAAAAGCACCCAGTTAGAACAAGAGCACAAAGGAATCAACACTGGAAAAAGTACACTAAGGAAACATCAACTGCATGTTTGAATCTGAATGCTACTTGACATCTAACACTTTTAATTAAACCCACACATTGATCAGGTCAGTGAGGTTAAAAGTTGGCTACACACAAAGACTGGATTTACCCCACCAGTGTTAGTCCTGGCAGGGATGACTTATTCACATTTTCTGCTTTATATTCAACTGCATAATGTTCCTTTATACAGCTTGGAAATGAGCAAGAACAGGTATCCTATAACACAAGGCATATGAACGTCTAACTCGCTGCGCCACCTAGTGGCTGGAAAGAAGTATGACCGTCATTTAGGGATTTACCATTGATGAACTTGAAAAAAAACTTTTCTCTAGTTTTATAAAAGAATAGTTTGATTATACATCTGACTCTGAAACATTAATACAAATCCAGATTTTTAAAAAAAAATCTATGAGTAATCTCTACTGCTACTGTAAGCATTGTATCAGGCTATTATTAGATTAGTGCCTAGTATAAAGTCTAGCTAGCCTTCACAGATTACCATACTATAGTATTATTTCACACCTATGTAACTTGTGAAAATCTATACAGCTACAGGTCTCAGAATTACGTTATGGGTTCACAACAGCTGGCATGGAAATTTAAGCAAAAAAAAAGAAAAAAAAAAGAAAACCCTTTATAAAAAACACATTGCAGCTTTCAGCAAACGTATTACACATTAATTTCCAATCAGATGCAGCAGAAGCCCTGGCTGCACTGTAATGACTATGAGTCTATGCACAAGGAATTCCAGACGGTCAGCTCTTTATTACATCCCGACATTTGCTGATCCTATAATAAATCATGGGAGCTTTCCAAAGTTATCTTCCATATGATTTCTGCGCTTTAACACCTCAGCTGCCAGTGGAGGGAGCAGTCTAGCTAGGTAATAAGAGGAGGAAGCTTATACTAACCCAGTCAATGCAAAGATGAGCTCATCAGTTAACTCAGCAGACCCAGAATGAAAAGCAGATCTAACACACACAGCCATTTATCATACACATATTGGAACTATACAGCCTACTTACATTTACCTATGTACACTACAATCCACCCATCTCTATCAAGTTCTGTATCACATATGTTCATCTTTTATAAAATAAGTCAAAATTACAAGCACACCAAAAGCTACACCCATTGTTCTCTAGATCAGTGCAAATCGGTCTATCAGTGCCAGGTTTTTGTAATACCTTCACTACTACGTGTTCCATTGTGCCCATTTTCCGTGCAGTCACCATTTAGGATCCTGAGGCTACAAACTGGAGCAAACAATGACCTAGCAACCCATCACTTTTCACCCGGATAGGCAATGGCATCTAAATGGGTTGCTAAGGGTAACTGCCATCATTTTTGTTTTGTTCCCTTTAACTTTTTTGCAGCCATTCTTTATAAGTATGAATCTTACTTTAGGTATGCTGCCTGGATTAGGAGCTGCGGGAACATTTAACCCCTACACGACCAGCTATGCAGAACAGCCAAAAAAGAGTTAAAGCATTCTTGAACAGAGCTGACGACACGCATGAGGATTTAATTTGCAGATCTTACCAGCCAGGGACTGCTTGATCACAGTGCCACAAATCAGAAAAAGTAACTAAGAGAGGGCAGACAAAGCATTTCTCATGGGCGATTGATCTATTGATCTGGGAGCTGCAGAACACTGGAGGCAGATGATCTATTATAAGCAATGAACAGAGAAGTGACAGGCTATTGTCGGGAATTGGTGAGATCTGTGATCTGCATGCATGCAATCTGCAATCTCTTTAATAGTAACAAATGATCATTGTGAATAGGATAGAAAATGAGCAGAACCTGCGTGATGCGGCGCTCCCTGGACTCAGGTCTTGGCTGTACTGGTCCCTCCCTGCGGTCCAGCTGCGGCTGGGATAAGACGGTGCTGCGATGCTCAGGGTCTCCTCCTGGTGGCTCGCAAAGATGCTCCGTCCTTAAGGACTGTCTTCCTTGAAGTGGGAAGCTCCTCTCCTCAATCTGCTCCTTAAGAGAGGGCTGTTCCCAAACCTCGCAAGCTCTTACGAAACAGAAGGGGAAGGTGGACTTCTGCCACTGGGTAATAAGATGCAATGCTTCTGTATGGGGGGGAAAGATGGAAGTGGTGAGGAAGGAGGGAGGGTAGGTGGAAAAAAAAGAGGGGGGGAGATGCTTTTTTGGAAAGTTCCACATACTTTTCAAAATTCTTTCTCCATGATTACTATTCGTGTACTATTGCCAGGGGGTCCTCTGTGTCTTCTCAGAGCCAAGAGGAGCAGCCACAGTTGGAAGGAAACTGGAAGCTCTCTTAGGTTTCCCTGGCAAATTTACAAAGGGATTTCTCAAGCTGGAAGAACAATGAGCAGAAAAAAAAATATCTTTAATCTCCAAATGCTATTTGTTTCAGGCAGAAAGAAAAAAAAAAAAAAGGTCTATGAGGTTTGCAAACCAATTCTGGTGGGCGCTCTTGAAACATCTAGCAGGTTTTCCATGAAGTAACTGTCTGCCTATTCCACACATTTGCTGAGCCTTGTAGGTTTATTTGGCAGGGAGTCAGAACATTTGTAGAACCAATAAAAGCTAAATTGTTTGGAGATGCAATGCTTTTCACAGCCTAAAGTTTTCAATGAGTTTTCATCGACCCAGAAACTTAACATTCACTTCCACCGTTTACTGGCAGTGCTCAGAGGAAAGAGATTCTTGCTGTAAACCAACCCTGCTTAATTCTAGTTGGATTCTTGATATAGCATCACCTGGGTTAGGGTGACCATGCCCAGCCCAATAAATTCAACACATGTGACAGATCTGGCAGTAATTGGGCATGAAGTGGTTCAAGAAGACCAAACAATTAGAGGGAATATGGATGATTGTGAGGATCAGCCAGAGGTGGGACATGTTAAAACTACTGACCTGTGTGGTCCTAATCCCCAATTTGCTGTCAGCAAGTTCCTGTGGTCTTAACTTACTTCTATAGTAAGGACCGGTCCTTAAAAACTCTCCGGCCATTTTGTCCAAATCCTGAGGTACAATAAAATGTGTTGCAGGTCCCAACAGCTGTTTGCATCAAGACTTTTTTTTATCAAGGAATCACTGTAAGGTGGTTAACAACTATTATGGGATAAGTAAAACCCCAACTTTTTTTTTATATAGTTTTGGATAGAGTAGGGAAGAGTCAAATCCCCTATTGGGTGTTTTTTCTTTAATTTCTTGTGCCTCACAACAGGAAATAAGAGAAAATCTCTACAAAGCAAAGGGAGATCCCCTTTTAGACATTTGTCGGAAGAACAGGTGTTCCTATTTAATCATTTCCCCTCACCTCTTGTTCCAGTGACAACTCTTCTGTATCAGAGAAAATGGTCACCAGGACCAATAATTTGGATGAATCCTCCCAGCAGGGACATGAACAGCAATAAAAAAAATGATCAATGCTTTTAACACTTCACCACCCCAGCCAAAACTTTAAAATAGTTTGGGCTTTAAATTCACATTACAACCATCTACCCAGCACCCTGACTCTCTAATCTTATAAAAAGAACATGTGGTCGCTTTAAAAGCACAGTTAGGGTTGTACTGTTACATGCCTTTTGCAGTGTAGCCCAGCACCCAAGGTGCCCAGTTTTGGAAAGGCTCAGACTTACCCAGTCCCACCACTGACTGATGATAGATGTTTATGATGGGTGACCTTACTGTCAAATAGTGAGGCATGGTGCAATGAGGGGCCAAACTGGGATTGACAAAAGGAAATAACTGAAAGGTGCATAATGGACTTAGTTTTGGGGCTCATTTAGTGCTTTTCAAGATACATGACAGCACAGTCATGTGAGCTCAACATATATGCTGATAGATACATAAAATATATCAACTCAGGGGATCGGCTCTGGTACCACACCCCAAGAGCATAAATAAAACCCAAGACAAAATGGGGGCTTTTTAGGTACAACCAGATACCTGAAACATACAATATACCCACGAAAAAAGTTTATTTACATATATTTAAAATAGACCATACAAGATTAAAACCATAATGGGTAAATAGAGACCATACAATGGTGTATTATAGTCACATCACATAGCAGTCCCTTATTGTCCCTTATTGTAGAATTTACATCATGAAGAATGACACAGCTCTTCAAACATGGTTTTGTAACCTGAAGCTCCTTTCCTCGACGCGTTTTGCTACAAAGTGGCTTCCTCAGAAGGTCATGCATATCCAACACATGTATAGACCAACACATAGGATAGGCTAGGAGATGCATCCACGTTCACACAGCAACAACAACTCCAGGGGGCCACAGGCAGACAACAAAGGTGGGCGCAGTCACCTTCTAAGGACAATCCTAACCAAGGCCAGTATCAAGAGTGCACGCTCCTATATTACAGATAGAATGCCCAGAAGCCTTTTAAAAACACCCAGCTATAACAAGCAATTGTAAGAACGAGATATGGGAATTTTCTTTAGAAGAGGGATCAAAACATAGAAGAGTGATGGAGGAAATATACCAATTGGTCCATCGAGTCTGCTCCTTTTTTAACAGGTTTACACCATTCTTTAACCACTAGCTACAAATTCCAATTTACTCTATTGATGGAACCTGTAACCAGTACCAAATGTGACAAGACAATGCAAATGAGTATCTCTTTGGCAATGGCAAGCAATTGCAAGCATCAAAAGTTTTAAAAAATACTGAAAATATCTGTGTTTTATTTTTCCATTTTCTTTATACAAAACCACCAGTGTACCACAATGCAACATTGTCTGGTGAAGAATGCTCACACTGATCTGGTGGTATGGCTATTTAATCTTTTGAAGGTAGACTCTCACTGTGCTTTACAGGTGGCAGATCTACCATATAGCTGGCCATAAAGTAGACCTGGACTTTGCCCTGCATGTTCACTCAACTTCACCCCTCTCCAGAAGAACTCTTCACTTCTCCACTACTCCATTTGACCAAAAGGAATGAAGAAGGTTTCCTGGAACATCTACATCCACATTTGGAGAAGCTGTAATTCACTCCCCTTCCTCCCATGTGTCAGCCCTGGTGCTTGGTGATTGGCTCAGCGCTGTCACATAAGGGAAGGTAGAGAGTCCTTCTACCTGTGTAAGCCTCAGAGGTGCAGCTTAGAGCTTACATTCTACTCTTGACAGCTGGACAGAGCAAGGGAGGAGTGAGGACAGGAAAGTATTTGCAGCTAGGGAGTTGGGAAACTATGGGGTTGATTTACTAACCTTATAAACACACCACGAACGTGTATACACCTCTGCAGTGTGTTCCCTCCCAGCATGATCTATGGGTGGAATCTAAACACCTTTGTAATGTGTACACACCCAGCAGGTGTGGTGTGCAAAGCCCTGAAGGAATTCCAAGGTGATGTTGGGTAAATTAGCTCTATGTTGTGTTGCTTGCGTTGATGAATGCAAGGAATGTAAATGCATGAGCTAACCATTTTTGTCTAAACTGTGAAGCAGCATTATATATGCATCATGTGCATGATTTTTCCATATATGGCATTAGTGGAAATATGCTTTTAGAGACTTTTTGGTTGATAAATACGTTTTGCTGTCTGAAAATCACACACACCCGGTGTGTGTGTGTGTGTGTTTAGGTTAGTAAATCACCCCCTATAAGTGACCCTGTTACTTTGCCCTGCATGAACAAAGCACATGTTCACTTTAAGACTGCTATAAATATTTGAGAGTGGTCAGACTAGCAGGCGTGCATTGGCTTCCTTTAGGCATTTGTGGCATTCAATGCACTCTTAAACACAACCATCACACTGGGGTTAGTCCACATATTCCATTTAAACAGAAGCTGCTGGCATCTGAAAGAAAAAGGTTCTAGAATGATGAAAACAGAACAGAAAGGTACACAGCCCAAAGTCCCACTGATATGTGAAAGAGGCCAAGTCTGAATCCCTCTAGTTGTCTTGTATTATCGCTGCAGAAGAGTGTCATAAGCCTCTGCATTCATAAGGATGCTGAAGATGCTTATTTTGATATAACCAAACATTAAGATGCCCACAGATGACTTTATCGCCTGGAAAACATATGGAAAACAGGCCATTAAACAAAAATAGTTGAACTGGAAAACCGTATAAGATTACAGTAGAGTTCTGAGTTGACAGCAAGAGAAAGGAAAACATGAATATTATAGTTAAATAGTTATAATGAATAGTTATATTTGCAAACTTGAGAGAGATGTGTGTTAAATGTTCACCAATTCTTTAACGTGATTTGATATAGCGGTAAGTACCAATAATGCCTAGCATATAAAGATTTTACAGTATAAAAATACAACCAGAAACCAAAGTCTTTTTATTTGGCTTTTTTACACATACTGCATTTGCTGACGTGCTCATAGAAAAATATAAACTGAAAATGAACAGGTTTCACCCCAAATCAAGTTACTTCTGACCCCTCTGTGATTCACTGCAGTGCCATTTTAAGCTTCTCCTTCTCTCCCCCTGGGATTGGTTTCACGATGCATCATTGTGATTAACAGGTGTGGAAAATGTGTCAACAGCCATGTCTTTCAAATTACAAAAACAGCATAACATATTTTACTGAAACCATCTAATAATCACTTCATAAGAATTCCACCATGATTGCTACACCATCCCAGCGCTGATAGGATTCTTGATCCTGTCAGACATGCAGTTCCTCTCATCTGACAAGCGTAAAATCGCTAATGGGGAAAGCTCTCTTGTGACTGAAACACCCACGTCTGGCCATGGTGTTAACCCTTAGCAAGCCAAAAAGGGTGCTTTTATTTTGCTTATATCTGTTTTCATATTATTATTATTATTAATAATAAAATAATACTAGATTTATATAGTGCCAACAGTTTGCATATCGCTTTACAACATATGGGGAGACCGAACAATTACAATCCAAAACCATACAAATGGATTAGAAGCACCCAGCTCATGAGAGTTTACATTCTACAAGGAGGAGCAAGTGATACAGAAGGTAATAAGAAAGAGGCAAACATAAAAGAATTTTTAGATTCTTATCAAAAAATGTATTAAAAGGATCTTGCTTTAGATCTGCCATTGTTGGGTAGTTTCTCACTACCTGTAAAGCCGTTGGGTCCTTATGGAGATTTTTTTTTTATTCCCTGAAGGGTAATAAATTATACCAGAGTCCGGTAATGTGGAGTGTTTAGGATCTTCCACATGTAACTCACACTAGCAAAATAGAGACAGACTGTGGGATCCTACCAAGCAGAAAACTTCAATCTGACAAGTTCTCTCCTGACTATTTATCATTTATACGACACGCATAACATCCCAGATATCCCAGTTCTTCCAAATAATTACAAAGTGAGGGAGATCTGTGACCACAAAAGTATGGTCTTGGTGGACACTGTTGAAAAGGAAATGACCTCATTGCCTGTTGATAAAACCATGATAACGTATATCCCACAGGAATGTGAATCCCAAGAGAAGAGACTTGACCACACAAAGAGCACTTCTTCTGTATAAAGTTGAATTAATTTTGCTGTAATAGAGTGCAACTATTAACTGTTTTATGGACAGGTTGCAGACTGTGAAATATTACTTCTCCATAAAACCGATCTATGCAAAAAACAAAACTGCTGTCTGAGTTCTTTGATGCTTTCCGCTATTTTTTATCTTTTAAAAAAATGTATATATTATTTTTTTACAGCCCTTCTTAAAAAACGTTTTTTTTCCATAGTTGCCCTAATGCTCATCACTGAGAGAATTGGGGCAAAAAAACTTAAGGCTTAAAGTGATATTAAAGTCAAAAGGATTTTAAGCTATTTCAAATGCTGGTGAAATTACTTACAATGGATGATGCTTCTTGACGTTTAAAAGTTTTAGTTTCCTGCAGAATCAGCTGGTCTCCTGAGCACTGGTCATGACTTCCTGTTTTAGAGTGCCTCCTTTGTCAAGCAGAGTGCTATGCAGTCACCCTTACATGTGCTAGTAAGCTGAGTGTGTCTCCACAAACACACAGACACAGTAAATCAAGCTACATCCCTCTAGCCTTGTCCCCTCTCCTCAGTTGCTGGAGTCCCTTGTGATCTTATACTGGACAGGAAGTTCAGGGAAGCTGAGCTAAGAGACTTGGAAGCAGCTGTTCAGAAACATGATGTAAGTGCTTTGGCAAAAATGTTAAGCAATGCTTTGCTGGACAATGTATGTTTGTTTGATCTGGATTCATTATTTTAAAAAGTTTGAGAGTTTAATACTACTTTAATTACTAAGACAGACAGAGGTGTCCAAAATATAGTAACCCCCTAACAACCAATCAGGATTTATCTTTCATTGCTCTGACTTCAAAAGGTGAAGTGATTTTCGAGAGGTTACCGTCCTTTATGATAATTGCACAGTTTTGCTGAATGAACACAATAGGCTGTAACACTTCATACCGTATGTAATTTATTTTTCATAGCACGTTTCCTCTGCCAAGTGCAAATCTGGAATGAATTTCACAGTCTTACATCTACCTTATTCTTTGTTATACTTTAAGAGATATTATTTGAAGGGCTTTGTGTAGTGAATCATCTCTTCAGATCTATGTACCTCAGTGTCAGTAGATTTTTTGACTTGTGTATGGTATTGTGGTTACCATACCCTTCATGCTCTACAAGGGTTTTGCAGCCCTTCACTGCTTCTGAAGAGGCACTCTCTCTGCATTATTTGTGTAAGCTTTATAACATGTTGAATTATTTTCCAGTAAATGGAAGAATGCAAGTACTGGTTATTCATAGATATAGAGAAGAGGACAATATTACTGCCACCCACATCTGATGATGCTATCTACTTCTGGGAAAAACTGCCCTTCATTTTCCAGTAAATGGACGTATTCATAGATATATAGGAGAGGACAATATTACTGCCACCCACATATGATGGTGACACCTACTCCAAGGAACACTGCCCCACTTTGACCCTAAACACCTACAACACCACACTCTCTTCCCCCATAGCTCTTCTCCTGATCACTCGGTTCCAGATTCAGTTAAGGAGAAAGATGTCAAGATGGTTGCTGTGGGTTACCGTCAAGGGAGGACAAAGAACCTTTGGCCTGAAGGGGCAAACACAATCAACTGGCTCTTTAATAGTAGGGACAGATTGCTGGGTTTAATAAAGTGTATAATAGTGCCTAATGTATTGATGGGCATGGTAAAAGGTGGGTGTTCCTAAAGTAAATGTTATCTTTCAGCATCAGCTTACTTTGCATTTCTCAACATTTGGCCACATGACATTTCTGAGGCTCAAGCTAAGTTGGTGCTGGAAGACTTCACTCTATTCGCTGTAATTACAGGTCTGAACAAGATAGTTATATCATGACTAGAATTGTTCACTGAATGTGGGTCATGCTGTGATCGATATCTGAATGGTATATCTTCATTTGGGTCCACCAGCCAAACATATATCTTGATACTGTTCTAGGGGGCAAATGGCCCCTTTGCACAGTCCTCCCCTGATGACTGTTGTTTGTTCTTAAAAATTGGCTGCCAGCAATATGTATTAAATAAAGATAAAAGAGGGAAGGTCTACATTTTATTCTGTGTTTTGGATACAGACAGTTCTTTTTTCTAGATTTAGTTGAGCTGTACCTTGTACAGGGGGCAACACAATGGCTTAGTGGTTAGCATTTTGGTCTTCCAGCACTAAGGTTCTTGGTTTGGAATCCAAACCAGGAGACTACCAGTATATAGTTTGCATGCAAGGACATGCTGATACATTAATTGGCTCCTGTCTAAACTGGCATTGTACAATTAGTATGTGTTGGTATGCATGTGAGACAGGGACCTTAGATTGTAAGCTCCATAAGGGCAGGGACTGATGTAAGTGTACAATATGTAACACACTATATTAATACCTGTAGTGCATAAAACCATTTTCCTGCTTTTACATATTGTACCCAGGGCATTCCCTGTAAGAAGGCCACATCTCGTGACGGGGCGGCAGGCAGAGTGGCATGGCCACTATGTTGCACAATGTTTGCAGTGTGCCTGCCACCCCCTTTATGGCCAGAGCATCTTTGGTTGCTAAGAGCCGGGCAGGTTCCCCGCCCAGCCCTTAGCAACTTGGGACACTCTGGCCGGCATCCTGTTGAGCTCCTAGCAACCAGTGACATCCTTGGGCAGGATGCCGGCCAGATGATGCAAAGGCCAAACCCTGCACCCCCAATGCCCCCCATGCAGCAAAAATGCACTTATAATACACACCTCATGCATTTAGGAACACAATTAGTTAATATCATTAAAACAAATTAAACAGTAAAATACTAACTCATATAACTCTTACATATCAGAAACTGTAGATTAAAGCAGTACAGATCTACAAGTCATCAACTTGCCACTTTAATGTACATGTGGTCATTCCTAAAGCTGACTTTATTAGTAAGAAATTCCAGATACCAGCTCATATAACGAACATTATATTGTTGAACTTTTATGTTCTGGTGATAGGAATTCATAGACAAATGTGCAGAGAACAGACAAGACTCTGGTGTAAAACAGAAGCACACAGATAATCCAGGTGATAAACAGAAGAGCACATATGGTAAGAGACACCCACAGACTTGTACATGCAGATACATCACACCCTCTGGGTACAGAAACAACTGGCTTTTAATATTTTTAACTTGGGGCAACTTGTACATAAACTACATGATTCATGGTGGAACCGTGGAAAAAATCACATGAGTGAATCAACATGATTAATTATGCACTTAAAGCTATAGACATATTACTTGCTAAACATTTGTCGCCCAAGTCTGCATTGGTTTTCTTTTTTACGTGCAACTTATTTAAATTAGCCTTTCAAAAGGTAAAGATAAATCAAGCTGTTAATATTATGTTGTTGGGCATGTGTGAACGGGAGACCTTTTTACTGTTAAGGAGGATTGGGGTGAGAGGTTAAATACTGTATGTCCATGTCATGGCATATATGGAAGATAATGGAGGAAGTATGTTACAGCTTTGTTAAATCTAAGGCTTCATAAATAAATTCCATATGTCAGTTTGTTGCAACGTTGTAATGTATACACTGACTTACTTTTATGTATTTATATGTTTATGGAGAGTTACGAATAAAAAGGATGGTTTGTGCATTACATTTCCTAAGCATGTTATATACTTTTTTCTTTGTCAATTTTAGCTGTAGGTTCTTATTTGTGTAGATTCATGTACTTGTTGCTGTAGTACTACTTTACTAGCTTTACTACAGGCACATATGCAAAATACCATTTACTCCAGAAAGGTATTTATTAAAAGTTCAGCTATCATGAGTACATATATCTGTTTTAATATTCATCTTTTGTATCTTACTATACAGCATCACTCACACTGGAAGATGAAGGGGCTTCACTCTAAGCCAATCAAAGCTTCATTTTCAGGGATAGGCAACCTTGGCACACCAGCTGTTGCCTCATGGTCCAGTGCCTCATGGGAACTCCAATTCCCATGAGGCATTGCAAGACTCTGACAGCCCTAGACATGACTCCCAGAGGCAGAAGCATGATGGGATAGTAGTTTCAGCACAGCTGGAGTGCCAAGGTTGCCTACCCCTGCTTGCTGTGCTCAGCACTGTCATGCTAACACTATGCTTATAGGAGGAAAGACCTTCTCATTGTGCTGATGCTCTTTGACTGTCCAGTCACAGCTAAAGCTGGCTATACACTGAGAGGATTTCGGGCACTTTTTGATGAACCAGCCAAAAGTTGCTCAGTGGGTAGCCCTCCCTGCCTGCTGGCTCCCGTTCGACATCCTTCAATTGAAATATTGAGGAAGCCGGCCAGAAAGCTGTGTGCTACACAGCACCAACATCCAGTCAGAAGCAGGTCATGTTCAGGTATTTTGACACCTGGCCCCAGGGCTGACTGTCAAAATACAATAGCAGCAGTGGGAGATTCCTCCATCCAAGCTGTTTGATTCTTTCATTCCGAAAGCTGAAGAAAAGAAATCTAACACTATATACCCAGCTTTAACTGTTCACCTGTAATGTGATCTGCAGGGAGGTCCATAACCTGGCCGTGCTCTCTGGTAGGGATGTCTGGGCTGTGACTGGCTGGCTGAACATGACAGAGCAGGTAAAACAAATTAATAATTTATGCATTTCAGTTGTGTTTTATACTATTAGCCTGGAGTTCAGCTTTAATATCACTGCTTATATATTTTACATGTGCTCAATTGTGACAGTGATGGTAAACACTGGCACTGTACCAACCAATACTAATAACAACCGATTTATCAATCAGGCTTTGAGTTTTGAATGGTGCTCATATTTTTGTCATCCAAATTCAGATACAGATGTATTATGGCTTACAGAAGGAGCTGGACACAATGGTGTAGATTTACTGAAGGCAAATAGGCTGTTCACTTTGCAAAGGAAAGTCCCCTTAGCTTAGTGAGTGGGGTGAAGCTCTGCTGATTTCCACCACCCAATCATGTGCAATATTTTTCTTGCATGGGATTGGTTGCAAAATGAATTTTCACCACATATACTGAGCTAAGGAGAATTCACTTGCAAAGTCAACATGTTCTACTCCTTTAGTGAATCACTGACAGGGTTATTCACAAAAGGGTGAAGAGTTTGGAGAAGGCAGGAGAAGTGAAAAATCTAGGACAACATAGCTGATTTTGGAAAAATTCTTCTCACTTTCCAGTTCAGCTATGTTGTCCTAGATTGTTCACTTCTCCTGCCTTCTCCAAACTCTTCACCCTATAGTGAATAGCCCCGTGAATCTTTGTTTGTGTGGGAGAAGAGTCCTACTCCCCTGACTCCAACTTTTTCTTGAGTGCTTCAGCAGCAGATGACACTTGCAGTGCCGCCTAGTGCTGGAATTTGGTACTGCGTGATGACCTGAAAAAAAGTATGTGTAAACCCAATCGCTATGGGCTTGCTATTATACATCACACCTGGCACGCGATGCTGTGAGCTAGGCATGTTGCATTACGATTAGTTTGAATGGTACCCCAATGCACCTCCTGATAACCATGCGTTGCAGTGCCTGCGTTGAAGCAACACTGCAATATAGTGTGTTGCCGTGTGCTAAGAAAAAAAGAAGTGCTTGCACTACATTTTTTTGCACTACACCACAACGCACAGAATTGCGGTTTCATGACGCTGTCCTAGACACTTCTCCTGCCTTTGCCAAACTCTTCACCCTTTTGTGAATAGCCTTGTGAGTGTTGGCAGAGGATGGCACCTGTACTGGATATATACATGGAGAAATTAGATTTTATTTTGTGGAATTATACGCGTTCTTTATAATATTTGAAGGAAAGAATGGTATTGTATTGCCCACATCATACAGATTAGTCTTTCTATTCTCAAACACATGTTTTCACAATGAGGGGGATTTATCAAAACTGGAGTAGACAAAATCTGGAGCAGTTGTGCATGGCAACCAATCAGCTTCTCTTTAATTTTCAAATCTTAACAGAACAAACTGAATAGAGCAGCTGATTGGTTGCCCTGGGCAACTGCTCCAAATTTTGTCTGCTCCAGTTTTGATAAATCCCCCACCCCCACCCCCACC
>NW_017306636.1:673366-719084 GCF_000935625.1 Nanorana parkeri
CCCCCCCAATGTGTAACACTAGTAAAAAATCAGTCATGACATTCCTTTACAGAAATGATTTATGGAATAAATGAGTATTTTTATATGAGAAAAATGTATTTAGCACCTTATTCTTCTTAGACTGTAAGTTAGACTTTGAATTAGAGGAAATCTGAATGTAAAATGGTATAGCAGCGGGATCCTAATAAAGTATTGCCGAATGTAATGTTATCCTGTGTAACTTTATCAGCACAGTATTTGCTAAAGGTAACATGACGGTAAACCCATACAGGTTAAGGTGAGAAGGGGCAAAAGCATTTAAAAAGCATTTTAACCAGTACGTAGCACAATAAAGACTCCTTAAAACAGAAGGTATTCACATCTCGTTCCATCACACATAATTCACTGTGCAAATTTCGGCCAGTTCTTGATGTACCGGCCAAAATTCGCACAGTGGGTGCCCCTGACAGCACCCTTCCACCCGGCATCCCTCAATCAGCTGATCAAAGGAGCATGTTGTAAAATTTTTGGCTGAACAGAGCTTGCAGCCCATTTTGTGTTTTTTGGCAGCCACTGCCAGAATACAATGCAAAATCGCAGGGGATTCCTTCATCCATGCTTGTAAGCTGGGATGGAGGAATCTGTTATATTTTCTTTGTTCAGTCAATGAACAAAATATAACCGTGTATACCCAGCTTAAAGTGTATTTCCACTTTCGCAGTCAAATTGGGAGGATACCAAATTGGGAGGATACCTATTTTATATCTGTTACCTGTTTCCATTTAGCATAAGCTAAAAAAAAAATTAAAAATGATTCCTGCAGTTTAATTTGCTTTTAGTTGGTTTAAGGTTTTAAGGGTTACAATTTCTTCTTGGCTCTATCTCTTTGAAATGTTAGAAGGGGCTGTGAGGGGTGAGGAGTTTGCCAATTGTATTTTAATGAAGCTTGTCAAACACAATCCTCAAATTTCAGTCCTAATACTTTCCATTAGGACAGACCACTGTGAAAGGGCTAAGAAAAACCTGGAATCGGCCATCTTGCCTGCTTTAACAAAACATCTAAAAGATAAGAATTTTTTTTATAAAGTTGTTTTTCAGTATGCTGTGTTAACAGGAACACATAACAAACATTTAAAATTAGTTTTCCTAACTTTGATTTCAAAAGTGGAAATACACTTTAAGGGCCAGTTCACACCAATTATGAGTGGTAGCTGGTGGAGCAGCAATGTAATCGCACACTAAACTCCCCCTTTCGTTCTTGGGCGGGAGGGAGCATGGCAGTGCATTGAAGTCAATGGCACCGCAGCCATGCGCCCTGCCCGCAGTGCAACTGGACGCGTGGCGAAATATTGCCTGCGTTCCGGTCCAGTCCGAGCGCAATAAAATGCTGCATGATAAAATAGATAGTTTAGGAATTCAGGAATTCTAGCTGTAGGTGGCCATGCTCGATCAACAAGAGACGATAACATACAGGGGTACAGGAACTTTTAAATACTAGACCACACAGGGACTCATATACACACATGCACGCACACAACACTCAAACACACAGACACACTAAGGTTGAACTTGAGATGGACCTGTGTCTTTATTCAACCTCAAATACTATGTAACTATGTAACAAAAATCGATTACTCAATTGACTTTTGTCTAAGGAGCTTGGTTGAAAAATGCTGGCAAAACAGTGAATGAAGCCAATCAGCTATAGTCACTATTCAGGTAACCTGGCGGGGGGTGGGGGGGAATTCTTCCATTAACTCGGTTTAGCATGGATGATTATCCTGAAATCTGTTAGTGCATTGCTTGCTTTACCTTCAACCTCAACCTGTCGGAATAGCACACCACCATATAAATGAACACTGTGAGAAAAAGAGAGATGTTACATCCTGAGAAAAGAAGGGCGTATCTGCAGTTTGCCGAAAGTGAAAAGTATTAAGTATCTGATTTGAACTGACCAACCTCAGTAGCCTACTAGTAAAAGTGCCATTTAATAGCACACAGATGGGAACACGAAGTAGCAGTGTGGCATTGTGTTACTTTTTGCTTTCTTGGAAACTTTACAAAGTAGGCAGCAATAAATCCTACTCAACAAAGCATACACAGCTTCATTCTAAAGACTTTGTAAGTAGGACGTCTGTAACCTTTTGACCCACCTTTAGAGGAGAGAAGACATGTAGCACTTTCCCCGTGAAGATAAGTAATGAATACAAAGTCTAGCTTTCACTCAGGTTGTGTGACGTCCCCTAGGGGGGCAATGTACTGCATGGGAAGATGCACAGTATGTACTAGATGACAAAGAGAGGGTATAGTCTTCTTTAAGGTGTAACTGCTGAGTGGGTCCAAGTACTGTATCCTCTTTCAGAATAGTCATTTCACTCTCCTTGTTCAGATTAGATGCTGGAAGCAACGGCTTAGCTGGTAATGTAATTACAACACAATTCCGAGCAACAGGCACATGTTCATACAAGTAGCGAAGCACTCAGCACAATCCCTAAATAATACACTCTAGGAACTTCCACCTTGAGATCACACTTCAC
This sequence comes from Nanorana parkeri, assembly GCF_000935625.1. Classification (NCBI taxonomy): domain Eukaryota; kingdom Metazoa; phylum Chordata; class Amphibia; order Anura; family Dicroglossidae; genus Nanorana; species Nanorana parkeri. Next base: position 675,883 of record NW_017306636.1, read on the forward strand.
GTCAGCTTACCTACACACATACAAAGAACACAAGTATGGATTCTATGGAACTTATTCATAAAGAAATCATTAATGAATAATATTATTGCATAAATTATTACCTGAAAGCTGTCAGGGCCTTTGGTTTGTGATTTCCACCTAACTATTGCTGAAATAATACTTCCATGGTTAGCATCACATTTTGCTCTTCTTTTTTTTTTTTTTAAAGTTTTACGTTTTTATATATAATTTATATTATTTTTTTTAAATAATTTGTATAAAATGTTTACTTCATACATAATAATACAGGATAGCTCTATGACACTCAATCTGAAATAGAAATAAAGCCCAGCAGTGCCTGCCTGTTTGCTTGCTGGCAGCCATTGTATAACTGACTAAGCGCGACAGCTTCATCTCTGCTAGATGAAAGGGAAGGGGTATGCCCCTCCATTAGGAAATTCAGAGGCCTGTGTAATCTGATCTCGTTTGCTCTTGTCCAATCTATTTCACCAAAAAAAATCTGTTTTGTAAGTACTGGAAAACTGGTCCCACCTGTTGGCTGCAAATGGCAAATCAGCAATATCCATGTGTAATATTTTACATTTACCAGATTAAAAAGAAATATTGAATATTGACCCTTTTTAGCACTCAATACATGATAAATAAAAAAACATATATTAAAAAAACACATTGGAGTCTACTTACAAATGTTTAATTTAAAATTCACCCAACTTCCACCCAAGAGCCATACCTTTTCCTAACTGGATTTCATTGTATACTCTATAGGTTGAACTCGATGGACGTGTCTTTTTTCAACCTGACTAACTATGTAACTATGTATGTGTGAATTCTGGAGTAAAGATGTGCAAATAGACCTCATTTTTAAATAGACCCTGTGTTCTCTTTTCTAATTGTATCCTTATTGTCAGTGGTCTAGTTTCCAGTAAAATAAATGATGGAGATTAGGTTGCGTAAGACTATAGTTAAGTGGGTTAAATGATAAAGTTTGTTCAGTGTGACCACTGTGATACTGTGCCCAGTTACTGTCTCCTGTGGTAATCACACTGGAAAATGTAAAAAAAAAAAAAAAATTCTGACTTTATAAGCGTTAAGATTGCACGCACGATAAATGGAGTAATAGCGCCACCTAGTGTCAACTGATCATAGCTGCATTCCAAGGGATAAGAGATTGTTCAATCAACCCAAAACCAAAAATGTATTATATTACAGCTTTCCAATATTTAGGTGTGGTGGCTGCATTAGTTTTCTTTTTCTAGGCTTTTTTTTCCTGTATGGAGGCACAACAGAGCCACAGTGGACAGGCAGCATTGTCACTATGTGGAGAGGGTTTTGTTAGATGAACTAGCAGATATAGATGGACTTGACTAAAAACTAAAGCCAAACTCCAGCTAACACGTTTTAGAGAGTTACAGCAACTTTTTTTTTTCTTTTGGGATAAAGGTTTGATATAAATGAATAAAGCTGACCATTGTAAGAACCCCTATCAGTGTGAAATGGTTTGTCTCGACATCCAGCTTAGTCTGTTAAATGTAGTTGAAAAAACACAGACTTACTGGCCAGATCACTGGGTGAAAATAAAGGAAAAAAGTTTACAAAAAAGAAAACTAATGCAGCCACCACATCGTACAACTGGTAAGCTGCAATATATTACATTTTTGCTTTTGAGGTTATATAGGCTTTAAATTGAAGTCCTACAAATAAAAAAGCAGCTGGTAAACAAGAAATAATAATAATGAAGTGTATTCATATAAATCGTGTGTTATTACTTTATAATGTAATCTGCAAAAGTTAAAGCGGACCTTTACCTACATCTTCAAAATAACAACAAACACACCTTTAGAAATGCTTAGTTGGCTTTATATTCTTTGCAAAGCCTATTTCTCTTTTCTTCCCCATTCTTCCTACAGTGACCATTTTTACTAAGGGCAGATTAATATATTTGCCTTTACTCTTGAACTTTTGAACATGTGACTAAGACATGTGACCATGGACATCATCTCAGGGGAGGAAAATGTCTGAGATCTCATGAGATTCCCCAGGAATGCTCTGTTGCTGTAACCTTCCCAAGATGCAACGTTTGGGCACATTACATCATTTGCGGCAAAGTGAACCAGGAAGTAGAAAAAAAAAATTGTAAGTAAAATAAAAATATTTTTGTTTAGCTAATGAATGTAAGATGATTTCATATCACCATGCAGAGCTGTATGCTGATGTAATTTTTAGTTAAAGGGGGTAAAGGTCCACTTTAAAAAAAATTGCTTGTAGGCAGGTAAGGAAAAGTCCTTTACACCATACACATGGACATAAACGAGGCGTTAACCCTTGCAGTACTAAGGTACTCCCACCGCAAAAGTTTTTTTTTTTTTCTCCTGGAGATAGACTTTTAAGTGACATTAAAGTCTAAATCCCCCCCCCATGCTGCTTTAAGAACTAACCTTAAATGATGCCTCTTGATCCAATCATCTTCTTCCTTCTAGTAGTTTTCATGAGTCCCTCCAGCGCTGGTGCCGGTCTCTGATCCAGCGCTGACTGCTGCATCTCCTGTGTCCCACGGAGTCTGTGTGGGTGCACGCTGCCGAGCTACGTGTATTGACTTACCCTGTGTCTCTCCTCTTCTCTCGGCTGCGTGCATTCACTTACCCTGTGTCTCTTCTCTTCTCTCGGCTGCGTGCATTCACTTACCCTGTGTCTCTTCTCTTCTCTCGGCTGCGTGCATTCACTTACCCTGTGTCTCTTCTCTTCTCTCGGCTGCGTGCATTCACTTACCCTGTGTCTCTTCTCTTCTCTCGGCTGCGTGCATTCACTTACCCTGTGTCTCTTCTCTTCTCTCGGCTGCGTGCATTCACTTACCCTGTGTCTCTTCTCTTCTCTCGGCTGCGTGCATTCACTTACCCTGTGTCTCTTCTCTTCTCTCGGCTGCGTGCATTCACTTACCCTGTGTCTCTTCTCTTCTCTCGGCTGCGTGCATTCACTTACCCTGTGTCTCTTCTCTTCTCTCGGCTGCGTGCATTCACTTACCCTGTGTCTCTTCTCTTCTCTCGGCTGCGTGCATTCACTTACCCTGTGTCTCTTCTCTTCTCTCGGCTGCGTGCATTCACTTACCCTGTGTCTCTTCTCTTCTCTCGGCTGCGTGCATTCACTTACCCTGTGTCTCTTCTCTTCTCTCGGCTGCGTGCATTCACTTACCCTGTGTCTCTTCTCTTCTCTCGGCTGCGTGCATTCACTTACCCTGTGTCTCTTCTCTTCTCTCGGCTGCGTGCATTCACTTACCCTGTGTCTCTTCTCTTCTCTCGGCTGCGTGCATTCACTTACCCTGTGTCTCTTCTCTTCTCTCGGCTGCGTGCATTCACTTACCCTGTGTCTCTTCTCTTCTCTCGGCTGCGTGCATTCACTTACCCTGTGTCTCTTCTCTTCTCTCGGCTGCGTGCATTCACTTACCCTGTGTCTCTTCTCTTCTCTCGGCTGCGTGCATTCACTTACCCTGTGTCTCTTCTCTTCTCTCGGCTGCGTGCATTCACTTACCCTGTGTCTCTTCTCTTCTCTCGGCTGCGTGCATTGACTTACCCTGTGTCTCTCCTCTTCTCTCGGCTGCATGCATTGACTTACCCTGTGTCTCTCCTCTTCTCTCAGCTGCATGCATTGACTTACCCTGTGTCTCTTCTCTTCTCTCGGCTGCGTGCATTGACTTACCCTGTGTCTCTCCACTTCTCTCGGCTGCGTGCATTGACTTACCCTGTGTCTCTCCTCTTCTCTCGGCTGCGTGCATTGACTTACCCTGTGTCTCTCCTCTTCTCTTGGCTGCGTGCATTGACTTACCCTGTGTCTCTTCTCTTCTCTCGGCTGCGTGCATTGACTTACCCTGTGTCTCTCCACTTCTCTTGGCTGCGTGCATTGACTTACCCTGTGTCTCTCCTCTTCTCTCGGCTGCGTGCATTGACTTACCCTGTGTCTCTCCTCTTCTCTCGGCTGCGTGCATTGACTTACCCTGTGTCTCTTCTCCCAGCCGAAGATCTCTACTGCCTGAGAATCTTCAGAACTTCGGACGGGAGCGAAAGCGGAGACACAGAAAAGTTTTAACCTTTTTGGTAACTTTTTTTAAATGTTTTTGCATGTATCTACTTCTTGCTAGCAGTAGATACATGCAAAAAACGCAGAGGGTTTAATAATACTTTACTGGAGTGTATTTTGAAAAGGTTACACACAACTGCCTTCAGTGTTAAGGGCAAAGACAATGAAATAATAACACGATACAAAGTTTGGTAAGTTTGTTCAGTAAGAATCATTTGATTTCCTTATGCCTACTTGGGTATTTTATGCTGTTGTGCAGTAAGTTCACAGAACATAGAAAACAGGAATTCGTCATTTCGAATTCACTTCCCTTTAAATCCAGGCTATTGGCTGGCTGTTTGGCTCTGATCCACCAAGCTGTCATGTTTATGATCTAAAATCTTGTACATATTTTAAATAACAGAGAATCACTTGGCTCTAGATGATCAACACAAATATGTCTGCCTAGATGGGAAAAACTGATGTAATCTCTTTCAGTAAATTTTCCATATGGCTGTCAGGCACATATATTGTGGTTTGTTAACGTGTATGACATCAGAAACACAGATACATAATCACTCTAACAGGATGGAACGATGAATCAATCTGCAAACCGCCATGCTATCCTAATTACAGAGCCACCTGTCCCATAAAATAACACTTCACACTCGTTACAACAATATTGTTTATTCTAAGAAACATTTTCAATGTTTTGTGTTACTATTCTTTATCTGCGGTGAACCAAATCTGATCGCACCGCCCCTCCATGGTACAGCAGGGAACTTAAACCAGGTGCTCGCCGGTCAGAGCATGCCCGCATGACGATTATTCAAACACCAGCCGCACACTGTGTAACGCTGGAGCATTTTAATGACGGATGTGAATGTGCACTATGTAAAGTGCTGCAAAAAATTGTCGGCGCTATATAAATACATATAATAAATAAATATTTCTTCATATACGAAGAATCAATAGCAGCACTGTGTCCCGCCTCAGGCCTGCCCCTCTGATGCGTTTCACCAAATCCTGAGCTTAGTCATAGAGACTACAACAAAGTCCAGGTTTGAAACACCTCAGTGGGAAGAAATATGTTTAGTATATAGATACCGGTTTTGCGGTATCGAGTACGAGTACCAATATTTTTTTTACGTACTCACGGATACCGAATACCGATACCAGACGTCCTATTATGGAAGCCGGGTGACGTGTAACGACTCGCTGCCTGGCTTCCCGATTAGCCGTCTCTATGCTGCCTCATCAGAAGGACGAGGGAGCATGGTGCCGGCTTTCTGGCCAATCAACAAGCCAGGGCGGCGGGTAATGACTCACTGTCCAGCTTCCTGATTGGCTATCTTCCAATTAATCGGAAAGCCGGGCGGGGAGTCATTACACAGTGTCCGGCTTCCTGATTGGCCTTCCTAGTCACCAGGTGATGAGGGAGCATGAAACCGGCTTTCTGGTCAATCAGGAAGCTGGGGGAAGGATAATGACTCATGGCCCGGCTTCCAGATTGGCCAGGTTCCCGACCAACCAGGAAGCTGGGCAGTAAGTCATTACCTGGCCCCCACCCCCACCCCGGCTTCTTACTTAGCCTGGGAAGTCAGCTCCATGCTCCCTGGCCGCCCGGTTTCCTGATACCGCAGGTTTTCGCCCAAAAACTCGGTATCGGCACCGATACCAATACTAGTATCAGTTTTGGTGCATTCCTAATATATTGTATATATTTAGTATATATAGGTATTGGGAATGGAACCTTAGTGTAGATAGGTTGCTGCATATGGTTCCCTGATAAGCTAAAAAAAATCCCTTAAAGAAGTACTCCAGGAATTACAAAGTTAACCCTTGCGACAGGGCTACTCCTGTCTAGGGGCTACCCCTGTCTAGGGGGCTCAAATAAAAAAAAATATACTCACCTGATCCTCAGTCCCACCAGGCTGCTAGATTGGTTCATGCAGCCTCTTCTCCCCCAGGCTCCAGCGGTCTAAGGACCCATGACATCGGACACACTGACTTGCATTAGACGTAAGGATGCAAATGGACATACCACAGCCGGAGCAGAGGGGGAGTGAGGTGAGTGCTGACCACCACGGGAATGAGGATCAGGTGAGTATATCTGTATTGGTGCCCCTAGACCATAATGAGCACTAAACCCTTGTAGTACAGAGGTATCCCAACTGCAAGGAGTTCTTATTTTTTTAAAAAAATCACATGGCTTGTGTTCAGCATTTTCACAAACAGAGGTGCCCAGAAATAAGAAGTCAATTTATACGTCAACCAAAGAGGACACCAAACAAACCTTCTTCAAATCCAAACTGGTGTTTTATTGATTCCGCCAATGACAACAGGAAAACAAGGAAAGGCAGCCAACAACGTTTCAGAGGCAGACACAGGCATCTCTTTTGCAGATTATTCACTGAGTAAAGGTGGCCATACACTGTGCGAATTTCGGCCAGTTCTTGAGGAGCCGGTTGGAAAATCTTCAAACAAATAGAGTCGGCAGCCAATGAGCTGCTGGCTCTGTTCAGGTATTCTGACAGAGGACAGGGGCCAACGGCCGCTATCAGAATACAAAAGGAACAGCAAGGATTCCTCGACCAATGCACTCGCAGCGTTGACGGAGGAATCTGCTATTTTTCCTGACACCAATACATGGCAGCATACAATGGGCAAAGCCATACCCATTGTATGCTGCCATGTATTGGCGTCAGGAAAGGAAAATTACCGATAGGTAAGTATACAATTTTCCGTTTTCCTGACACCAATACATGGCAGCATACAATGGGTGGAGCCATAGCCATTGTATGCTGCCATGTATTGGCATCAGGAAAGGAAAATTACCGATAGGTAAGTATACAATTTTCCGTTTTTTGTTCAGACCGCGTGTTGACCGAGAAACATGGAACAGTGTATGACCAGCCTTAGTTGAATTAGTCCAACTGACATTTAGTTGAGGTTTGAAGCCCTGATAAAGGGGGATTGCTGAGCCCCCAAAATGTGTTGGCTGCCTCACCTTGTCATTTGTGGAATCTTTAAAACAACAGTTTGGACTCTAAAAGCACTTATTTGGTACTCTCTTTGTTTGAGATCGGGATGTTCAGATACCAGTGCCGATACTTGGCATTTTCATGAGACCTACCAGGGTTGCAGATGGGACCTGGCCCTGACACTCCACCACTGTCCTGAAATCATTAGTCTGTATTGTTTTACAAAAACTGTCACATGACAATAAAGAAGAATGTATCAGTACTTGTATCTGTGAGTACTTGGACAAGTACCAGTACTTGTACTTGGAAAAATGGTATTGGTGCATCACTTATATATATATATTTATAAACAAAAAATCATACATTAAACAGAGATGTACAAATCCCAGGGGCTCGGTGTGCTCCCTAAAAATGACAGCTGCCTAAGGAAAACAAGGAAAGGCAGCCAACAACGTTTCAGAGGCAGACACAGGCATCTCTTTTGCAGATTATTCACTGAGTAAAGGTGGCCATACACTGTGCGAATTTCGGCCAGTTCTTGAGGAGCCGGTTGGAAAATCTTCAAACAAATAGAGTCGGCAGCCAATGAGCTGCTGGCTCTGTTCAGGTATTCTGACAGAGGACAGGGGCCAACGGCCGCTATCAGAATACAAAAGGAACAGCAAGGATTCCTCGACCAATGCACTCGCAGCGTTGACGGAGGAATCTGCTATTTTTCCTGACACCAATACATGGCAGCATACAATGGGCAAAGCCATACCCATTGTATGCTGCCATGTATTGGCGTCAGGAAAGGAAAATTACCGATAGGTAAGTATACAATTTTCCGTTTTCCTGACACCAATACATGGCAGCATACAATGGGTGGAGCCATAGCCATTGTATGCTGCCATGTATTGGCATCAGGAAAGGAAAATTACCGATAGGTAAGTATACAATTTTCCGTTTTTTGTTCAGACCGCGTGTTGACCGAGAAACATGGAACAGTGTATGACCAGCCTTAGTTGAATTAGTCCAACTGACATTTAGTTGAGGTTTGAAGCCCTGATAAAGGGGGATTGCTGAGCCCCCAAAATGTGTTGGCTGCCTCACCTTGTCATTTGTGGAATCTTTAAAACAACAGTTTGGACTCTAAAAGCACTTATTTGGTACTCTCTTTGTTTGAGATCGGGATGTTCAGATACCAGTGCCGATACTTGGCATTTTCATGAGACCTACCAGGGTTGCAGATGGGACCTGGCCCTGACACTCCACCACTGTCCTGAAATCATTAGTCTGTATTGTTTTACAAAAACTGTCACATGACAATAAAGAAGAATGTATCAGTACTTGTATCTGTGAGTACTTGGACAAGTACCAGTACTTGTACTTGGAAAAATGGTATTGGTGCATCACTTATATATATATATTTATAAACAAAAAATCATACATTAAACAGAGATGTACAAATCCCAGGGGCTCGGTGTGCTCCCTAAAAATGACAGCTGCCTCCTAACTTTGGAGTTTTTCTCTAGTCTAGTCTTGGAGCTGGAAAAGTATCTGTACTTTTACTAGTACTTGTACCAAGTATGGCACGTGGTATCTGAACATACCTAGTTTGAGATATATATTGACTTCTCAATTCCAGTGCCTCTGTGGAGAGTGACCTCTTTTGTTTGGAGCTGCCATGTGACATGTGGTTTTATTAAGGACTTATTTTTACCTATTGGGATATACATCCAATGCTTCGTCTCTACCTTCCCTTAGAAATATATTTAGTAGCAGTGCAGTAGCCAAGTAAAGTGAAACTCAATTCACAAAACTAAACGCCAGGATAAGGATCCTTGCTTTCAAAAATGTCAATTTTCAGCGGAATCCAAAGAGATCTCAAAATAACAATAAAATGGTTAAAAATGAAAGATCCTTATCCTTGTGTAATGCTCTGTGAATTGAGCCTATGGTCTATAATACTCTACTTTGGAATGGGTAAGAGTGTTATTAATGACAGTAATTATATCTTTATAGGACTGTTTCTCTTAAAGAATGGTGTTTTATTAGACACCTCATTGATGTAGTAGGGACAAGCCTTGTGTTTTATGAGATGGCATCTACATTAGTGGAAGCTGGATGTTGTTTCCATAGCTTTGTTCTCTAGTGGACATGTGTACCCTTCAACCAATCAGCCAGATAAAAGGAAGGACATTATCACCAGTTTACATATTTAAAGGGACAATTGAAGCAAAGTAAGGTTTGCTGGTGTGGAAACCTTTACTAAAACACCCTTTGACATTATTTCAATTAGTGTTTGTGATTGATAGCACCACCTCGAACTGTGGGTTTATGAGCCATAGTTGTGTCTAGAATGACATGGCTAGACATAATCTTTATTGTAGGTAATAAATGACTATTTGTCATGCTCAGTAGGTGACTCACTTGTAATACTGCCTACAGCAGCTTTCTTTACGTTCAGGCTACATCTAGATCACTACAAGACCCCTGATATTTCCCTTTTAAAATTGAAAAAGAGATTGAGGACACCCAGTCCACAGCATTGTGTTCATGTGAACATTGTGTGTTTACTATAACCACAATCATGAATGAACAGGAGGTGATGTAGATCACTTTAATTCATTCATAATTGGGGACACTGATCACGGAGTGTTTTTACCTGCTCTCCATCCTGACTCCCTGTCACAGGAGGCTGAGCGAGCGGTCCAGGAGGAGAGCTCAGCCTCCTGTGACAGTGCGGGCTGTCTCCACCCACATCGCTGCTCTCCTGATCTGGGACAGGAGGCTGAGGGTTACGGGGAGGAGAGACACTGGCCGCTCACAGCGCTCTCCTCCAGCACCGCTCGGCCTCCTGTGACAGTTTCTCTCCTCCCCACTTGGACACAGAGCAGCGCCCAGCGGGAAGGAGAGAAAGCACGGATGTAGCGCTATTTCGGCAAAAAAATTGCACTTTCAGCATTTTGATATGTTTCGGCAGACGATATATCGGTGCATCCCTAGGACAATCTAGGACAACATAGCTGATTTGGAAAAATTCTCCAATTCAGCTCACTTTCCAGTTTAGCTATGTTGTCCTAGGCTGTTCCCTTCTCCTGCCTTCTCCGAACTCTTCACCCTTTAGTGAATAGCCCTGTGAATCTTTGTTTGTATGGGAGAAGAGTCCTACTCCCCCAACTCCTACATTTTCTTGAGTGCTTCAGCAGCAGATGACACTTGCAGTGCCACCTAGTGCTGGAATTTGGTACTGTGTGATGACCTGAAAATGTGAATTAAAGTATGTGTAAACCCAATCACTAAGGGCTTGCTATCATACATCACACCTAGCACACAATGCTGTGAGCTAGGCGTGTTGCGTTACCATTAGTTTGAATGGCACCCCAATGCACCTCTTGATGGAGTATGTGTAAAACCAACCACTAAGGACTTGCTATCATACATTACACCTAGCACGAGATGCTGTGAGCTAGACGTGTTGCTTTAAAATTAGTTTGAATGGCACCCCAACATTGTCGCACAGAGAAGCTCTAATAGCTTATTATGAGCTTTCCTGGGAATCCAATTGCAAAGAAAACTCCAGGCAAAACACAAACCTAAAAAAACTATGTCATGTAAAATGCTGCTGTGCTTCTCTGTTTTGCTTTTGGATCATTTGGTAAAAACGTTTCCCAAAACAGAGCAGAAATTAAAGTTTTTCTCCAGCAACATCCTTTTTGCGTGGACTTCAACCTGCTATTACATATAATCAATCTCTTCAGCGTTAGATGCTCTCAAACACCAATTGCCTTGATTTAAAGTTTCTTTCTAGCTGCCTGAAAGTGTAAGAGTCAGTACTGTTGCTAAAAACACAAATCAGAGCTATTTATCCTACCAAACAGCATGTACATTTATTCTGTACAAATGGAGGCAAAAACAAATGCTATTTGTATTTTTTCTTTCCAGGTCAAATGTAATACCAGGAGAATACCTCATTAAGGCCACAAGATGGATCTGAGGAGCAGAAAGAAAAGGGATTTATTTTCTATGCTCCTCAGATCCATCTAGTGGCCACAATTTAGTATTTTCTTGATTATTACATTTGACCTGGAATGAAAACATACTAATAACATACAATAGTTTTTGCCTCCATTCGCACAGAGAAATCATACATGCAGTTTCTCAGGACAAATGGCTCTGCATTTTTTAAATAAATACACCCCTAAGTATTAAGTAAGCTTACTTTCTTTGATAATACTTTTTTCCCATTGACATACAGGTATATTGTTAAGGTGACTATGTCATGAGAGACGTATGGAGGCTGACATTGCTGGCCCCCTTCTGAAAGTGTTTGATGCCTGGCTGTGTCTGCATTGAGTAGGTTTTAGTTCATGGATATTCTGGGTCAGCGACTTAGACAGCACTGAAGTCAAAGCATCAGAATGACAACCAGGGAACTAGCATTCTCAAAGCAGAGGCAGTCTCTATCAATCTCTTGTGAGAGTGTCCCTTTAAGATTCCTTCCCCTCACCCATTAGATCCCTTGTTTATCAGGACTGGGACCAGTAATTTAACATTTCACTCCCAGTAAAACTAGAACTAGATCTTGAACATTTGCATGTAATTGCAGCGTATGACCGCACTTACTTTAAAATAGACCAATCAATCCAAACCAGTTATTCTGAAGTAGTGACAGGTTAAGAAACAAGTAATAACAAGGAATGACATGAAGAAAATACATGCTGGAAAAATCTCAACAGTCAATTCAAAGTTTAGATATTTTACTTATATTTGAGTCTGTTGACCTAAGTCACCTGTGGGTATTTTATATCTCTTGGCACTCCAGTGTAAACATCTCAGTGCCAATGCTGTTTTTGCCCACCTTGGAGTCCTGGATGTTCCACCCACCTTGGAGCTCTGGATGTTCTGCCCACATCGGAGTTCTGGATGTTCTGTCCACACTGAATTTCTATATGTTCTGTCCACCTTGGAGCTCTGGATGTTCTGCCCACATCGGAGTTCTGGATGTTCTGTCCACCTTGAAGCTCTGTATGTTTTACCCACATTGGAGATCTGAATGTTCTGTCCACACTGAATTTCTATATGTTCTGTCCACACTGAATTTCTATATGTTCTGTCCACCTTGGACCTCTGGATGTTCTGCCCACATCAGAGTTCTGGATGTTCTGTCCACCTTGAAGCTCTGTATGTTCTGCCCACATTGGAGATGTGAAAGTTCTGTCCACACTGAAGTTCTATATGTTCTGCCCACATCGGAGTTCTGGATGTTCTGTCCACCATGAAGCTCTGTATGTTCTGCCCACATTGGAGATCTGAATGTTCTGTCCACACTTAAGATCTGAATGTTCTGTCCACACTGAAGTTCTAGATGCTCTGCTGTGTGGAAACCCCTCATCATGACCACTGTCGACCTGATAACTCTACTGCAGGTATCTCCCCATTGCAATCTCTAAGAGATATAAAACATGGCTCTTCAGCATTCTACAAAATCTGATATATCAATTTTGGCTGGGTAGACCCTTGTATAAATACAGCTGAAATACAAATACAGCTGAAATACAAATATGAGAGTTGTTATGCTATGTTTCTCTATTCCGTCATTAGATGCTCAAAGCCCAGCATGGCAGGACAGTTAAGTTGATGATCTGAACTTTATTTAATGGACTTATTCAATACAGCCTGGTCACCACTCTGCCTATGACCTGTAATTCAACAGTAAAGGAGCCTCAGATGGTTAATAAGGCCGTCTCTCTCCTCTCTCCTTCTGTCAACATGTTCTTAGTCTGAATATGTGCACAGAAGCACACTTGATTGGCTCCTAATGATGTCCCTGCCTTTCCCGGCATTGCTATGGAAAGAATAATAAAGACAAATTCCAGTAATCATGCTAGATGCATTTAAAATATATATTTTATTTTTTAATGATTTTATAACTGCATAAATCGGTGATGTTTTATATCTGATCAAAATTTGCCTTTAACCACTTCAAGGCCAGGTGTTACACTCCCTTCCTGTCCAGGCCATTTTTCAGTATTCAGGGCTGCAGTACTTTGACTGACGTTTATTCCGTCATGCAACGATGTACTGAAATGAATTTTATACAATGTTTTGGGGACAGATAGAGCTTTCTTTTGGTGGTGTTTAATCATCACTGTGGTTTTTATTTTTTACTATATTTAGGGAAAATTACTGAAAATGTCGAAAAAGAAAAGTTTTTTTTACATTATGTTAGGAAACAATTATTATTACCCAATTATTTTGGTAAAATATAAAAGACGGGGTCACGTCGGGTAAATAGACACCAAACATGTCAAGCTTAAAAATTGCGCGCACCTGCAAAATCGCAAAAAACTACCATACCCACAATTGACCATAGGCGACGCTTTAAAAGCTTTTACCGCTCATCAGTTTTGTGTTATCAGTGATTGATGGCCCTAGAAGTATTGCTCTCACTGCGACATTCGTGGCGATATGTAACATGTGTGGCGTAATGGGCGCAATCGTCGTTTTCACAGGTATGCACACCTGTCGCATGTTTGCATGCATGTATGTATGGGTGGGGACATTTAAAAAAATGTGTTTTTTTTTATTCTTTTTTATGTGTAACTTTAAAAAAAAATTGGAAACTTTAATTTTTTTTTCACTTAACTTTATTGCTATCAGATAGGGGCTAAGAAACCCCCTTATGTGATAGCAAAAGAAGTGACAGGTCCTCTTTATGGAGACATCAGGGGTCTCCAAGCCCCCTAATGTCACCTAGGGGCCCCCTGACGAAGCTGATGAAGCACAGATCTGCTTCATTAGCTTCTCTCCAGCGTCTGAAGCTGGAGAGTGACACGAGAATGCGGAAGTGATGTAATATACTGTACATTACTGACATTCTGACACCGGAGGGAGATCGTGTACCGACTACCCTCTGATCCACTGTCAGAGAGGCACTATGCTGGTCCCGGACTCGCAGCGGGCACAGCGGAGCCCGGGACCAGCGTGACAACGGGAGGGGGGGCCGCGGAAGGAGGGGGGGACACGGGCCGGCAGCTTATACAAGCGATCCACCGGCTCTATAGCTTGTATGTTAACGGGCATTGCTGCCTGTTTTTAAATGTTGTCTCTTTCCCGCGCGCGCCGCACGGCGTGCCGGAGTGGGCGGGGCTAACAGGCCTGTTACATTGAGGAACCTCCTGGCCGGCCACTTTTTTACAACAGCCGGCCGGGAAGCGGTTGAAGAAGATTTTTTTTTCTGAAATAGGAAAAATGGACATTTAAAGTGCAACTGAAGCCAAACATTTTTTCTTTAGTTTTGGGTAGAGTGTGGATGGATTAGAACACCTGTCATGTTTTTATTTCTGTCTGTGTCCTTATTAGGGAGATTCAACCTCTCTATTTGTCCTGGTGACCATTATCAATGAAAGTGAAAGAAAATCCCTCATTTTGGACAGTCATCAGAACAGGAATAGAGGTGAAATCTTCCAATGAGGACACTAGTTCTGGTGACCCTGCATCACACCCAGTGATTTCCCTAACTTTGAAGGAATTCCCTCTCACTTCCTGTTGTGGCTATTGGGAAATCTGACAGAGCTGACAAATATTATAACCCTCCCTTTCTCTATCCAAAACTAAGAAAAAGGTTTTGGCTTCAGTTCTACTTTAATTAGAAAGATTAATCAGGTACGGATTATGGGGGGAATTTATCAAAGCAATTGCGACAGTTTTCACGTCTTAGAACATTTTTTTATGTGCAAATCTGTTTAGTCGCTCCTTTTAACTTTTGCGCCTGTTTGGACCAGAGCTTGTACTATTTTGCTGATTGCACCTGTTTTGCGTGTAATTTGCGCGTGTTTTGCAAACGTGCGCAACTGTTTACATCTGCACTTGTCCTGCGGCCGTCTTAACTGGAGCATCACCTAAAAAAAATCGTTACTTAAGATGTCCCCATGACCACTTCTTCAAGAAGCGACAGTTACCGTATTTGCCGGCGTATAAGGCGACTGGGTGTATAAGACGATCCCCTAACTTTCCAGTTAAAACATAGGTTTTGGGCTATACTCATCGTATAAGACTACCCCTCTTCCGAGGCTTCATATTTCCTTCTTCTTGCTGGAGCCATGATGGGGTCTTGTCTACAAGCCATTTTGTTTAAATACACCCACTAATCTGTGATTGGCTCAGCGCAGTATACTGTATGTACCCGAAGCTACCGTACATACAGTATTACCGCACATCCAGCAGGCTGACAGATTAGGGATGTTCGTTTTGGGCCAGCTTGGCCCAAACGAACTAAAGGTTCACATTGTATACCCCGCGTATAAGACGAGCCCCGATTTTCGGGGGATGTTTTTTAGTATACAAAGTCTTCTTATACGCCGGCAAATACGGTAAACTTTTTGCCTGGAGTTACGAGTCTCCTTTTCCTGTAGTCTATTTAATCTCATTTATGAACAACATTACACTAGCAACATAAATCTGGTGCAAATATATCCCATGCGAGCCATATGCGAGTTCAAACACTCGCAATTGCTATTATAAAGTCCCCCTAATGTATAGACATTACGAAAACAAGTCAATGCTTATTTTTCTCCTTTTCTTACAAAGTTGATTAGAGGTCTCCCCATGTATGGTCAGCGTCCACTACTCAGATGTCTGCCTTCTTATTATGAGTTTACCTTTTGGAACAGTGTGTTGAATATCTATACACTGGATTGAAGAGAGACAATTTGGCGTAAAATAATTACAGAAAGGCATGGGATTAAAAAGATTGTTTGAAAGATATTGGTGTTTCCTGTTAAAGGAATGAATTATGTATATAATTAACCAGCTGACAAGATCTACAAATATGAAATAGGTCAGAAAGCAATGGTACCCAGAGGGGCTGTAAAATGAATATACGTGAGCATTTATAGAGATTATTATTGCTTATGCGACAGGAAATATGCTCTTAATCTGTCTCTTATGTGCATAGAAATAGAACAGATAAACACAAAAATATGTGGACGTAAAATGCACCTGCAATATATTAGCCTCATTGTGTCCATAGTTAAGTAATACTTGTTCAAATACTTGTACAGTGTGTATGGCACATGGACTGTATCATCTTCCTTGGACATGCTTTACGAATTTACTTTTCTACATGTAATTAACAGCAGTCTTATGGGGATGATGATAATTTGTATCTCTTAATCTTGAATTTCATTTAAATGTTTATTCACAATGCTTTGTCAGAGCATTCAATCTTACCATCATTGAGCCAACTAATTTATTTGAAAGCCCTTCAAATTTGTGCCCAGACCTACTACTTGAATGGAATACTAAGGGGGTTATTCACTCAGCTGCCAAAGCTGTTCTTTACTTCGGCTCAACCGAAGGGAGCTGAAGCCAGCCGATGTACGGCTGATTTCTGCCGATACATGGCTGAAATCAGCCGTACAGGGCTGAAGTGAATAGCTGAATGGCATTCAGCTCACTTCACTTCGGCTCAGTTACTCACTTTTGTTGCCAGCGGTTTAGACATTAATGGATGTGTGTTGAGTTATTTTGAGGGGACAGCAAATGTACACTGATATACAAGCTATACACTCACTACTTTACATTGTAGCAAAGTGTCATTTCTTCTGTGTCATCACATGAAATTATATAAAATATTTAAAAAAATGTGAGGGGTGTACTCACTGAGATACTGTATATATATATATATATAATCCATATAATTTATACTCACATATATGTATATTTAACACACGCCCCTATCTCCCACCTATAAAAAAAATAGAACAATGTTGTTCACACACACGCACAACCTCTGTAAATAGTGACCAACCAAGGCCCACCTTTGTCCCTTTTGTACAATTTTTCCTTAACAAAACCACATTCTTGGTGAGAATTGCATTTGTTTACGTAAGAAACGGAAAAAAAATTCCTTCCAGTTCCTTTGATTTTCATCATCACTATGTTCCAAAAACGAATGTTGATTAGACCCCACTAACCATTAGGAAATCGAACAATTGTTCCAAAAACACACATTCCTGTACAAAACTCTATTTCTGTATGGCCAGTTTAAGCCTGTAATTAATACAGCCAAACCATACAGTAGCCTGTGAGGGCCCCTGTGAATACCAGTGTGTGACTGGTGCCATGTTCAGTTAGGGCCCCAATTATTTATTTTGGCCTGTCTGTTTATAGCAACTAGTCCCAAGGTAACCACATCATTTTTAACACTGATTTCCCAGCGGAAAGGAAGAATTTCATAAACATGCACAATTACAACTATAGTCCGGGGTGGATTGGAAAGAATGTACAGTGGAAGTGTTTCCAGAGGCTTACCAGGCTGGCACCTGCTGCTTAATAACCAAAGGCTCTCTAGGAAATAATTTGGACACACCCTTGTGTGCATGACTCTTTCCGACTATTTTCACCTTCCAGCCTTGACTGGGGTTTGTGCGCTGGCAATATGGAATTAAATATATACAGCATTGCAAAAGTGACGTGCATATCTATTAAATAGTGTGTGAAGAGTAGTGTAATCCCAGAAAACCTAACAAAATCTTAAAATATTAACATCGGTCATGTCATACATTTTATTTTGACTGGGTTCCATGGCAGAATTCATAGATGCCAGTGAAGATAAATACGTGTAGATTTAACTCCTACAGGGGCTATAACTAAAGTGTGCGTATTCTAAGGATTAATGTACCTCTGTAGTGTTAAATAGGATTTTATAAGTCTTCTTGTGTTGGGCATTAAAACAAGCATTTGCACGTAATTCTTAGAATGTACTTAAAGTAGAACTATGGCCTTCCACTATATATATATATATATACATACATACATATGTCTCAATGTACTCTGTGAATAAAATGTAATCTAAATTTTTGACTGATCAAAGTAGCCACTTTTTGCAGATATAGCAGCCGAACACACTCATGGCATTCTTTCTACAATGGATTAAATATTGTTCGGAAAGCTCTTCCAAACACTGTTGCAGAAGTTCAAACAAATGTGTTGTACTTGTAGGTTGGTTTGCCTTCACCCTTCTGTCCAGTTCATCCCAAACCAGCTCCATGGGGTTCAACTCTGGAGACTGCTGGCCATTCCATGTTTTGAAGCCTACCGTCTTGTTCTTCTCTTCTAAGGTAGTTCTGGCACAGCATGGAGGTATGTTTTGGATCATTATCTTGCTGTAGGATAAACCCCTGACCAACTAGGCATACAGCAGAGTAGTAATTTTGGTTCAGGGTGCCACTTACTCTGTGCAAGTCATCAATTCTGGATCCAGAAAAAGAACCCCAGACCATTACGTTTCCTCCTCCATGTTTGACAGTTTGTGTCACACACCAAGGAACCATTCTTTTGCCTACTTCCAGTCTTCAGTAGTCCACTGGCGGTGCTTCATGGCCCAGGCAAGCCTCTTTTTCTTATTTTGCAATGGCTTTCTTACTGCCGCTCGACCTGTCAAACCTGCAGCTCAAAGTCTTCTCTTCACAGTTGAACTTGAAACTTGCTTACTTAAATCAGTGTTAAGCTGATCACGCCGTCTGTCACGCAAGCTGTTGACTCTCAGAAACTTGTCTTCTGATTCTGTTATGGCTTTGGGTCTGCAAGACCTCCTGTCATTGTTTCCTCCAGTCTCCAAGTGTCTTTGGATGGTGTAGCAAACTGTACTCACTGACACATTGGCTTGTTTTTCAATTTCTCTGAAGGAAATACCTAGACTTTGCCTTTTTCTCACCATTTTAAATGCAATATACTACTTCCTGCAGTACAATACTATCAAAATACACTTAAGAGGGTGTAGTAACACAGTCTGTTCCAACACTGCCTTTATATAGACAGTGAGCTTGTAAGTAATCAACAATTACCTGTTATGATCTTGGAAAGAACGGGCAGTATAAACAGGTATCAAAACTAGGGGCTGGAAATAGAGGCGATCAATGGGAATTTCATGAACATGCACACAAAGCATTGCCCTATTTCTATGCACAATTTAACATTTGTCTGGAGATACACTTTAATATATTGGTTAGTTTGTCTGAAGATGTTAGGCAGTGAAACATATGACCTTAAAGAGATTTATCTGTTCATTTTCAACAGACTAAACAAGAGCAATAACTTTGACTGTTTTAGTGGTAGTCCATGCCTGATTAGGGATTTATGATATTTATGGTATTTTCAAATAAACTTTTGCTCGATTTATCATATTTCTTAGCTCATTGTGAAATTATTTTTTGTTCTGAAACCACAAATAGGCAGTGGGACTTAGCTATGAAGGTTGCTAGTCAAGAATGTTTATATTCTGCTCTTACTTTTCTGATTAGTGTGGGACACATCAGCAATCTGGCTTATCCGTTTTACAAAGTAGCAGTGAGTAAAAAAATCCTGGCTAAATTGATCTGGAAATTAGGATCTGAGGTTTAATCCATCTTCCAGTTTGTAAAACTAGCACAGACACAAGTATAAATAAAAATGAATACCAGTAGCTGGAATATAATATCGTAAATTAACAGCAGCATTTCAGTCACAAATAATTCAAAATGAATAACCCATTAAAGAAATAACTAAATAAATAAACCAGCTTTGCAGCAATATTCACCTTCATTCCAGAGATTTCCCTCACAGTATTGTTTTCTATTACTAGATATCCTCAGTCTGATGGCCAGCATCATTCAACCAACTTCAGCCCCAGCCTGTGACTGGACAACGAAAGGTGAAGCAGCATAGTGCCATCTCTCTAAGGGTGAGTGGGAATGAGACGCCAGACAACCCCCTTTCACTGGTCAAAATAGGAGCAAGGTTCTATCCTTTCCTCACTCTCTCCAAAACTAAAAAGAGTTTTGGCTGGAGTTAGGCCTGAATATGGCTTACAAAGTATCAGTCGTTAGGTAACTCCGTGTTAAAGAATGTACTCTCTATAGCTGAAATGGTACTTATAATATGAGTGGATTATTGAAGTTTGTAGGAAAAGTTTTGTCTGTGGTCATTGTATACCGTATGTCAGTTAACACAGTGTTAATTAATATGTAGCATCCTAATGATTTTTTGAGTTCTAGCACACCATTTTTTCTTGGCTTGACATATATTTCAATGGATGTCAATGTCGTTTTGTCTTCCTTGTCTGTTTTATTTAAGTATTCTTTTTGAGTAAACAGAACTCCAAAGTGCATGACACTTTATAAATGTTATTGGACCTTTGCCATGACGAAAGATAGCTGGGTTCAAACCATTTGTAGTCATGGAAACAAACTTTGTGTTAAAGATTAGAGAATGTTTTAGAAGGTACATGTGGTTGCCTGGGCAATGAAATTTTGACACAGCATTTTTAGTGGACATTTTTTTGGAGGTGATTTGATTACATGAAATATTCCTAATATTTTAATCTGTAAACTTTATTATTCCAAAAAAATTATGGAAGGGTTTTTGTTTATACCATAAAAAGAAGGAGACATTAAATGATTTAATACAAAGCGAAGGAAGGTACTAATGAAAGTTTAAAACAGAATGTGAGAAGTTTGTTGAAAAGTTTTTGGCAATAATGATAATGCTGTTATAAGGGGACACTTGTTAACATTTGATGACCACTGCTGCAGAGCTACTTACCTTTTTATGTGCTTGCACTATAGTTGGGTGCATAGCATATCTTGCATGCTAAGGTAGTCAGAAACAATCTGTATACAAAAGTGCTACTTATGCACAAACAAATTGCTTTTATGGATGTATGTTTGTGTTTGTTCAGTTAAGATTTGAAAATGAAAGAGAGGCTGATTGGTTGCCATGTTCATCTGCTCCAGTTTTGATACATTTCACTCAGTGTTTATCTCCAGAAGCGGATTACTGAAGCTATTTTTTGTATCAGGAATCACAGGTGCCCCTGAACAGTTGTGGCCACTCAGCCTGTACAAAGCAATTGTAGCAAGGTAGGCAATATACCTGAGGTTATAGGCAGATGACTTCCCCTGGAAGCAAGCCTAGGTGATCATCTCTCCTGAGAATGCAAATTTCTGAGAATCTGCACATCCTTGCCACAAGAAACCGCCTCTGGAGATAAACATCTCCAAACTAGTAGAAGTTTATATTTTTAAGTAAAATACATTAAAAATGGATTGGGTGCTGCTGTCTATAAGCAAAGATTGTGGTAACAAGAAAAAAGAAAAAGAAAATCTGCAGCCAAAAATACTAAAGGGCATTGGCGGTGAGGTTGTCCCTGAAAACCAAGTTGGTTTCATAGCACCACATGCACCTTTGAGGCATCCTCAAAATATATCTTAAAAAATGTGTGTATTGTTCATATCGCCCTCAAAACCAAGGCCCCTCCTCATAAGTTTTTTTGTTGTTGTTTTTCATATTGTTTGCACTGGCAAAGGTTTCTTTGATGCCCTCCTGGCAGAGGGCAATTTTATTAACTAGTGACTAACCTGATAGGAAAGTCACTATCTATCTAAACTTTTTCTAGCTTTATATACCTCTTGGAGAACAGGTTAAGAAAGAAGAGTAAATATTAATTTGATTTACTTAATTCTATGCACTTATTTTGTTAAAAGGCCAATGAATAATTAAAGTCCATCTTAGGGGTAAAATTAAACTCCATTCTATCACTCTTTCCCGACCCTCTAGCTATTTGATGTTGTTTGCTCAGTGTTGTAGGTAACTATCCATACTCTCTCATAATCATCCTTCTTTTGATATAAACACACATGGTTATGTCACAGCCTGTTAAAAAATAATCGGACAACTACCCATCAATGTTCTTAGCCATCTTGCAGTAGGTTTCCCTGTAATAAAATAATTACAAACATTAAATCAGCTCAGCCTGACATGAAATTTGAAATCTCTATATGGGTATGTGAACAGTTATCTCTTCAGGCCTAACTAAGGAATTCAGAATCATTACTGCTGGAACTGTAATTCTTGCAATTAAACGAGACAAAAACAACAACGTGTGTTAAATATTCAATGCAGCTTTGGAAGAATAAAATCATTGTTAAATATTGAAGTCTGGTTGCCTGGGATTAAACGATTTTTACCATAATGAGAACTCTGAAGCACCAGGTTTATAAATGTTATATGTACAGTATATCATATTTTGTGCAGTTATTATTCTTTCTCTTATGAAAAATTGGGTCTTCAATTGTTTGTGTTATCAGACAATTGCTGCACTTATTATTTGTCCTATATTATATATACTGTAATATAAAATCTGATTTTGGCTGCTAACTTCCAGTTGCAAGATAAATGTATCCTTCCGGTGTTTTTGGTTTCAGACTCCAGTTAACTCTGTGCCTATGAATAAAGACGACTCTTCCCAGAAGTCATTCCAATATGAGACACTTCTGAAATCCTTCTGGCTTCCTTTACATAAACTTCTGACCTCCATTTGAACTTCTAAGTGCATCAAGCTTCAAGCACCTTTTGAATTCTCATTGACTTGTATGAAGAGAAAATTAGTTCTGATGTGAACAAAATCCCTTGCACAAGCCCAGGGCTTCAATTAACTGGCGCCATGACTAACACAACTAGCCACAGGCAGTGACACTGATCTACCATTAGCAACTCAAATTCAAATCCCCAGACCAAATTTTTAGTGTCACATAGCTGCTCAGCTTAGCTTAAGAGTAGTCATAACAAGCCAACCTGCCCGCCAACCAACAAGCCACCATGACACCAATGGTACCACACTCCAGCCTTTCCATGACAGCAGTGCAGCAGATCCACACATTGAGGATTAGGTTTCTTTTTTATGTTTTCCATAAACGCATAAATAAAAACCTGATTTAAAAAGTGCTTACTGGGCAGTGCATGTATTTCATGATATACAGTATGAGGAGTTTAATGGAACATTCCCATCAGTGCCTCATTACCATGAGCTGTTAGCCCAAAGATGCAACTAATAATAATTAATAAAGGCACAAACAATCAGAGTTAAAGGGCAACTGAAGATTTTGCCTCCTTTAAACTTGTGTACTTATGAAGTAATATATTTTGTAAGGTTGTAGTTGACAAGATTGCAGATAGTGTATACGTGTCACCAATGTTTCTCACCTACACATGATGAGGGGCTCCGGGCTTATGACTGACATGGAGAAAACAGACTTTTTTGGTTCCTCAGAATCATAATCAGCCGTCATGGAGCCTTGACTCCTAGGTCCACATCTTACCTGGTAGCCAAACTTAGCTTCTTTTTTTTATGTATTTGTTTATGACAATGAGTAAAAAAATACAATGAGATAACATCAATTTGCCATTACAGTAATCAAGAACAGAAAAATAGTGAGTAAATCAAAGAACAATACAACACATTATTGTGAGGAAGGCAGAGCCCATTTAACTTAAGAGGAGAAGATCGAGTGGGTATGGCCCATATGGAGAACAATCAGAAAAATCAGGGTAATAGTCTCAGCTGTGCACAGACCTTTATATATGTGATCTGACTGATGCCCAGTGCTCCCTCACTGGGAGCCTGCTGCTGTGTGAGAAAAAAGGCCGCTAGCAGAACACCAAAAAGGCACAAGAGCTGCCTATTTGTTTTGTAAAACACATTAGGGGACACCCTGTTAGTCAGTAACTAGCATGAGTTTAGCTACTAACTCAGACAAGCAGATGTTTGTTGTTGCAAATGGCTTGCTTTACAAAGCCCTTCTGCATTGAAACTGTGTTTTTGTTTCGTGGTTTGGTGAAGAAAAATGACAAAACTGCTTTGACTGTTCCTGTGTGTTCCTGTATTGTGCATGGTTTACCACTGCCAATGCCAGTTGAACTTGTCTGCCTTACAATCTACATATTTTAGAAGCCTAAAAATGTCTATATATGTTGTGTCCCACCTGTATATATTTTGCTGCTTTTGTCATTTTTTGCATTGTATTATATGTTGTTATATTCTGGGATCTATGCTGGCATCTAGTGGTAGATTAGTGCCACATCAATTTGTTTATTTCTGTACGTGTTATCTCCCTCTGTTCTCCTCTCCTGTGTCCATGTTCCCTCAGTGCAGTGCTAGTCTTGATAGCAGGCACTAGGCTGGAAAGATCATTGTCTTTTTACACTTATAAGACTGGAGAAACATCCTCTGTAAAGTGCTTTGAGAAGTAAAACTGTGCTGGTTTAAACTTCTTTGTCCAATTAGAGAGTTAAGCTATCTGTGGATTGTGCTGATTCAGCAGGTGACCATACTGCCTGGACCGATCGAGAGCTAAAGGAGACATGTCAATGCATAAAGCACCATTTGAAATAAAACAGTAAAAAGACAGCTTTCTAAATGCCTTTACCAGTCTGATATCTATGCATTGACATATGTCATTGCATAAAGCAGCATTTGAAATAGAACAATATCCAAAATCTAGGTATAGTGGTCCTAGCAGCATAATACATACACACATATTAGGGTGAATTTATCTAAAAGTAAATAAAAAATACCAGCATACGTTCCAAAAAAGAATGCAGTTGTGTGAGAATTCTAGTCTCCTAGTTCTGCAAGGCACAAGTGCAAACTATTAAGGGGAACAAGAATATTTCTCATTGCCAATATCAGTCAATAAACCTTCTGTTTCTCTCCAGATACAGCTCGATTACGTGCTGCTTGTATTCAGGCTACAAAGAAAGTACAAGAGGAGCCCTACTGTGCCAGTAGCTGGCAGCCATGTGGACAATTAACTAACTGATTTGAATGTACTGCTTTCTTTGTTCTCTTGTTTATTACCATGATGCAAAGTTATTGTACCATTAATTATATATGTTTACATATGATCAGTGTCCCTATGCAACAGAAACTGATTTGAATTTACTGCTTTCTTTGATCTCTTTTTTATTACCATGATGTAAAATGATTGTACCATTTATTATATATGTTTACTTATGACCACTGTCCCTATGCAACAGCAACTAAAAAAACAAAAACTCAAGATAATCTTTTGTTTGTTTTTGCTTTGCTTAAAAATAGGCATATATTTCATTTTCCCAAAGGCCCTTATTTTCAAAATGGACACAGTCTTGGAACAAAACCAAGTTTGCATCATTATCCTTCATGCAGGGATGCATGGTTTTGCTTAGACCACAAAAAAAGTATTAAAAACATTGGTTTTCACATGATGTAAGACTGATATACTCTATTCTTTTAAACTTCAACATCTAAAGTAACCCATTAATCATAGATGCTGTATGCAATACATGCTGTCTTTCCTCCATTATATCTATATTTCACAATCCATAAAAATATTTTATTTAGCTCGAGGACTTTTTTGTTCCCTTGGCAAGTGCCCTATCTTCTGCACTGATACAGTATGTAATACATGCTGTTTGTTCCTATGCTTCCACCCTCTGTTCCTCAAGTTCTATTTTTTAATTAAGAAAACTGACTTATAGAGTATAGCACCCTAGATGCAGTTAATTATCTTTTGGATCATTAATGGCAAACTTTAAGGTCACTGAGAGTCTTGAAATCTGGGATACTTAGTTATGCAAGTAGCAAATTCAAGCCAAGGTCAGAAACAAATGGGCAGTAAAGGTAGCAATTCATAAGGCAGAAATGGAGTCAAGAGTTTAAGCCTAGGTAGGTAACAGCTGGGCAGTGAAGATACAAGGAAGAAGACAATAACCAGTCTGCAGCCTATTCCACTGCTCCGGAAAATATTTGTAGCAATTGTCTCTGAAATAGTGCACTTAAAGTGTGATTTCCTGATTTAAAGGAGAACTATGAAGTGAGTGATTTTCGCTCTTCCTCATAGTTAGCGCCGACATGTGACAATGAAACTGTCACATGTCGGCTCTATTGATTGGGAAGTGAGCGAACACATACTGTTGCTCGCTCACTTTCCGATATGGAGTCTGACCAGGGGGCCAGGCTTTCAGTTTAGAATTGAGCATGTTGGCCAGTAAGGGGTCTGGTTTGTTAGCGCACGCGTAAAACGTGCGTTTGGTCCAGCGGAGCTGTTTTTCCGCCGAAACGTTCAGTAGGAGGTTAAGTTCCAGCCGAACCGAGTCAATCCTTTTCCGTAGGGGAATCGAGGGGGCCAGGTTCCAGTCAGACTCAAGCACCTCCAGTGTGGTTGAAAGATCCGACACCTTTTTGTTGCGTTCTCTCTTTTGTCGGGAGGCAGACTGATGAGTTCGCCTCACATGGTCGATTTATGGGCTTCCCAGATAATAATCGGGGAGGTGACATTTTCCGCAAAAAAGCGGGAGAGGCACAGTTTTACTTGTTGAGCAGAGTCGACAAAAGAGAGAAGGGAATCATTTAGTCTCCAGCTAAATTGAGAGGAGGCAGGAAATAAGGATTTGCAGGTGAGGGATACCGGGGAGTGGTCTGACCAGGAGGCAGAGAGAATGCGGGCGTCTATGACGGAGGGGTGAAAGTTGGGCACCTGTGTTTATCGGCTACTGCCAATAAATGGGAAAAGAAGCAAGTTTGGTGTGTGTTGGGTGCATAGTAGGTAATCAGGGTCACCTCCACGTCGAATATCGAGCCCTTTAACAGCAAGTGATACAGCTATTGGCAATAAAAATTTTTGCTTTTTCAACTTCTATTGTTTATGTGTTGCGGTGCCATCCGCAGTCATTTCGAGCACCCACCTTCATCAAGTGGGAATCCCGGTAAGGAGTGCGGTATGGTTCCTGTTTCTTTAACAGCAGGTATCTGCCTGTGGGGTCCGCTATTTCATGGGAGCACACAAACGGGGTGTTTTTGGCGATGAAGGCGAAGGCGATGAGGACTCCCCACTTTTTTTCGCCGAAGAGGGCTTGAAAGATCTGGGGATCATTTTTGTGGAAATAGGTCGGGTGTGATGACGTAGAGAATTTCGTTTCTTGTAAGCACAGTATGTCAGCCTGGTGCGTTGAAAACTAGTTGAAAGCAAGCCTGCGTTTGCGGGGAGAGTTGAGTCCCTGTACATTGTGTGAAATCATTTTAAGGGGTCTGCTAGTCATTAATACATTGGTGCGGGAAAAATGAGCACGGTGTCAGCACCTGCAAGGCTGAGTGAGCGACATGGGATCTTCCAGACAAAGGCCAGTGCTGTTGAGGGGGGGAAAGAGGAGAGGGAAAGAGGCAAATAAAGAAAATAGGGAACAGAGAGTAGCTACATTCCACATCAGCATCAGAGCTGAGCAATGGGGAGAAATGCACAATAGCATTTCAAAAGGGTGTGGGGGTGCCCTGTCCACCCGGGCGTGGAGGGCAGGACCTATCGCATACAGTGTTTTGATGATCATCTTCAGTGGGAAAATGGAAGAGGGGGGGTGACGAGGGGAAGTTGGATAAGGCTTGCGATTGTGGGGAGCCAGGGTAGGAAGGGAGAGGGAACCAGAGATTCATAACAGCTGGACACAAGGTGATATCTGGAACATGTAGTTCTACCAAGGCATACAATTTCAAAAGTACAACATTACGGACCTGTGACCGACCCCGGTCTCTGCTCCCTGGTTCGAGCCCCACCGCCAGCCGCCGTGGGGAGGGTAGCCACGGGGTGGAAGCTAGGAGCAGCGTGTGGTCCACGGGGTGGCTCGGAGGCACAAAAATCAGCTAGTGACATCACGGTGCTAAGAATAAACAGAAAATCAGTAACAGTGTCAACATTGGCAGAGGTAAACAGCGTCTGCAAAACGGGTTAATCTGGAATGCTAGATGACGGGCCGGTCCCGAGTACCGGGCAGCACACCCAAGAGCCACCCGTGCCCTCCAACAGCAGACATGGGGGTCGTGATGGGTGGGGTACCTGAGGTGGGACGAGGTCCCGTAAATGGTGAATGGAGGTCCGGAACCGGCAGTCAGTATAATAACGTAAAAAACACTTGGGGGAGCATCGGCCGCTGCAGCCGTGACCTCGAGGAACGTCAAGGCAGGTTGTGGGAAAGGTAACCCCAAAAACCGCACGTGAAGAACATCACAACTTACGGACCACTAGGAATGGGATCCAGGCGGGTGCAGTCAACATCATGGTCAGGAGGGTCCCAGAACAGGGGGGGAACGTTCCTCCTACCGGACTGGCAGGAAAGGCAAAGTAGCCAAAGACGACTCTTGCGCGAGTCTCCGTCCAGGGGGGTCAGTCTCCATCATCAAGGCGAGGCCGCGGTTGTGGTCGCAACTTCCCAGGTTGGTCTCGGTTGTTGCGTGGTCTGCGTTCCCATAGAGGGGCTAGGCGTCTGTCTCTCTGGGGAGAGGAGGTCGGCGGAGGGGCCGCGTCTGAGGCCAGCGGGGGCCACAGGTGCAGTTGCTCCAGGAGAGGCCCTGCCTCCTCGGGAGATGAGAAGGAGTATGACTTTCTGTCATGGGTGAAGATAGCCCTCAATGGGAACCCCCATTTGTAGTTGAAGGTGTGGCGCTGTAGAGTGATGAGGAAGGGCCTCAAGGCTTTCCGTTTCAGGAGGGTTTGCGGCGTCAGGTCAGCATAAATCTGGTATTCAAAGTCCTGGAAGCGCAGGGTGCGTTTTTTCCATGCGGCCTGAGTGATCGCCTCCTTTGTTTTGTAGAAGGTGGGCTTGAGTATAATGTCTCGGGGGGGTCCATTAGCCCTCTTCGGGCCCAAGGCACGATGTATGCGGTCTAGTTCAAGACGCTTTAGTGGGAAGCCTGGGAGTAGTTCCTGGAACATGGCCGTAACGGTGGATGTTAGGTCGTCCACATGTTCAGGCACCCCCGGGATGCGAAGGTTACCCCTGCGATTTATGTTTTCCAGGTCCTCAAGTTTTAGCAGGGCCGTGGAAAGGTCAGATTTCACAGTGTGTATGTCTTCTTCGTGCGAGTCAATCACAGTGATAATTACCTACGTAATACCTTATATTTGACGTCATGGATCCTGGCGCCCAGCTCCCTGATGTCTTTGGACAGGTGCGTTGTCAGTTGCGGCCTTCAGTTCCCTCTGCAGGAGAATCTTGAATTTATCCAGGAGGGCTGCGTCCCTAACCTCGGTCCCCTGTGGTGATTACAGAGGCTGAGGGGAGAGACCGTCATTAGAGGAGTCATTTGCTGACTCCAGCTGTGCAGGCAGGAGGCTGGCCAGCGAGGGTGGAGCGGCCGCCATCTTGGGCTCAGGTCGCGATTTGGAGGAGCCTGGCATCTTCTGCTGGGTCCGGGTCGGCGGCTGATACTTCCCCATGGTGGTGCCGGAGGGTCCAGGGGAGCAGGCAGTGAGGTGGGGAGTGGGTAGGAGGTGAAGTGATCAGTGCTTCCACGATCACACGCCCGGGTGGAGCGGAGCCGATTTAGCAGGCGTCCATGCTGGTCGGCTGCTTGCTAGCGCCCCGGCAGGGTTACTTTTAACCCTGCCCCTCTGCTCACTGCAGTGAGGAGAGACTCAGCGCCAGAGGACGGAACCAGAGGAGAGAGGTAGGTTCAAGGGTGAGGGGAGGGGGAGGACGGACCGGTCGGCTGCAGACTTTTTACATGTCATCTAGGCGACATCGCGAAGATGACATGTAAACGAACAATCGGCTGCCTCACACTACATTTAGTCCTGCTTGTGCAAAGCAGGACTAAATGTAGAGCGGGCAATTTATCGCCCGGCGCCCGGAACTTC
Organism: Nanorana parkeri; assembly: GCF_000935625.1. NCBI lineage: Eukaryota > Metazoa > Chordata > Amphibia > Anura > Dicroglossidae > Nanorana > Nanorana parkeri. Next base: position 705,386 of record NW_017306636.1, read on the forward strand.
CCCACAAGGACACCGCTGCCGCCCCTCGGCCGGGCCTCGTTGGCCTTGTGGGAAATCCCGGCCTGCCCGCTGTCAATCAACCTGCTGTGTGAATCTCTACAGTATTGTCAGGATCCATCCCTGCTGCGGCGCTCTCAGTGTATGCCCTCCTTCCCCGGATATATATATATATAAAGTTTATTTTTTAAGCTTTAGTTCTGCTTTATTCATTAAACTACCTTTATTGTCTATCAGCACTGAGCTAAGGCAGAAAATAAAAGAGAAGAAAATATTGTTCACAGAGCAATCTATGAGAGTTAGGTCTGTAATGTTATAGCAATTCAAGAGTGATTACAAAAAAAAAACGACCTTACTATCTGAACTGATTCAAACAGTGGCAAACTTTATCTGGATCAAATGCTAACCTCAATGGTGTTCAAGAACACAGTGAGTGCCCCAAAACATTAAGTGCTCTACTAAGCAAATGTTAACTTTGCCTTGGAAACTTCCCTTTCACAAACACCATCTTGCCTCCAACACCTTGCTACTGCCAATTAAACTTGAATGGCAATTTCACTAACCAAGGGGAAGGTGTCAGAGTTATGAGCAGGCAGGAAAGAGCTCCTGTCATATACCAGGCGGGGAGCAAGTTGAAAAGCAACTCCTGTGCAATTCCCTTGAACGTGGCAACAGAGAATGTAAGGACACAGAGTGGCACAGATGCAAGAATCTACAGGACGTACTGGATCTGCCAAGGCTGGAAGATGTGTGGAGCATCGTTTGTAAACCATTTGTCAGGAACCAGACGCAGGAACACAGGGGTACCAGAACAGGCAACAGGAACATGGGCAGGAAACAAGCCAAGGTCAGAAACAAATGGGCAGTAAAAGTAGCAATTCATAAGGCAGAAATGGAGTCAAGCGTTCAAGCCTAGATAGGTAACAGCTGGCCAGTGAAGATACAAGGCAGATCATGATTTACCCTGCTTGAAACATTAGAAATGTTGCAGCTTAGGCCCAGCTGCAGAAACATTATATGTGGCACCTTTACAGAGCTAGATCACCAGAATGGGCTGCAAACTTTAAAGCCAAATGCAGGATTGACCCTGCAGAAACATTTACAAATTTGGCTGAGGCCCAGTTGTGGAAAAACTATGTGTGGCACCTTTACATTGCCAGAGACTAGAATAGGGTAGGAGAGGTTGCACAACCCTGTAATGGTGGCAGACTGGCAGAGTTTGCAGGAGCTGGTTATGGTGGCAGGCCAGCAGCAGGAGATAGTAATGGCAGCAGGCCATCAGCGCTGGAAGGAGCTGGTAATGATGGCAGGAGCTGGTAATGGTGGCAGGTCAGCAGAAGTGACAGAAATTGGTAATGGTGGCAGGCCCGCAGTGGTGGCGTGAGATGGTAATGGTGGCAGGTCAGCAGAAGTGACAGAAAATGGTAATGGTGGCAGGCCAGCAGTGGTGGCGTGAGATGGTAATGGTGGCAGGCCAGCACTGGAGGAAGGAAGTGGTAATGGTAGCAGGCCAGCAGCAGTGGAAAGAGCTGGTAATAGGGGCAGGCCATGCTGATAATGGTGGAATGATAGGGGATGATAATAGTGTATGGTATAATAATTTTTTTGGGACCAAATTCCAAGCAAAAATGTAGTCATTATAATCAGCTTCAGGGTTTTTTTAATCATTGCTGATCCGGCCAGATATGTCAGGGGAACGGGGGATTTGTCTCTTTATCACAAAACTGCCCAATGTGTTAAATGCACTTTTTGACCATACTGTACACTGATTGCAGGCAAGCCACCAACTTCATTGCGTACATTGCTCCATGGGGTCTTCAGTTTGAAGGTTGTCCACATCTGCCCTGAACCCCAGGTAATGTGAGATCATATATGGTTTAGGAGCTGAATATGACTGCTGCCAGCAGACTGGTCTGTCCAATGTATTCTGAAAGTGTTGCTGAGATAGCCAAGGTTTCGCCTCCTTTCACCAACGCGAAGATTCAAGGCATACTGGCCATGAAAGGTGGCCACCTACCGAGCTCTGGAAAGGTGGCTAAGCGGGTATTCTGCAGCAACTCTTCCAAGCAGCATTTATCCTCAATAGATAAGATATAAACATTTTGACAATACATAGACTTCTATAGACCAGATTAAGCTCCATAGTTCATGTGTGGATTCAGCATGCAAACAAGTGAGAAGAAATACATTCAGTATATACCATGTCAAAAATGTGGGATTTGAACCTCACTTTCGATGAGGTGCTGGATATAGATCCGATAGGTTAAAAAAAAGTTCTTAAAGAAACCTCTTCTTCCTTGGGCTCCGGCAATCTTAGGACCATTGACGTCATCACATCCAATGCAGGTTCTATAGACTTGCATTAGACGTGGGGATGCCGAGGAACACACCACTGCTGGAACAGAGGAAAGAGAGGGGAGTGCTGACTGCCGCAGGACCAAGGATCAGACATGTACAGTGGTACCTCGGTTCACGAAATTAATTTGTTCCACGATTCTGGTCGCGAACCTAATCAAACTGTGATCAGACTGCAATCTCGACTAGAGAAAGCTACGACCATGCGTCAGAGCATGGAAGATGGCTGCGGTTGTGTTCGGCATCCGATGCGGAGTTCGTAAACGGAAGCAAAATTTTGCTGAACTTCCTGTTTGCGAACCGAATTGTTTGCAAACAGAAGCGTTTGTGAACCGAGGTACCACTGTATATCTTCTTTATTCTGGCCCCTATAGAAAAATTATCACTTAACCCTTGCAGTGTGGGGGAAAGCCCCACACTGCAAGGGTTTGTTTTATAAAAAGCTGGAGTTCTTCTTTAACATAATATGGAAAGTGCCCAACATCTCTAAAAAAAAAAAAAAACAATAACCTACTTCCATAAACAAGTTTGGATTAAGTTGCATGTTCCAAAAATCTAATCAGTGTTCCCGTTGGTTATTTTTTTTCTTTAATCTGGGCTTTTGACATTTTGATCTATTCAATCAGTTATTTACACAAAGATATGACTTCTTTCTTGTGAATGTGAACCTTGTTTATAAACATTTCAGCAATCATCATTTTAATAGAGGATCTTGGAACAACTGTGCAGTTTCTGGCCTGAGTCCCATAAACATTAGCCGAGTTAATGACAATACCGCAAACACACTTTTGTAAGCAACATCAGAAGCAGAAAGTTACAAGTTTACTAACAATCGATCATCACCGCATACCAGAAGGCAGTCAAAAATATGTTATAAACATTATTTCTTTAGAGCATCCCGTTCAGATCTACAGTTTGCTAACAATGGGATTTGGTTTTACAAGAATGGTCGCTGCTAAATGCTAAAAGCTTTTCCCCCTAAATCTCTGCTACCACTTTAAGAGAACCTGTCATTTTTATTACTATGATGTAAAAACCCAATTTTGGTTTTCACTCTTCCTGGATGGCTTTACTGGAACCAAATAAGGCCAACCTTCAAATCAAGAATTTCCTAGACAATACTTGACAGCATGCTTAATCCTTTCAGTCTCTGGATTCCACTACGTAGCTTGTATACTATAAAGCTGTGCCTTCTATTAGATTATTACAACTTTTATTTCGGACACTGCACTTACGGGATAAGATGTGACTAACACATAGGTCTATGCACACTTCATGGGACAGCCTCCCAAAAAGATTAATCACAGATCTGGTGATCAAGAGTAGGGATGAGCCGAGTGTTCGATTCGAACATGAGTTCACATCGAACATCAGCAGTTCGAGCGCTCGCCGAACTTTATGGGATGTTCGCGGTTTGTTCGACCGCAGACATTCCATAATGTAAAATGCCCACTGAAGCTCTGATTTGTTAAAGTCTTGCACCTGACTTTGCCCAATCAGGGCTCAGCAGAGGAGGGGCCTGAAGGAGAAAGTTCTCTATCATGTCCCCCCATGCTGATTGACAGCAGTCAGTGGGCGGGTGCAACAACCAGCTTGCTATTGGCTATTGCATTTTACAATATCCAATAGCAGGCTGCAATGAAGAGGAGAAAGAGGAGGCAGGGGGACCGGGCAGAGGAGCAGCAGCCGGACCGGATCGGAGAAGAAGCCGACGGACCAGGGGACCGGAGGCCAGGACAGCAGCGAAGGCATGCAGTGGTCTGTGTCCCCACCAACACAGGCGCTGAGAGCAGAGGGGATTAGAAGGTACACAGGCCGCTGCAGTCACAGTCCCCCTAAATGTACCGGCAGCTGCTGGTACATTTATGAGAACTGTGGACCCGTTTTGTAAGTACGGATTGTCCATAACCCGGGGACTGCCTGTATAAGCCCTCTTAAAGGGGACATTCATTTTCGAACGTTCGACCCCCATTCACTTGCATTGAGTTCGTATTCGAACTTTTCGGCCGTTCAAATACGAACCGAATACGGGAGTGTTCGGCTCATCACTAATGAAAAGTAATCGATCTTATGGTATTTTTTTTTATGCCACTCCTAAGCAATCCATTGACCCAAGCCTCCCCTCCAGCACTCACTCCTACCAGGAACAGATGAACTTGTGGACCAATGCTCTAGTGACATCCAGGTGCCTCTCTCTATTCTTTTGCTGACCTGGACTAAATCCATGTATAGGTTGAACTTGATGGACTTGTATCTTTTTTCAACCTATGTAACTATGTTCCAAAAGAAAACATGTATCCCTCATTTAAGGTGACAAGCCTGAAAAAAAATAATTGCGTGTGTTGACCAGTCAGTCAAACATTTCACCAGTCAGCATGACTGGACTATAGCCTTGCAATTTATGTTAACATTTTTTTTAGGGATAAAGAGCTTTCTTTGGGTGGTATTTTATCACCCATAGGGATTTAAATTTTTTACTATATAATGAAAAAAGTACCGTAAATTTTGGGGGTAAAAATATGTTTTTCCTACGTTATGTAAAAAAACATTTACTCTTACCCATATTTTTGGTAAAATATAAAAGACGGGGGCACGTTGGGTAAATAGACACCAAAGAAGTCAAACCTTAAAATTGTGTGCAGACGCAAAGGTGCAAAAAACGGTGATATGTAACATGAGCAGCGCAATCATCATTTTTGCACATAGGCACACTCGACATATGTTTGCGTGTGTATGTGGGAGGAGGGGGACTTTAAAAACAATGTGGTTTTTCAATTTTTGTTTATGCTTTATTTTTTTACACTTAACTTTATTGCTACCACATTGGGGGCTAAGAAGCTCCCTATGCGATAGCCAATTAACATGACAGTTCCTTTTTTTATGGAGACATCAGGGGTCCCCAACACCCATAGTGTCACCTAGGGACCCAAAGAGACGCTGATGAAGCAGAGATCAGCTTCTTAAGCTGGAGAGTGACCGCAGAATGCGGAAGTCATGTAATATACATGACTTCCTGCAATCGGGGACCGGAGAGGAGATTATGTACCAATCTCTTTGATCTCCTATCACAGAGCAGCAGTGCCTGTCCCGGCTGCACTGGGCTAAGCGGATCTCGGGACCGGCAATGGCAGTGACAGCAGCTGCTAATACAAGCGATCGGGCATCTCTAGATGCCTGATCGCTTGAATGTAAAGCTCCCGGCTGGCCGTGTAATTAAAACGGCCGGCTGGGAAGCTACTCGTCCGGCTCTGCCGTCCTCTTGTCGCAGACAAGAGGACGAGCGGATTTCTCAAGCCCTGGTAAGATGGATAATGAAATTATGGATAATGCAAAATGGTACATATGCACAATTTTAAATGTAAAACCTCAAAGAATTTGCATTAAAAAAAATATATAATACTGCTGCTTTAAAAGCATTGTAAAATACTTGATGGAAGAACCCATTCAACCAAGCTGTTCCCTTCCTTTGGTTAAGGACGGTCACAATTTCAGTCCATTGTGGTGTGATATGACAGCCAATTTGAACAGGCTGCTAACAAAATGGGACAAAAGCAAACCTGCCCCTTTAATGTGGCACACCACAATGCAGAGCATGTAATTGCAGACCCCTAATGTCACCTAGGGACATCAGGGGTCTGCAACTACAAAGAGATCTGCTTCATCGGCTTCTTCTGGCTTTAAGGGCCGAAGACTGTGTACAGTGACACCGGAAGTGATGTAATGCACATCACATCCAGGTCCAGTGATCGGAGGAGAAATCAGCGGCTGGAAGCCGCTGATCTCTCAGGGGAGACCCTCCACACTGGTCCCGGGCTCACACGAGGGACAGATGAGCCCGGGAAGCCGACGGCAGCACCAGTGGCCACGGAGGGGGGTATGGTGGACAGGGCGCCATACCGTACAAATGATCGGGTGCCTGTACAGACGCCGGATCACTTATATTTAAACAGCAATGGTCTGCCGTTTCAAAAAACGGTACCAAGAACAGGGCTGCAGCAGCCGCCATGTTCTTGCTATAACCACTTCCAGCAGATGACGTACAATTACGTGAACCCACAGGAAGTAGTTAATAAAAAAATTCAACTAGATAAAAAAAGTGTGAAACTGTGTGCCAATGAAAAGCCTCATATAGCCCTAAAGACCCATGTAAAAATTGTTTTGGCAAGGCAAAAAAAAAAAGTCAAGAGCTATGAGGTTAACCAATGAATACTGTAATTGGCCTGGGTATCCAGGTTTAACCCTTTCGCTGCAAAGGACGTATGGCATACGGACCTACAAAAGTGCTTCCAGCTGGCCAGGTCAGTATGCCATAAAATAACCAATCAGCTTCTCTCTTCAGTTTGTTAGATAGTAGAATTGTCAGGACCTGTACTTATGTATATTAAAAGGAAATTTTTTTAGATGCAAAAGCTTACTATACACATTGTTGGAAGAAAAAAAAAAAAGTGACACCACAAATTAGTAATGCAAAACTGCCATGTTCCTAGCAGTTTATACGGAATTTTAATAAATATTGTTCCCACAGTTTAATCACATCTTTATGACAAGGACAGATCAATCCCTGATACATCACAATGAGACAGACTGATCAAGTTCAGGTTGAACGTGGAATCATTTCAGGTTTAACGTGGAATCATTTCTTGGGAGGCAATGAAGCGTTGCCGATTAAATATAAAGCATAACAAGTTCCTGAAAAAACAAAAACAAAAAAGTGATGAAAGTAAATCTCAAATTTTATCCAATGGTAAAAAAAAACAAACAGAAAAAAAACAAAAAACAAAAAAGGACTAGCTTTCCAGTGTACAGACTAACATATAAAGCAGGTAAAGAAGTGCAGTGAGCTAGTGGTATGCCCCTACAGCAGTATTTTAGAAAGACTACCTTTTTTTGTGAGTGCAAAACTATCACTTAAATGCCAAACTTCTTGGCCGACAGTGAAACATTGTCATTATGGAATATACTGTAATAGTACAAATGAGCCACTAGGTGGCAGTATATAACTAGTTTCTTCTTTACTTTCCCAGAATAAACCAAAAATGAAAGAGACACTGAACTCGGGAGTTAAAATATAAAAAATGCATTCAAGTATCTTGATAATTAACAAAAATGTAGCTTATTTGTGTATCACAGGAGTGAGCTTGGAGTGGTGGCTACTTTACAAAACACACAATGGGGAAGAAAGGACAATGGGGAACAAAAGTAGCCAACCTCCAGAAGGAAGGACAGTGTCATCACCAATTCAGAGATGATTTGAGGATCTACAGCCAAGTGATACACAAACAACAAACATTCTTAATAGTTTAGGTACTTGGATGTATTTTTAAGATTTAACTCCTGAGTTTAGTGTCACTTTAAGCCAGACATCTCTATTAGACATGTGCACTGCCAAAAAAATTCGTTTTTTTTTCGTTTTAAATTCGGATTTGTGTTATTTCGTTTTTCGGGATTCGGGTGTGAAAGTCAATTCGGATTCGGAATCGGACGAAATTCGGTAGCATTAGGTCGAACGTTCGTTTCGTTTTCTGTTCTTATTCTGTTCTTATTCGTTTCGTTCGTGACATTCGAGGGGGAAAAAATATTTTTCTCCTTCTCTAATGTCACTTTGCTCCAACGAACAAAACGAATAAGAAATGAATAAGAACAGAAAACTAAACGAACGTTCGTAATAACGCTACCAAATTTCGGAAATGGAAATTCGGATTCGTTTGCATTCGTTATGTCTGTAATTCGGAATTCGGATACATCCGAATTTCCAAAAATTCATCCGAATTTCGATTCGGAACGAAACGAATCGCACATGTCTAATCTCTATGCTCCAGTACATTCCAGTAATCTCCGGCTATAAGCTCCTACCAAAATGTTACTTACGGAAAAATGCAACCAAGGACAAAACACAATGTGCATCGAGATATACATTTTCTCCATATGCATTACTACAAAACATTTTAACATAACATTTTGTAATACTGCTGTTGCTAGTAAATGGATTTTAGACACTATCTAAAAGATGTACATTTACAAAGATTCAGTAGGAAAATTCCAGAGACAAAGTAGGGGCCCAAGCAAATTTTTGTTTGCAGGAATCAAGGTCTAAAAAAAAAAAAAAACTGCTGCTCTTTGGCTATCTATATTTCTGAGTTTCAGTATTTATTAAAGGTAAACTGCATGTATGCATTGTGACACCCTATATGATTTCCCCGGTTTAGTGGCAGGTTCACTTCAAACTGGTATTATTCCTCCCCATCTATAGTAATCCTCACCCTAATCAATGTGCCTCATCTTTTACACAATGGCTCTGCAGCTAGCATTCTTTATACATCATCTTTGTTCTGAACTCTGTAAAAATGTACAGTGGGCTATAGTGGTAAATCAGTGCCTCTCCTCCCCCCATAGTGGCCAATGAGAACATTGTACCATCTTGTGTTACTACCATTGAGGGTTTTGCAGAGTATACCTCATCCATTTCACATGACTTATGTTACCATTTTGAGTCTTTGAAGCGATCTCACCTGCTATACTGAGATATCTTAAGCAAGATCATGTGACCAGATTAAAAAAAAAGGAGAATGATGCATAGTTACCAAAACCAGTGATTAGCATGGTCACTCTGTACAATAAGATATCACCAGCCCCTCCTTTTATGTAAATTGGAATGCCATTATCTTCCTGTAAAAAAGGAAAAAGAAATGTTTACATGCATAGGACACCAACTCATTTTAGTTTATTATAATAAAATGTTCACGCTGTGCCTAAACGGATTGTTACGTCAAGTATAAATCTCACACAATCTGCCAATGCTGGCTTATTTAAAAGAGGGTGCAGGTCCCAAGGCTGGAAGTGTAATCCTGAACACCATACCCAGTGAGTCACTGGCTATGAACAAGCATAGCCAGAAAACTCTAAAATAATATTAAATCCAATCCACAGACGTCATGCGTTTACGACTTCACTGGCTGCATGTTTGTTCCCAGTCAGTAGCTCACTAGGTAGGGAGGCCAGTATCAGGATGACTGCCCTCAGCTAGCACTATGCTTGATCACAGTCAGTGACTAAGTAGGTGGAAAGACCAGGATCATGATGACTGCTCTTAATTAGCACTATGCTCGTTCCTAGTCGCAAACCACTAGGTAGGGAAACCAGGATCATGGCGACCATCTCCAACCAGCACTCTGCTGGTTCCCACTCAGTGACTCACTAGGTAAGGAGGCCAGTAACCTCATGGCGGCCCTCAACTAGCACTATGCTTGTTCTTACTCAGTAGGTAAGGAGGCCAGTATCATCATGACTGTCCTCAACTAGCATCATGCTTGGTCACAGTCAGTGACTCAGTAGGTTTAACCAGTTGACATCCGCGGTGTTAAACCCCCTTCCCATCCAGGCCGTTTTTCAGTATTCAGCGCTGCGGTACTTTGACTGACATTTATTCCGTCATGCAGCGCTGTACTGAAATGAATTTTATACCCTTTTTTGGGGACAGATAGAGCTTTCTTTTGGTGGTATTTATTCACCACTGGGGGTTTTATTTTTTTACTATATTAAAAAGGAAAAATCACCGAAATTAAAAAAAAAAAAAATAAACAGTTTCCCCTATATTAAATGATAAAACATTTATTATTACCCAATTTTTTGGTAAAATATAAAAGACGGGGTCACGTCGGGTAAAAAGACACCAAACATGTCAAGCCTTAAAATTGCGTGCGCGCGAGCAGAAAAAAAATGCCGTCTGGCGACGGCAACCCGCCAATGCAGCAGTGCCGTCCGTCCGTTTTTCTACTACGGGCGGACGGCAAGAGGTTAAAGACCATGATTAGGATGACTGTCCTTGATCAGCACCTTTTAAAAACACATGCAAATTGGCAGCTCCCTTATGTCCATCTTCATGGGACTCCTTTATTGAGAAATACAGGGGCCGACTCTGCTGTCCTTTTCTTCTAAAAAGATAGATGTATGGCTGTTATGCTATCCTCCTTGCTTCCACGCTGTAGGAGCAGTTGACCATAAACCTCTATGCATCACAGTTCTTACTTCACTGGCTGCAAACTTGTCCCAGATAAACAAATCAAAATATTGAAGCCAAAGACAGCTACACCAGCAGAATTTTCATGAAGTAGTCTTATGCAAATGCTGCATATACTCCTATGATAAACCCAACTTAAAAAAGTACCCCTTCCCCACTTTCACTAAACACCACATAAGCAAGCAGCTCCACATACCGATATGAAATTAGATCACTTTTTAATTTACAATTACTGTTTCTCCACGTCCTGGTCGAGTTGGCACTGGTGATGTAGCCCTGGCCTCACAAACACATGCTAAGAAGGCTACATCACCAGTGCTATCTGGGAAAATCTCATCTGTAAACTGCAAAATCTCACAAGATATGGGAGGAAAGACTTTTCCACCCCGAGATAATGTACACTGTCATACACTGTCAGACCTTCAAGGAGGCAGACAGAGTTCCAGGAAGTAGAGGGAGATGGATTAATCCAGGGGTACCCACAATTTTGCTTCAAGATCTACTTTTCAAATAACGAGCTACATGAGATCTACCAACGAAAAAAAACCCTCGACTGGCTGTCTCTCCTCCCTCTCCTGGCTGTCTCCTTGTTCATCCCCCTGGCCGTCTCTCCCTGCCCATCCCCTTGGCTCACCTTGCTGTATTTTGCAAACAGTGCAGTGCCACAGGCTGTGTAAACTAATATTCTTTGATGTAATACATAGCACTTCAAACATCAGTATCCACCAGAAAGGTATCAGGGAGCTTGGCTCAGCAGACTCAGGCTAATAGGTAATCATGTGTGCACAGCGAAATATACATAATAAAATGGAATAAAGGGGCCGCCATTCAGCCCCTCGTGATCTACCAGCATCAGCTTTGAGAGCTACTGGTAGATCACGATCTACCTAATGGGCACCCCTGGATTAATCTGTCCTTAGTGAAAATGGCCACTGTGTGAGGAAGGGGAAACAAAAAGAAAAATAAGGAATGCAAAGAATAAAAAAAAGACAGAAATGATCGGTTTGCAGACTGGTGTTGCTAAACATTTTTACAGAACTATGGAGTGTAATGCACTCATCCCCATAACTAGAGCAGCATCTACAGCATCACACCTCAGCAATATAGCACTAAGCAATCACAAACCGCTGGTCACTTAGTTCACAATCTTCTTCCTGCAGAAAGAAGTGACCATCAGTCACCACTCTCTGCAGGGATTCCCCCTCCCATCTGTTACTCCAGCACTGACCGGAGGGATGAACAGGGGAGGGGGTGGCCAGAGGCAGCTGTCACTCAGGGCCCCCGGTGGATCCTAACAATGATGCAGGGATCTTTGCCAGCTGCAGCGTGGCTCTTCACTGTCAGGATATAGCAGGCAATAGCCTATTTGCTGAGTTTTGTGTCACAGGACATTTAGTAAATGTCCTCCTGTGACCCAAAAGAGAACTGGTGCCAAAAAAGGTTTGGCCATAGTTCATGCCTAAAAGGTGCCTTTGGTGTTATGTTTAAGATAAGGTTGAAGGTCCTCCAAGAATGGTTTGCACCTTCTGTTCACTAATCAATATAGACAGATGCTCAACCGTTGATGTCACAATACTTCAAAAGGTGCTCCAAGGTGCTTACTCAGTCTTTTACTGGGCAAAAGCAAAGTTCATCATTAGGCTTTACTGGGTAAAAGCAAGGTTCCTCTTCGTATTCTCTGTTATCTCTCCTACAGGTGCATGTGGCAACCAATGAATAAACCACCACAGAGGTACCTTCCATGAGGGAGAGTTTTTAGAAAGAAGGCCCCATTACCAAGGTGTTTAGAAATTGTTTGTCGTGTATTAATGTATTTTTGAAGTTTAATACTGTAATGCAGACAGTATATGTTTATAAAGCAATATATACTGTATGGACGTGGTTTTGTTCTCCATACTTTGGGCTGCAGCAAGAATAAAATAAAGTCGGACCACTGCTCACACACGTGCTCCATTTAACATCTCCTAGGTTCTCTGAACAGTGCAGTAATTAGCGCAGTGAGGAGGGGAGAAGGGAGCAATTGAAAGCCAGGCTGCTGTGTTGTGTGAGAAACAATGACAAGGTTCATTAGGCCATTAAGATAAAATATTCCCAACTAATCCTCTCTCCCTCTTGCTTAGTTGAAGAACTTTTATTAACCGTTGCCATTGCAGTGGGGCTACCCCCACACTGCAAGGGTTAACTGCTAATTTCTGTCTAGGTTAAAATTATACTCACCTAAACCGTGCAGGCGGCTTGTTTTTACCCTGATCCTACAAGCCTCTCCCCCTCCTCTGCAGCAGTCTGGGGTCCCGTAAATCATCACGTTCTATACCCCGTGTATAGATGTGAGGACGCCCAGGGCTATTTCCATGAGGAGGTGTAGGAGACAGGCTTCAGGGACCAGAGAAGCAGGGAGCCGGCTCAGTGACTGGGGTGCGTATAATTCTTTAGCACCTAGACAAAAACGAGCAGTTAACCCTTGCAGTACAGGGGTAGCCCCACTGCAAGGGTTAAAGGAGAACTGAGGTAAGTGATTTTCACTCAACCTCATAGTTCGAGCCCACGTGCGATAATGAAACTGTCACAGGTCGGCTCAATAGATCGGGAAGTGAGTGAACACATACCGTCGCTCGCTCACTTCTCAATTCTGTCCCTGCAGAGCCGTGATTGTCACTCACGGCTCCCTGCAGGGATTCCCCCTCCCCTGTCCGATCCTCAAGCGCTGAGTGGAGGAACGGACGGGGTAGGGGACGGTTACAGCTGCCTCTAGATAGGCAGATCCAGCTGTCAATCACACAGCTGAGTGGATCTCGGCAGTAATGTCGAGATCAGTCCTGGCTGCGGCGGTCTCAGTATACTGCGAGCTGTAGCTCGTGATACTGAGCTTTGGGGCTTGGGAGGACGCTAGTTTGTGTCCACCCGAGACCCTGAGGAAAAACACTTACCCCATAGTTCTCCTTTAAAAAAAGTTTTGCCTCGAGTCCTTCCTTAATGCATACATGACAAACCAAAAGTAACATTGTGAAAACCGGTTTAAAAAACATGAACATACCTGAAACAGCTTCTGCTTCTCTCCAACTTTGTTTTGCACTGACTTGCGGGTAGAAGTAGTTAAGGTTCGCTGGCAGACCTGACGGAGAGCCTGAAACAAAAACACATTACACCTATTAAAAAACACCAATGGTTATATCTCTCGAATTCAACAGTGTGCTGATAGTGGGGCTTCAAAATAACGAAAAATAAAAAGCCAAAAGGGAAAAATAGGTTAAAATAAAAAAGAACTTGTATTAGTGACCAGACAGGCAGCTCCAACATCTGGAATATATGTCAAAATGTGTATGTGTGTGG
>NW_017306636.1:719174-773192 GCF_000935625.1 Nanorana parkeri
GAGGGTATTAATCTTCACCTCCAAGTGCTTGTGTGTTGTCAAGCACACTCTTCAAACCATATTTTTGAAGAATACTTGGGGGGGGTTGCATCTAAACCCCTGCAAAGGGGCTACCCCCGCACTGTAAGGGTTAAGTGCTCATTTTTGTCTAGGTGCTAAAATGAAGTTATACTCATTTGAACCTCACAGCCAGGCTGGCTGTTACAGTACTTCCTCCAGCAGCCTCCTGTCCTATACATAGTGTGTAAAATATGATGACTCATGGGACCTTAGACAGCTAGAGCGGCGGGGGAAGTGAGGCTGGGAGGACCGGTCTAAGAGCGAGCCATCTCCAAGGATCGGGTATGTATAACTTTTTAATTTTCCTCCCTAGATGAAAACGAGCACTTAACCCTTGCAGTGCGGGGGTATCCCCACCGTAAGGGTTAAGATCACAACCCCCCCCTCCCCCCCCCGAAGTCTTTAGCTGCAAGCAGTGAAAATTCCTAAACGTGGCATCAGCCTCTTGCAGTCCCGTAAATCACAGCTCAGACCGGAGGAGGAAGCAGCACAAGAGCATGCTTATGGAAGACGATGTCCTCATCGGTCTGCCGCTTCTCCTTTCACTGGCTTGTCACAGGGTGGGGATGGTGAAAAGACCTGCAGAAGATGAAAAAACAGGTCTTCTACCCTACTAGATAGGACTGTGTGGTTCGACAGAACTGTGTACCTCTCAGAACTGGGTGGGCAGAAAAACAAATCCTTCGGCAGGTAAGACAGCTTTATCATGTTTTATGTGTATTTAGTGGATTGCCTGGAGTTCAGCTTCAATAACTGTCACTAAAAGCTAATTCATTTGTTTACAGAACATCCATTAAAGTAAATGTAATGCACCACTGCTTTTATTGACCTTCAAGCAAAACCATTTCTAAAAAGAAAGGCAGTATTCCTCTCCAACTTATCATATACTGTAGAACCAACATAATCCAAGAAAATGTACAAAAAAAGTCCCACCCTCACTGTATGTAGCAGACAGGTAGAAAAGTCCAGTCTAATATTCTAATATCAATGTGGTAACACTTCTGTAACAAGCACTATGACACAAAGTGCAGTAAAAACCCAAAGCAGGAAGTGACAGCACACAATGACATCCTGCCTAGTAAATGCATTAAAGGAGAACATACTCTATTCTGCAATATGTATCTAGAGGAGGAGACATGTCCACTAAAGCAGACATTATTATTAGGGATTTCCAGGGGTGCCTACATAGAGGTGGGTCTAAACCACCAGCATGAGGCCAATGATTCATTTGTCTGTAAAGATGGCCTTCTGACCACCACTGTATAGGGCCCCCCTTCCCTGAACACCAGTGTAAGAGACATTCTTTCTACTGACCCTTGATGCAAGCAAATGTCTTGCCCCTGGGGATGGGCGGGAGCATTCTACCCCCTCTGTAAAGGAGGGGGGGGGGGGGGAGAATTTTCCCCCTGAGCCCCACAGTAAGGGAGGTGGGGCGTAGCGTTCCTCCCCTGTTGCCCAACGCAAAGGCAGCCATTCCCCCTCATGTATAGGAGGTAGAGCATAATTTCCCTGCCAATGTATTGAAGACATTCTTCCCAGTGGCCCCCCAATCTATAGGTGCATTCTTCCCAGTGGCCCCCCAATCTATAGGTGCATTCTTCCCAGTGGCCCCCCAATTAATTTTAGCAGGGGTTTCCCTAAGACCTGAAAATGAAATGAAAGGTTCCTCTTGAGTACAAGGCCTAGGTCTGCTGTGATGTGAACCAGGACAAATTAGGTATTCCTCTACCTGGTCTGCGATCACCATACTAATAACCTCCTACACAGGTAATGATCTCCCTATAACCCTGACACATGTAAGTCTTACTATAAAAGCGGTCACAGACATGACACCGCGGTCAGAAGCTGGGAAGACAAGGTCACCAATTCATTCAGAACACAAGCACTGCAATGTGATGGGTGAGGACAGACGTGCCGAGCTCCCCGCCATGTATACGGGAAAGATGGCGATCACATACAGCACACGGAGATTCTATGAGCGGCCCCTTACCAGGAGATTGCGGAACATGCTGCCCATCCTCTCACTTCAAGTTCTCACTAGCCGCAACTAAAGGACAAGGACACCCTGGAGCCGGAAGCGGAAATAAGGTCTGTCCGCCTGCCGTACGTAGCCTGCGTGCACGTCTTACAGTGTAGGAGGAGACATGTTTGTTAAGGGCAGTGCTTGAACTTTATGATGGAGGTTACGCCTTAGTTAATTATCTACTGGCTATCATCAGCAAAGTAACTAACGTCGTTGTATGAGTGCGAAAATAGTATCATAAAGCTGTTTATGTCACGCATATTTGGTTGCATTTTCCCCACATCGATACTGTAATTGCTTTCTAAAGGTGGCCATACACTCTACAACCATCGCAAGACTTTAGTCTTGCGATGGTTGTAAAGGGATTAAAAAAACGTACGATCTGCCTATCTTGGACAGGCAGATCGCACTCTCGATCATCGCAAGCCCGCCCCCATGAGGGGCGGGCTTCCGATGACCACAATGCTGAACGGGCAGTGTGCGCGTGCGCACACCGGCCCGTTCAGCATTTATCTTCCGAGCACCGTTCTAACCAGCCGAGAATCGTACGATTCCCGGCTGGTTTTCGAACATGCTGGTTCGACAGAAGACGTGCGACCGTACAGTAGAAACGGTCGCACGTCTCCGTTCACACTGCTCGATTATCGTACGAAAAACCGATCGCATACGATTATCGTACGATAATCGCGCAGTGTATGGGCACCTTTAGAGTGTGAGTAATTTATGTTGTATACAGTAGAGAGGGAAATTTATCAAAACTGGAGCAGAGAAAATCTGGAGAGGCTGCCCATGGCAACCAATCAGCTTCTCTTTTTCATTTTCAAATCTTAACTGAACAAACTGAAGAGAGAAGCTAATTGGTTGCTATGGGCAACTGCTCCAGATTATGTCTGCTCCAGTGTTGATAGATTCCCCCCTAAGGGCCTGTTCACATGAGTTTCAGGTGCGGATCTGCAGACGCGGTGCTATGTGTTTTGCCGCGTTTTTGATGCGTTCCAGTTAAAAAAAATAAAAAAATGTTGCTGGAGTGGGGCTGTCAGTATGTTAGCTGCAGTGCAGTGCGTTTTTGACGCGTTTTGATGCGTTTTATGTTTCCGGAGCGTTTCCAGACCGTACAAAATGTGACATGCAGTATTTTTTCTGTCGTAACCTGAACGGACTGCGCACGTGAGAACTGTAGCCCATAACACACACACAGGGATACATTGGGATGCATTTTTAGCGCAGGAGCGTACGGATCAGGTCAGCACAGAAAACGGATGTCGTGTGAACAGGCCCTGAGACACTGACACCTGCTTCGGTGTAGTGTCCTGTGTTGAGGGGTTTCCAGGAACAAACGCAGCATGCATCCAATGTCAGTTTATGACACGTATGAGCTCCAGGTGGGGTCCTAATTTAGCTGGCCCGCGACTGCCAGAGGATCCCGACACGCGGAATGCCCTTGAGCGCCACCTAGGACCCCTTAATTCAATGCACCCCAGTCTCCTAGTTTCCCTCCCCCACTACATCCTACTGACAGATCCCAAAGTAGTCCTTGGACTGACAACACTGATGCAGCTGCATTGTTTCAGCTGTCATTGAAACCACAGGTTCACATTGAGGGCCTGTTCACATGATATCAGGTGCGGATCTGCAGACGCGGTGCTACTGATTTTTTGCTGGAGTGGGACTTTCAGTATGTTAGCTGCAGTGCAGTGCGTCTTTGACGCATTTTGCGTTTCCGGTCCGTTTCCTGACCGGACAAAATGTGCCATGCAGTATTTTTTCTGTCGTAGCCTGAACGTACTGCGCACGTGAGAACTGTAGCCCATAAAACACATAGGGATACATTGGGATGCATTTTTAGTGCAGGAGCACAGAAAACGGACGTTGTGTGAACAGGCCCTGAAGGAGAATTATGGGAAGAGTGAAATTGACTCATTCCCATAGTAATGGATAATCAAAAGTCGATCGATTGTACAGTATTTGCGGTTGTACACTGCCCATACACCTTACGAATATCGGCCGATTTTCGTATGCGATTGTATTTTCGTCCAATATTCGTAAGGTTAATGGACAGTGTACAACCGCAAATACTGTACAATCGATCGACTTTTGATTATCCAGCAGGTTAGAAAACTTCGGTCGATCGCACGATTTTCGCAAGGTTGGTGGCGTTTCTGTACGTCAAAATTCGTACGATTTACACTGCACATGCGCAGACGAACATACATGCGGTCGATAACCGCAATTCATCCAGGTGCTTTCTTTTAATTAATGCTATTTCAACCTTGCAATAATTGGGGCAGGATGGGGCCGCCGTACGAATATTGTAGGACGGTTCGATCATCGGACACAAAGTTTCATACGATGATCGCAAGGTGTATGGGCAGCTTTAGAGCCGACGTGTGACACTGCAGCTGTCACGCGTCGGCTCTATTGATTGAGAACTGAATGATCACATACCGCTGATCGCTCAGTTCCTGATTTTCTCCATGCAGAGTGGTCACTGTCACTGCTCCCTACAGGGATTCCCCCCTTCTCTGTTTCTCCAGAGCTCCTTGGAGGGACAGACAGGGAAGGCGGCGGGCACAGCTGGCTCTGGCTCTAGAGAGGCAAAGCCAGATATCAATCAGGCAGCTGGGTGGATCTGGACAATATTGTCAGTATCTTTCCCAGCTGCATCGGTGCTCTGCACTGTCAGCATATAGCGGGAAATAGCCAGGAATATGCTGAGTTTTGGGTTACAGGAAGACTTTAGAAAATGTCCTCCTGTGATCCTAAAGAGAACTGCGGCCAAAAAAGGGTTTGGCCATAGTTCTCTTTAAAGAGGAATTGAGCTATGGAAGCTGTGCCAAAAAAAAAAGTAGAGGACAAAGGACTAGTCCCCAGTATTGCCTGTGGCAGACATCCCAACCTGCAAAACCTTATTTCAGGGAGGTGCCCTTTCTTATTTTTTTATTCGTCAGGGAGCCGCTATCTAATAGAGGGAGACTCCCTGAACATCAGGGAGACTTGAGATCCCTGCTGTGGTCTGCCTACATCTGGTCTTTTCCACATTACTGACTCATCAATCCTTGCTCTGTACTTTGTCTCTGCGTGGAGGCAGCCATTTGCTAGGGGCACAGTTTTGCTTCTTCATGGCAGAGCTTTCAGCAAGGACAACAGCGAGCAGCACATTTCTGACATCACTTAATTGTATTCCAATTCTCCTCAGACTAGCAGTCAAAGGCAGCAGTGTGTTAGATGATCTTACATTGCAGATATACAGGTAACATTTCTAGATGTTCACTAGAACATAGCAAATCTTCACTTTTTTAGTCCAGGTCCTCTTTAGTGACAGCCCCAACAACATCCTCAATCCTGCAGCGGTGACCACTGACCTCTCTGCCCCTCCGCTCCAGCTGTATGTCCCGCGACATCCTTACTTCCAATGCACGTCAATGGACTAGGATTAAACGTAAGGACATCAGCGGGATTTAGACTGCCAGAGTCCAGGGGAGAAGTGGTTGTGGGGACTGATCTAACAGCCAGGCAGGATTGAGGATCGGGTGGGTATATCTTTTTTTTTTTAATTTTAAACCCATGATCAAAACAAGCACTTAACCCTTACATTGTGGGGGTAGCCCCACTGCAAGGGTTAATTTGTCACCTTAGTACCAGAGCAATTTTGTCATTTTTGCACGCACTTATTACAATCTGGATTTTTGGATAGAAAATTACTTTATAGCCGCACACAATCATATTTTTCTGTAGACTAAAAAAAACGGTAGCTGACTTTTTTTTTGCATGATATTTGCGCAAATGTTTATCAAATCAATATTTTTTAGGAAAAAAAAATACCACTTAAATGAATTTTAGTGCACACAAACAATTTAATATCCTTTTTTTGGTCAAATATAAAAGATGGGGTTACATCAAGTAAATAAATAACGAGCATGTCAAGCGTTACAACTGTGTGCACCCCATACAATGACAAAAAATGATGGTACTCAAAATTGCATTGAGTTGCTGCCATGTGATTGGCTGATTAGCAATTTGTGTTACCTTGCAATTGAACAGGTGTACCTAATAAAGTGGCCGGTGTATGTATGTGTATATATATATCTATATTGCCAAAAATATTGGGACACCCCTCCAAATCATTGGATTCAGGTGTTCCGTGAAATTTCCTTGCTACTAAATATTCCACGGTCAACTGTTAGTGGTATTATAACAAAGTGGAAGCAACTGGTAGGCCACGTAAAATGACAGAGTGGGGTCAGCACATGCTTAAGTGCACAGAAGTCGCCAGTTGTCTGAAGAGTCAATAGCTACAGACCTCCAAACTTCGTGCGGCCTTCAGATTGGCACAACAACAGTGCGTAGAGAGCTTCATGGAATGGGTTTCCATGGTCGAGCAGCTGCATCCAAGCCTTACATCACCAAGTGCAATGCAAAGCGTCGGATGCAGTGGTGTAAAGCACGCCACCACTGGACTCTAGAGAAGTGGAGACGTGTTCTCTGGAGTGACAAATCACATTTCTCTGTCCTGCAATCCGATGGACGTGTCTGGGTTTGGCGGTTGGCAGGAGAACGGTACTTGCCTGACTGCATTGTGCCAAGTGTAAAGTTTGGTGGAGGGGGGATAATGGTGTGGGGTTGTTTTTCAGGGGTTGGGTTAGGCCCCTTAGTTCCAGTGAAAGGAACTCTTAAGGCATCAGCATGCCAAGACATTTTGGACAATTTCATGCTTCCAACTTTGTGGGAACAGTTTGGAGATGGCCCCTTCCTGTTCCAACATGACTGCGCACTAGTGCACAAAGCAAGGTCCATAAAGACTTGGATGAGTGAATTTGGGGTGGAGGAACTTGACTGGCCTGCACAGAGTCCTGACCTCAACCCGAAAGAACACCTTTGGGATGAAATAGAGCGGAGACTGCGAGCCAGGCCTTCTCGTTCTACATCAGTACCTGACCTCACAAATGCGCTTCTGGAAGAATGGTCAAACATTACCATAGACACACTATTACTTTTCTATGGGTTCTCAGCAAGCATCCACAGATAATGCACTCTTTATTTTAACCATAATAGCACATGTGATTTCACATGCACATGCTTTGTGGTCCATCAGAGGGTCAGGTGTGTTGTTTACTGTGGCCCCCCAACAGAACTTCTGTGTCCTGCAGTCACATGGAGGATGGCAGCAGGGGACCAGGATTCCAACAACCTCAGAAGTGTAACAGATGGTGAGAATTCTACTGGCATCATAAGTCTTGAAGAGCATGAATATCAGGCAGCAAAAGAGATGGGTTTTGTAAAAATAATCGCTTTTTTTTTTTTACAGGGAAACAATATTTCTATTGCAGAATTTTGTGACAGGGATGTTCTCAATAGTGGTTCTCAACCATGGAATTGGGGCACTGCACATTCTGGTGCGGGCGTACGAGCTGTGGGTGGGAAGTGCGTTTGGGATACCATTAAAATAAATGGCAACACAACACACCTCTCACACCAGAATGCATTGTAGGTGCGATTGCATGTTACTATGCAAAGAACGTACTGTACTGGCGTGAACAGGCCCTCAAAAACACTGACATACATACACAAAAAAAAAATGTTTTTGTTTTTTTTAAGGTCCACCCAGTCTCCCTACCTTATGAGAGCTGAGTTGATCCTCAGCCTGGGATCAAGTGTTGGCTGCTGTGCTGTGACAGAGCTCCATCCATATGTGCATTGCTTGTACAGCTGCCTTGCGCGCCCTGTAGAGATGCCGGGAGCCAGAATGTGACGTTGCTCTGGTCCAGGCACCTCTATAGGACATGTGAGGGAACTGTAAGCAATGCACTTATGGATGGAGCTCCCTTGCGGCCATAGCCCCATCTTATCCCACCTCAAGCTGTCACTCGGCGCTGGGTAGCATATTTTGAATGGCTGCTTGGTGAGAGAAGTGACAGTACTGCACTAGGGGTAGACAGAGGAGCGTCTCACCTCGAAAAGCAGAAGGCATGTGGCGACCTACTGAACACGGGGTCGTGACCCACCATTTGGGAACCAAGGTTTTAGAGGAGATTTTCTCTTACTTTGTATAGATTTCCCCTTCCTTCCTGTTGTCCTTCTGGAACAGCTGACAGCGGCTTTTAAGAGTATCTAAAGCCATTACTTTTAGTTTTGGATGGAGTACTTGTTTTGGAAACACATTATTGGGGATTTAAACAATATTGCACTGTGCCCCAACGTGCACTTTCATTTATATTAATTAAGCAAATCATTTTTTTTTGTTTTTCTAGGTGTTTTACCAGGATATCCTACCAGTCTTAGCTTATGACATTTGGTTCCCGTCTCTAAGAATTTTTTATAGCCGTGTATATTATGCTCCTAGAGGAGGAGATGTAAAAGTTTTTTTAAATGTATTAACACTCTCAGCTAATACCACTACTCAGGGAGTTCCATATTTTCACTGTTCAAACAGTAAAATAACTCCTTCCACAATCTATCATTAAACCTCCTTTTGTCCAATTTCAAATTGTGGCCATGTGGCTTCTTCAGGGACTTTTGATTAAACAGTTAAAATACTGTTACTACAATCAATCTTTAATATATTGGTATATTGTCATCATATCCCCTCTTAAGCACATCTAATCTATGTAAATATTCTTCGTAATTGAGGTCCTCCAGCCCCTTACTATTTTTGTTGAACTTTGCTGAACTCTTTCTACTTCAAAGACATCCTTCCTGAGGACTGGTGACCAAAAGTCTTCAAGATGAGGCGGGACCAGTGTTTAGGGATAGAATGATGGATTTATCCCTTGAATATATTCCCTTTTTAATGCATGAGAGCAGTCTGCTAGCTTTGTTAGCTGTAGCTTGGCATTTCATGCTATTGCTGTCTGTGTACCCACCCACATCTACACATCCTTTTCCATCACCGATTCTCCCAGCAGAGCCCCTTCTAATGTGTATTTTGCATGAGGATTTTTGGCAACAAGGTGAATAACTTTACATTTTTCAATATCAAATCTGATCTACAATATAGCTGCCCAATCCCCTATTTTATTAAGGTCTTCCTGTAACTTTGCTACATCCTGTGTAGAAAATGCAGCGATCAGCCATAATGCTATGACACCCGACAGGTGAAGTGAATAACAATGGTTATCTCATTACAATGGCACCTGGAAGTGGTGGGATATATTAGGAAGTGAACATTTTGTCCCAGGTTGGAAGCAGAAAAAAAAATAGATAAGCATAAGGATTTAAGTTACTATGACAAGGGTCACATTTTTATGGTTAGATGACTGGGTACAGAGCAACCCCAAAACTGCAGCTCTTGTGGCATGTTTTCGGTCTGCAGAACACACAGTACATTGCAGTTTGTTGCATATGGGACTGTTAACTGCTTAGTGTGCCCATGTTGACCCGTGTCTACAGCCAAAAGCAGATACAGTGGGCAGGTATCAGAACTGGACCATAGAGCAATGGAAGAAGGTGGCCTGGTCTGATGAATCATGTTTTCTTTTACATCATGTGGATGGTCGGGTGTGTGTGTGTGTTGCTTAACCTGTGGAAGAGATGGCACCAGGATGCACTATGGAAAGACAACAAGCCGGTGGTGGGAGTGAGATGCTGGGAAACATTGGGTCCTACCATTCGTGAGGATGTTAGTATGACACTTACCACCTACCTAAACATCGTTGCAGACCAAGCACACCCTTTCATGGATACTCTATTCCGTGATGGCAGTGGCCTCTTTCAGCAGGATAATGTGCCCTGCCACGCCGCAAAATGGTTCCAGAATAGTTTAAGGAACAACAGCGAGTTTGAGGTGTTGACTTGACCTCCAAAATCTCCGGATCTCAATCTAAACCAGCATCTGTGGGATGCGCTGAAAAACAAGTCCAATCCATGGAGGCCCCACCAAATGCTATTTAAAGGGGGGAAAAAAAGGCCCAGGGACTCTAGTGGTAAAGAAACACATATAGCCCATTCTTAGCTGGGAATGGACGGTGACCAAAGCAGCGCCAGTTAATTTCTGTGTCACTCTGCCCCCATCAGCCTTGTCAGCACATAAGCACTTACTTTAGCATAACTAACTAGCTCCTTGTGCTGCTTCTCCTTTTCCCAGTTTGAGTGCTGCTGTACAGGAAATACAAGAGGCTGATATCTGGCCAAATGCAGATACATTGCTTGAAATAAAAAGGATTTATGAATAGAGATGCATTAACATGTCGGATCTCTGCCTGGAGTGCAGCTTTTATTTAATCATATCGAAACTGTGAAAGTACAACCCTTTTGCTTTTTAATTCAGCACTCATTCATTTATTAAAATAATTTTAACAGAATTATTTACATTTTTTTTTATATATTAAGGATGGGCCTCTTCTATTTAATGAGATCATCCATATCTTCTGCAGCAAGCTAACCCCTTCTTTATTAGTTGAATGTGATTCCTTCATTTCTACCTCCTCCACACTCATTAGAATCCAAAGTCTGATTTTAAGGCCCGAGGACTGGTTATGGGTGCAGAGGGAGTTTCAGGGGTAGCAACGATGAACACATGTTTTTAGAATTGTTTGACTTGCATCCTTAAATTCAAAACAACAGCAAAGTAGATGATTAAAACCCTGCAAACACAGGTCCTACCTGAACAAAGACTTAACGAAACCCTGGGTGTAGGGGGACGCTTCATTACATGACCAGTATAACCAGAAGGGGGGGCAAAAGAAAAGGTTTATTTCTTCAAACCACCATGCCTTCATTCTTCTTAGGCAACCCATGGATATAACTGCAGTAATTGTGCACTGTTCTGGAAGAAATGTGGAGTCTACAAGCAAGTTCTACTACACAGTAAAAAGATTTAGATGGAGGAGCATGTATTGATCTCTTGTAAGCCCTCACGGACAGGACCCTCCTTACCATCTTGTCTTGAATTGTATTGTATTGTAATGTCTTCCCTATATTGTAAAGCGCTGTGCAAACTGTTGGCGCTATATAAATCCTGTATAATAATAAATTATAGCTGGTAACTTTGACTTTGTG
Organism: Nanorana parkeri; assembly: GCF_000935625.1. Classification (NCBI taxonomy): domain Eukaryota; kingdom Metazoa; phylum Chordata; class Amphibia; order Anura; family Dicroglossidae; genus Nanorana; species Nanorana parkeri. The sequence goes on from NW_017306636.1 coordinate 730,252, forward strand.
TGCAGCTTCCACACTGTTTATTATTCATGCTCTGGGACTTGAGATGCAGTGAGGCAGGTGAGACTGAGTTTTTTACAACAGCAACTCCAGTCTGCTTTCTGAGCTGACATGTGAAAACCACAGTTTGATTCATTTTCCTATAATGATAGGCAGGACAAAACACTTACTTGAAGAGAATTTATTAACCGGAGTAAAGAAAAGAAAAATATTGGATACAGAGAAACCATTGCATCACTTGCTCAACAATTGCAACTAAATCAACCACACAACAAGAGTAAAACCAGTGATGGAAAAACCTGAAGACGACGATCTGGTGGCTGTACCTACAACATTGTTAAACGGGTCTTTTTGTCCTCTACATTTGCAAAACAACATTTTCTGCCATGCAGTGAATTACTGTTACTATATACTGAAAAAAAAGACTGATTTGAGAGACCTAATACTGGTTTTAGTGGAACTTTCTTCAAGGTAGTCCTTTTGCAATAAGAAACTCAAATTCGACTGTTACATTAGAATTTCTATGCCCCTTGACAAGCAGATGAAGGTGCAAGCTCTAACAGCAGCATGAGATACCCTTAGCTTGTTACAAACAGGTAACTACTTTTAATAGCAAGGAAGAGCACTAATACTATTGCTACACCACAGAAAACAAACATTATGAAGGAGAATGCATAAGAGTTGTAGCACAAAGCCTTTAATATCAGTAAATTCTAAAAGGGTTTCATCTTCCTCACAATAGTGCTACTTCCGTTATGCAAGTAGCACATACAACAGTGAAACAACAATGAACAATGGTGCACTGTTGTATCTACCCAAGTGCACAGAGCACCAATATAAGATGTGTGTGTATATATATATATATATATATTCAACAAAGATGGATGACAGCCATATAACATGCTTCGTAATATATATGAGAGCACAATGCATCAACCTATAAACAAGCTTACCTTCCCATGGAAATACCTTCCCATTGGAAATAAAAAGAAAAGTTTTCAAAAGTGTTCTAAAGTAAAAACAATATCTACATGTAACTGGATGTAGTACTACTGTGTGTAGTACTGTGTGTCTACATACGATGAGAAGGCATAATCAAATAACTTAAGAAAAGATGGCAAATATTGGAACCTTTACCATGTACACAATATACAGCTAAAAGGCAGCAACATTACATTTAGAATCAAGCAAGCTAAACTTTCTTCATACATACATGCATTTGTGTGTTATCGCTGCTTTGATTTTAATGAGTTTTGTCCAGCAGATGACAGCAATGTCAAAGCACCTTCCTCCCAAAAAAAAGTGAGCAGTCTTGAGGAGGGAGGATGTACGATTAAAAATAAAAATGGATTATTAAACACTTTCTACAAAGCGCTGCAATATAGTTACATCAATATTTACAAAAATCCGTGGTCCCCTACAAGCTGTTGAACCCAACATGCAGAGCATTGCTTTAGATGTTGGCGAACGTGGCGGGAAGTAAAGTGGTTTTGTGCTACGATCTCGAGGATCACTAGGATTGTGACCTTACACACTGCAACAACTAGCAGACACAAATAATGCGCGCACCATATTCCTGGTTAATGACTGACATTTTCCAGAGAATACAGTTGTTTCATGTAACAGGCTTTGCAAATAGATCTGTGTACAAATGAAGACAGCTAGTATAGGGCCAAGTACGCTTTATTTTACCAATGCATCCAGTGTATTAAGTACAAGAATCTGCCTTATTTCACGATTTGTTGTAAAGTCTTGCTAAACTCAAATCTTATTTGATATCCCTGAATGCCAGTTTTCAGAAAAAGGACAAAACAAAATAGGAATGGTAGATGGCTAAAATAATGGCATTTATAAAAAGAAGGAGAAGTCCCAAATATGCTTTTGTTTTCTGGCGTGAACTGCAAGTCAACCAGTTTTCATAAATGTATTGCACTATAGACTCTTTTACGCACTGCAGCTGAAGGTGGAATTAGACTCCTCTCCTCCTAGGAGACAAAGTCTAGGAACTTCCTTTCCGGCATCTTCTCGTCGGCTTCTTCCAGATTTGAGACCCATCTTTATAGGTCAGACCGGGATGGCGTAACTCTAGCACATGTGTATGGATGTTAATTCGTCCCGGAACCTGGCAAATGTCAAAATGATACACTGAGCTGTGCATGCGTAGCTCAGTGTACAGCGTTAAGATTTTGCTCGGAGGAATGTAAGAATTCTTTCTGCTCGAAAATGTTCTATTGTTACCTAAATTTCCACTTTAAGTGCAATTTTACCTGTGCAGCTCAATCTAACATCTGCACAACTAGGATCTGAGCTTATTCACTCTACAGAGCCCACTAATGTCCACAGCAGTGGTATTTATTGGCACATACAGAATAGCACCCCTTTCACACTATAGTAACACTGGTTTGTAATGCACTACAACAGAACACAATCTGCGCAGAAGGGAATTACTACGTTCACGTCACTGTCATTGAAATAAAAATGAAAACTAAAAATGATCTTTAAAAGAAGAGACTTTGTACTTGTCCTGTAGTCTGATGGCTGATCTGTTGCACAGCAAAACTACCTTAAGAATCTTCTCCCCTGTCAGGCTCTGTGGTTCCTTACACCGGCCCCCCAAGACACTACTGTATTCAGTAGTGACGTAGAGGCAAGCAGGAGCCCCCAGAGAAAACAGAAAGGGATGCATACATCTGACACACACAGGTATTGGATGTGAAAACATTTTCAGGTAGCTTTGTTCTGTTGTAGTCTTTTCTTTTACAGCAGCTTTTTTTTCTCATTTTTTATTTCATATTTCAGAGTCGCTTTTAGTGCGATACCTTGCTGATCTGCTTGTGCACTACAACCTGTAGTAGGTGAACCGAGACCTATGCAAATGTACTAAAACATATCAGTGCAATGGACATTAGGCAGCATGGCGTTGCATCTCGGAAGATACAGCTCAGTGTCCTATGTGCAGTAAGCCTGGAAGAAATATCACTGGCGACTGTTTTCCACACGGATGAGTATTCATAAAATAGGTTGTAGACTTTTTCCTAGGAGCAACAAATAAAAAAAGGCCTTAAAATGAGCCCACATTAGAAAATAAATAGCTTTAGAAATACTACAGCAGAAAGCTAGCACACAAGCAGTGCAGACTTGCTTTGACGCACATGCAAACCATTAGTTTGGAATATCAGGGCTGTTATTACGGTTGCCATATTTGGTGTGTATGATGAGAAGCACAACACCCAAGAAAAAACAGACTGAGCCCACAGTTATGTATGCAATTCCTAAAAACGGATTCTTTCCCCCCATCCACGAAATTGTGCTTAGAATCATTCTCTTTCTTCCATCGAAGCTGAGGACAGGATAATCTGAGAATCGTATAGGAACATCACTTTCAAGGGATAGAAAATGTAAAAAAATAAATATTTACACATGAATTAAAATCAGATGTCTCCTGGATTACATAACATGAGCCATAGAGACCAACCAGAAGCACATTTTGGAAAGTTAGGTAAGATGAAAAGACCATGTACAAGTTATAAAAAAGAAACAAGATTTTTTTGAACTTACCTTAAAATCTATTTTCTTGGAATCCAATGAGGGAAACCCTATATGTTTACTATAGTTTACTGTAGAGCACTTCCTGTTCATTCATACCGAGTGGAATTTATCAAAACTGGAGCAGTTGACCATAGTAACCAGTTTTTCTCTCCAGTTTGTTCAGTTAAGATTTGAACATGAAAGAGAGCAGCTGATTGGTTGCAGTGCACAGCTGCTTCAGATTTTGATACTTTTTTTTTTTACAAGCAGTCAGCGATCACTGTTCGCTGACTGCTTGTACCCGCTCTCCATCCTGACTTGCCGTCACAGGAGGCTGAACGAGAGGAGAGCTCGGTCTCCTGTGACAGCTGACTCTTCCCCCGTACTGCCGGCTTGGCCACCTGTGACAGCTGCCCCTGCCACCACACAGCTCTCCTGATCTGTCACAGGAGGCTGAGCGGCTCACAGTGCTCTCCTCCCTGCCCGGCCGCCTGAACTTTTCTCTCCTCCCCACTGTGGATGGTGCGCTGTGTCAGAGGGGACACATAGCAGCGCCTAGCGGGGAGGAGAGAAACCAGGCATGCACCGCTATTTCAGCCAAAAGATGGTACTTTCAGTGTGTGTGGCACGCACGCACACCTTGAAAGATCCACTCGTCCTCTCGTCTGTGACGAGAGGACGCCGGAGCCAACCGAGTAGCTTCCCGGCCAGCCATTGTACTGAAATGACCGACTGGGAGCATTACATTCAAGCGAAAGGGCGTCTCTAGAGACGCCCGATCGCTTGTATTAGCAGCAGCTGTCACTGCCGTTGCCGGTCCCGAGATCCACTGTGCCCAGTGCGGCTGGGACCGGCCCAGCTGCTCTGTGACAGGTACTCAAAAGGGAGATCAGTACACGACCTCCCTCTGATCGCCTCTCCGGTCCCCAAATGCAGGAAGTGATGTATATTACATCACTTCCGCATTCTGCTGTCACTCCCCAGCTTCAGAAGCTGGAGAGAAGCTGGTGAAGCAGATCTCTGCTTCATCAGCTTCTCTGGGGGTCCCTAGGTGACAGGGGTCTTGGAGACACCTGATGTCTCCATAAAGAGGACCTGTCATGTAAATTGGCTATCACTTAGGGAGCTTCTTAGCCCCCATGTGATAGCAATAAAGTTAAGTGTAAAAAAAAAAAAAGGTTTTAAGTCCCCCACCCACACACGCAAACATGCGTCGGGTGCACTTAGTGTGCCGCACAACGTCTGAATGTGATCAATAATTTTAGGGCCATTAAAAAGCGTCGCCTATGGCCAATTTTCAATGTGGTAATATATACCACCAAAAGAAAGCTCTATCTGTCCCCAAAAAAATGTTAACATAAATTGCAAGGCTATAGTCCGTGGTGACATTTTTAACTGACTGGTGAGACACCCTAAAATGTTTCAGGGTGTGTGTATATATATGTACACAAAATGAAGGGAAGCACAGAGGAGATATTAAAAGGGAAACAAAAATGGACAGTTTAGGCTTTTATGGACCTTTAATATAACTCTGAACTGTACAGAGTATCAAGTTAAACTGAACTTTTACCATAATTCAACTAAATATGTTAAAAGGGATATAAAAAAAAAAAAGGGGAATATTTATCAAGCAAATTAGCAACACGGATACAAAATAAGGCATCTCATTTAGCAAAGTCTCTGCAACAGGTTTACAGTGTCTTTGCTGTGTGGCACAGCGGATAAAGGTCTCCCAAACCAGTGCTTCCACACAGAGCGAAATGGTCCTTTTCTGCAGCGTGTTGGCAGGGGACAGGCTTTTCTGCTGAGGGTATGGCTTATTTCCAAATAAAATGAACTAAGACTTTGCACACCTTTTCTTATTATGCAAAAGGGAATATATTTAGCCCCTTTAAAATACAAGTACAGTCGTGAGTAAAGAACTTGTTACCATGTGAAATAACGTGCAATCAACCTACCAGCAAGTAGATTCCAATTAAAAGACGGTAAAAGCAGCCATATTTAAAAAAAGGATACTGTACACAATCTGAAGAGTATAATTTCCAGGCTTCAATGCTACTTGTGAAGAATCAGTCTTTTCTATGAGGCCATAAAGCTTTCTGAATGTTGGCAATGCTGCAGTACGCATCCATACAATAAAATCTTCGTTGACGAATCCATTGTTGTCCTGATCTTTAGAATCTAACTCATACACTGGTATCTGCCAATTAATTGGCTTAGTTGTGTCTTCATAAAAAGAAAAAAAAAACATGAACAGTTAGCAACAGTGAGCATGCGAAAATCGCATATATGCAGAAAAATATCCAAATAATTAAAACCAACATGACCATCCACAACATTTCCAGGATAACATGTACCAAAGAGCATAGGGCAGGAGTGGGCAAATAATTTTCTCAAGGGGCTACATGAGAAACGGGGACGGTTGTGAAGGGCTGAACCAAAAGGCTGAACGTAATTCTGCTCAATATTGATTTTATTGCTTTACAAAAAGCAGAACATTATATGGTTTTGCTAATGTCCCCATTAGCATGCCCCCTTGTTTGTCCCCACATACCTTCGCTTACTATTTTATTAGCAGGTCACGAGAGAGGACGGAAGAAGAACTCTTCTGGCCTCCTGTAATGCTGGGGGCAGAGAACACATTTGACATCACTGGTTGGTAGGATCGCTGGCGGTCCTCACAAGCAATGACTGCAGAGGAGGTGGACACCTGTCGTTCCTAGCAATCGACTGAAGAGGGGGCCTGTGCTGGCCTTTGACGCAGTGGATGCACCAGCCTGGGAGGCCAGAACATCCTCTGTCAGCCAGCCATAACTGAGCACTGGGCAGCGATTAAATGTCCGGACAGAACCGCCACTTGGTCTATGTCCAGGCCGGACAGGGAAAGATATGGTCCTGGGACGGTAACATGTCCAGGTCTGGTATAGGGTCATGTTTACAGATAATGTTAAACCTTGCAGAGGGCTCGGAATATAGAAGCAACTGAAGTCTAGTGTATTTTCAGTGAGCATATACTTAAGATTATTTTTGCAATATTTACATAAAACAGTAATATTTGAATAAACATAGGCATTTAGAAAGCATTGTCCTAATATGTAAGCCACTTACAGTCCGGCCAATCGTTTCAATTAAAAGTAGGCCGGAATACATATATGGCTTATTTCGTATGGTAGACAGTTTCAGAACCTGTATCAAATTATAGGTAAATAGTGTATTTCAGACAAGACAAGGTCTGTGAAGATGAGCACAAGGAGCAGATTTTACCTTTAAAGATTTGTTTCAGGTCTGTTGTGTTTCCTGCTGGATTTTTGAATTTTACATTTTTATCAGTCCACCAAGCAATCCCTTTCTTGGTCAATGTAATGGCCTCTTCGCTGCCATTTGTGATTCTTACCAAGCGGAGAGTATCTAAAGCCAAAACGTTATTACAGATTATTAAATTGATGATCAGAAAATTAGCTACAAGCAAATCGTTCCTTTAGTTGCAGTGAAGAACTAACTGAAAAGATAAGACGTCTGCACCAAGTACCAATACCCCAGTCTGGCCAACTTTCACTAAACTGTCTGAAAGTGAACCTTGCGGCAGTAAGCCAGCTTCCATAGCTACACCCAAACTTCCTATTTTATTCCATTTTCTATTCAAAACATCCTAATTAGGCCATCCACATTTTTTTAAGTTGTATTTTTTTTAAAGTTTTTATTTGTATGATTAGCAGACTTAAAATGTGTGATCAAGCTAAATACCTTGCTTGGAAGTCTCTGATACAATCTGTAACTGTCCATCTCACAACCTGTATACCAGGGATAGGCAAACTCTGGCCCTCCAGCTGTGGTGAAAGTATAAATCCTATCATTCATCTGCGACTGGGAGTCATGGTCTGGGTCTTTCAGAGTCCTGCAGTGCCTAATGGGATATGTCAGTGTTTTCCTACCCCTGCTGTATTCACTGGGTGGCATAGTCACCTAACCTCCATTGATACTAAACAGATGCTTCAACATCAGATTATGCAATTACCATCAGCCTCAGAATCCCATCATCAACCAATTGTTACAATCTTTGTTCAAAGCAGCCATTTGGGTGGGGGGGAATTGCATATTCAGCTTTATACAACTCCAATTAAACAAAGAAGCATCCAGAAGACAGTCCTTTGGTGCTGCAACTTCTCCTTATAAGTGGACCTTTAACCCCGTTCACACACACAAAAAAAAAAAAAAAAATTCACATCAGCATCCAGCTCATTATGTTGATATGAAATCATCTAACTTTCATTAGTGAAAAGCTTTTTCTTTTATCTATAAATTACTGGTCTGCCACTTCCTGGATGAGGCACTGAGGATGTAGCCCTGATGTCACAGATGCATCCTGGGAACCCTACAGCACCAGAGCTTTCCTGGGAAAACTCATGTGCAAACTCCTAAACTTTGCGAGATCTCATGGGAAAGACATTTTTTTTCCCCTCAGATCTGCAGTGTCACATATTCCAAGAGGCAGACCCAGAGTTCCAGGAAGTAAATGAAGGTAGATTCAGCTACTGAAAATGGCCACAAGAAGAATGGGGAGAAATAGAAGACTGGTCTGCAAAGAATACAAAGCCGGCAATTATCTATCAGTATGTTTTTGTAGATTGCCATGACTAAACATTTCTAAAGGTGCCTTTGTCGTCCTTTTTAAGAGAAGGGTGATGGTCCTCTTAAGAAAAAAAAAAAAAATGACACTAAAGCAGACTTACCATTGAACATACTGTTTGCGATAGCACCACAAGGAGCAATAGGCATATTGTTACTGGTACGATAAGGATCACATTCTTTGCTGGGATTCTAGAGTGCAAAATGCATTTAGTTAATGGAACAAATATATATCAGGCCTCACATTAAATAAACAAAATACAAGGACATAAAAAGCAAACGTCTGTCTTTCTCAATAGCAGAATTCTTTACTCCCCCCCCCAGAAACCAAAAACTCTAACAATACATTCTACTAATGTCAATGAACAGTCTTAGCAGGCCACTTCCTCTGACGTTTCGGACAATTATTTCCACGCAACAGAATATAGCATCAGAAATCAGCAAGGTCACCGAGCACACATGGAAATGGTGAATACACATGAACAAGCAATCCTTCCAATGAAAGCCAGGCTGTACATTGATCATAAAATATTTAAATCATTAACCAGACTCTTTAAAATTTAAACATCCTATGGAAAACAAGAGCAGCTGAAGTGTAAATAGTAAAATGTACAGTGCAACAGCATTATGTGTATGCTTCAGTTAAAACAGACATGCAGCCTCTTTACTAACAAAATAAACCGAGTTTTTAAACTGGAATGAAAGAAGCACGACACCAGAAAAAGATGAATGGGTCCTTTCAATCTGCCCTTTTTTTTGGACCTTACCATAATTTAAAAAGGTCCATTTCCACCTCGGCAGAGGTATTTAAAAAAAAAAACCATATGTCAGCAATGCACACGGAGTTTACATGAAGCAGGCATATGCAGTTGCTGTACATGTACAAGTGTACATTTTTTGTTAGCTTTCCCTCTTCATATCCTCATGGAAATGGCTTCCCCTCTGAGGACAGTGTATTGTGTGCAAAGACAGAGCTAGTGTTTAGTGATCATGTTACAATGAGTTACAGGGAAAGTCTGGAATGCGAGTCATGAAAGTGTGCACACATATACATCACCACTGCACCTCTACATTACCCCAATAAATGCTAATCCCTTACAAAGGTGGAAATGGACTTTAATGCCCTCCAGAGCACCTGTAGAAAACCTTTCCTGGACCCTGCGGTTGAGGGTCATGTCACACTTATGCTCCAACTTGCCAGTGAAAGGATCACTTGACAGGGCAGATAAAATACTCACTTGCTCCCACTGTGTTGGTTCCCTGCTGGCCAGATGAGCGAGGCATTGCTCCGCTGCTGGCGACTGACATCCTGCACCGTTGACAGTGACGCCTCACTCATCCAGCTAATGAGGGAGAGACACCATGGAAACAAGGGTGTATTTCCTCTGCATTTTAGCTATCCTATTGCTAATGAGAGATCAAAAGTGTGCCATTGGCCCGAGTTTTATTTTCACCTAGGCTGCAGATAAAGACATAAGAAAAACCCTGTCAGTCCCTCCACCCTGTCTTTTTAAACTAGCATACGGCTCTTTTGCAGGTATGGCTGGGAATCACAAGATACAGTAAGTCCCCTACTTATCAACGGGTTCCGTTCCGAGAACACATTCGTAAGTCCAGTTTGTTCTCAAGTCCTACACTGTTAGCCTATTTACCCAGCTACATCACTGCTGCTTTTACACTTGCTTATGGACATCCTGGGCTTGAAATAAAGATACTGTACTATTGTACAGTAAAGTGCACAAAAGCACATGCACCTGACAATGTATGCCAGACACGTGAACTAACAAGTAATCGGACATGCAAACGCATGTTTGCATCTTTGAAAGTTTATAACTTGAATGTTTGTAAGTAGGGGACTTACTGTACAAGATGTCGCCTCTGTTTAAATAAATTCCCAGATGCGTTTCAGCAGACAAAAGAGCTTGCAAACAAAGCTTTCAAATAGACATGTCAAATATCTAAAATGGACCTGAAATTTAGGCCTGCTGCTCTGTGTGCCTCATCAGTGCCTCTGCCCTAAACAGACCTCCACTAAACAGGTAGAAGTGGAAGTGAAGATAACAGCAAATGAGCTGCAGAAGGAACCCACAGCAGCCGGCTGGTATTTTAGAGGCACATGTTCTTTTTGCCACATGGAGCAGTGAGTCTTAAAGGAGAACTATGAGGTGAGTGCTTTTCACTCACCTCATAGTTCTAGCCGACCTGTGACAATGAGACTGTCACATGTCGGCTCAGTAGATCGGGGGGTGAGCGAACACATACCGGCATTCGCTCACTTCACGATCCTGTCACTGCTCTCTGCCGTGACAGGGGAGTGGCTGGATTCCCCCCTCCGATCCTCCTGCGCTGACTGGCGGAACGGACGGGGGAGGGGGCGGGTACAGCTGGCTCTGCCTCTAGATAGGCAGAGCCAGCTGTCAGTCACGCAGCTGGGCGGATACAGACATAATTGTCGGGATCCGCTTCAGCTGCGGCGTCTCAGCATACCACGAGCTGTAGCTCGCGGTATAATGAGCTTAGGGTGACGGGAGGACGCTAGTTTGTGGAGAAGCCCTAACCCCATAGTTCTCCTTTAATGGATAAATGCACTTTGAAACAAAGTGCGCTATCCTTTTTTGGCCACCACCCCTAACCCAAATGATTCCACCCGTCCCCTCCGCAGATACATACTTACCGAGATCCAGCTACAGTTTACACCCAGAACCGCACTGCTCTCTCTGCTACCTGCGCCTGCATTTTACAGCCACATAAACTTCTATGGGGCTGCCCCTCAGCTGGGAGATGGACATGGACAGGAGAAGGAGACTTGCAGCACTGAATGAACAGACAGTGGCCCTTGGATGTTGGTATGGATCATTGGAGGGTGGGATTATTTAGGTCAGGGGAGGGAGCAAAAAAGTATACGTTCACTTTGTGTAAAATTTGACTTTCAGCTCCCCTTTAACTATAGTAGCAGTAATACTAAAACTATTTTAGCAAATTCCAATTTTATTACAAGGATTATAAGGTGTCACGTAATATTCCTCTAAAATATTTTAGATTTTACCATTCAAGAAAACCCTTCAGAAATCACAAAACAAAAACAAAAAAAAACAAACAAAAAAAAGGCAAAAAGGCTTGACTTACAGTTAGGGAATTTTTATCTCCATTCAACTGACTGTCATCTCTAGACTTAACATACCGGCGATGATTCTGGTAGAAGTTAGACAGCCCATAGTACATGAACACATTACTCTGCAAAAAAAAGGCCATTAAGACTGTTTATGAAATATATAGGTAGTCTAAGGATCAGATTAAGTGGAAGAGAGAAAATGTGTCTTAAACATGCTGGTATTTGTCACCTAGATGACAAGCTTCATGTTTGATGAAACAGACTTTACAAAGCATGAGCAAGCAAAACGAGTGTCCATTGTGGCCAATAATTAGAGATACTGACAATGTACTGGAATGTATAGTTCCCAGGGTTTTAGAAAAGTTATAGCACATTAAATGGTAACTTAACATCCTAGCACAGAAAATGTTCTCATACCACTCACACGCATGGATGAGGAACAATGCCAAGTATGCTTTGATGACTTAGGAGGTATCAAAGAGGACATTGGTAGTAGTCTGTTAGCCTATGTTTACATAGGTACTGGATAAATAAAAGAATCCAGAGACCTTGATACTTGGGGGGAATTCTGCACATGCTGTACAACCTCACCCAGCAGACAGGGCTAGTTGAGGTGAGCAGCTTTGCTGCTGGCATCCTCAATGTTGCTTACAACACAACAAAACTATTCCTGATGAAAGCAGAAGTCTTTCCATCCTGGCACCTAGAATACACTTGGCAGTGGTCTGAACCACGCATCAAGTGTCTCCAGGCAAAGTCCATAAGAATGCAGCCTTATGCACATATTGTCTACCGTGATTGAAAAAGGCAAAGAGGAAAATTAATAAGATTGTCCAAGGACAAAACTACATTAAAAAAAAAAAAAATGATTTAGAAAGCCAAGTGAAGCTAAACCTTTTTTCCCTATACTTCTCATTTAGGTCACAGGAGTACATTTACTAATGAACTCCGAGACCCAAAGTCAGCAGATAGTAGGCTTATGAGCTCATGTCAGCAACAGGGAAGAGCCAAACCACGATCAGAAAGGATCCCGACAATATTGTCGCGTTCCACTTGGCTGACTAATTGACTGCTGGCTGTAGGGATGCACCTATATCAATATCGGTATCAGTGCCAATACCGAGCATATTCACTGGTACAAATGCCCCGATACAAGCGCCAATACCGGCCCTTTACATTTTTAAACACGAGCGGCTGCCGTAAGGTAGTCCTTCTACGGCTTGGGATCAGTAACAGAACTACCAGGGTCACAGCTGCAACAAGGCCCTACAAAATAATAAAGTCACCGGCAAACTGAGGAAGGGGCCGCATGGTCCCGAAACGTTGCTAGAGGTGTTTTCACTTGGGTCAATAAACTTATTGACTTGAATAATTGAGAGTGCCGGTGACTTTATTATTTTGTACGTTTTTGATGGAGGCATCCGTTGTTGCTGCTGCATGGGCATTTTCCTGTCAGGAGTGCAATAGAATACTTGGACTTTTGCAAAAAAGCCCTGTCGCTCCACCACTGTCCCAAAATCATTAGTCTGTTTTGTTTTAGAAAAACTGTCACAAACAAAAAAGTATCGGTAATTGGTATCGGTGAGCCAGGGGTGTGAGATTACTATCGCCCGACGCCCGGGACATGCAGTTTCGGGCGCTGGGCGAGTAGTTTTTTTGTACAATTAGCCCTGCTTCAGACAAGCAGAGCTAAATGTACAGCGTGGAGCCGCTCAATTAGTACAAGTAATCTGATCAGATCACTTCTATCAAACGAGCAGTGATGTTGTCTGCTCCCCCCTCGGGGTCTCCCGCTGCTCTGGGGAACCTGGGACCAAAGCACATAAGCTCAGCATACAGTGTAGAGCTGACAAAGAACGTTCGTTCTTGGTCTGCTTTGTGTGATCACTGAGACCGGAGCGCTGTAACGAGGAAGCATGGAGATGGCTTCCCTGCTAATCAGGCGAGTCATTACACATCCTTAAAATCTTCTAAATACAATCAACTTTATTAATATTGTGAGGCCAGAGGTCAAGCACAGACAAGTGCTCTTTAAACATTAGAAAATTTGCTATGAGCCAACAATTCCAATATATAACATTAATAGGAAAGAAGTTACCTCGAATGCAGTATCCAGCGTAAAAGAAATATTACAAGTACACGATATGTTGCTCCATGAAGTATTCAAGCACTTGTGGCATGGGCTATTGGAATCTATCCCAGTGTAGTCAATCTGAAGAAAAAAAAAAGAAGTTGATGTCACCTCTTTGGTGTAAACAGATTTCTGATATAATACCTTACAATAGAAACATGTAAAATGGTTGAGGATATCTGAAAAGATGGAGACCGAGGCAGATTTACTAAAAGGAGCCGAGAATCTTCAAGCAAATTGCAGCTAGGTTCCCTTCGAATAACCGAACACATGCAGGATAAATAAACAGAAATGTGCTTTTTACACATTTGGTTAAGTGAGCATTGGCACGAATTACTGACTGAAGATTCTCAACTCCTTTAGTAAATAAGCCTCGTGACATAAACAAGCAGTTTTTTGGTATGCACCTGATCACATTCCTAGTTCACACCAGAACTGCGTGCGTCTGCACAGGAGCAGTGCGATGCGCTTTGCCGTGATTTTACCACGGTTGACGCTTTTTTGTTGTTGCTTAAAATTGGATTTCCGGTGCATTTCAGTGCCATTGCATGCGCTTTTGATGTGTTCCATTGCGATCAGATGCAGCTAACATAGGGAAAGCAGTATTTCCTCTGACTGCATCGGAACGGACTGCACTGGTGTGAACAGAGCACCGGAAATCCCATAGGAAAGCATTGTGATGCATTTTGGATGCAGCTGCCAAACTGAACGGACTGCATTACAACTTAGGGCTCTTTCACACCACGTATATTGAGCTCCACTGATTATCATTGATCAACACAGAAAACAACTGTGCTCTATGTGCCTTGTTCACACCATACACGTGCGTTGCATAAAAACGCAGCATATCTGCAATGTCACAAAGTGCAAAACACAAAAATGCATTACGATACTCTGCAGCGTATAAAGTTGAATGAAATGTCATTTTGTGACATCTCAAACTTATAAAAAGGAAAAAATGAACACCACATTGCAGCCATCCCTACACAACGCACCTGCCCGACATGAATTGGCCCTTAGAAAAATGTCATCACTTAGGCCGCGTTCACAACGGATACAGTGCGTTCTGTTCAGAACGCACCGAATCGCATTGTGGCCGGCTCAGTATATTATGGGGCAGGAGGGGGCGTGGCGGTCCATTGAAGTGAATGGCAGCCGCAATGTGAACGGCCGCACGGGATCGCAGGGCACATTATCCTGCAGCACGGCCGCCTCCTGCAGCACGGCCGCTTTTGGTAGCATTACATTCACTGATTATTATGGGCAGCCCTTTGGTAATCTTAGGGGCTGTGTTTGAGAAAGTTGGCCACCACTGCTGCTATCTACTAATTTTTAAACAAAATGTTTAGCTGAAGATTTCCTGATGCAGAATTTAATTCCAAGCTTTGATGTGGTAAAAATAAGTATTATGGAAACTCTAGACTACACTTGGCAGCATTACAAAGACCAAACTGCAAATACTGCAAGTATACAATCTTCCAGGAACACAAACAGCAATATGAACAACCATTTTTACTGTGCTTCTCCCCCCGTGGGACCCAAAAGTAAGTCCATACGCGCCAACAGTTAAATGTTATCAGCGATTATTTAAAGAATGTACCAATCCCTCCATTGGATTCTGCTCTCCCAACAAATAACATTCAAAACGCTAACATACAAATCCCCCAGCTACATCACTAACCTCATCTGCAAATATCAACCAAAAATGTCCTCTAAAAGGCTCCCGAGACCTCCTGTTCTCTAGACCAGTTGTCCCCCTTTCCATGCTGGTCTCCAGGACTTCTCTAGAGCCTCTTCCATACTCTGCCGTGCTGCAGGAGACGGTCGCGGCCGTGCTGCAGGTGACAGTTTGGACCGGACCGCAGGCATAATGTGCCCTGCGATCCCGTGCGGTCGTTAATTTAAAAAGAAATTCCACACCACTGACACATATATTAGCCTGTGCTCTTCAGAGAAAGCGACACAGGAGGAGCATTTCCAAATTACCTTGAAAAGACAGTGCAGTAGTGACAAAGCACTTTACAGAGCTGCTGGAAACAATTCTGACCATCAATAAAAAGGAACAGTCAATGGTCTAGACCAGGGCTCAAAATTTCAAGTCCTGAGCTACTAGCCATAGGTTTTTTTTTTTTTACATTGACGTAGCTTCCTTTAAACCAGCAGAAATGGAGCACAGCTGCTGGAGTTAAAGATAAGGAGGGAGAGGGGGCTTAGTAGTAGGTGGTAATGACACACTGACTGTCCGTCCACTGCGGGGGGGAGAGAGGAGGTGAGAGACACCGACTGACGCGAGGGGGGGGCACCGTTGTTGAGGGAAAGAGGGGAGAGACACCGTCCGATGCTGGGGTCCCCTAAAAATGTTCTCGGACAAAAAGGGGTCACGAGTGGAGAAAGTTTAAGAAGGCCTGGTCTAGACCACCAAGGTCTATGGAAAAACTACCTATATAGAACAGTAGAGAAAAGGGTTGTGTTCCTTCCTGGAGATCCGACTGATTACGTCTGCCCTAATTAGATTTACACAATTGCTTGTTACGTCCGATCCGTGACCCAATTAAACTAGTACAAAAAGAAGAGGGTTAACCCGTTAGGAGTTATCTCCTAACAGGTTAACCCTCTTCTTTTTGTACTATATAGAACAGTACCTGCTTTTTGACTCCCGCCACCCAATAAAACACTAACTGGGGGTTATTAGAACTTTGCAACCTTGAGCTGGGGTGGTAAACACAAAAAGTCTAAAAGACAAAGAGCACAGACATCTCAGAAGTGTTTTGGACGCTTGAATCTACCCAGATTGGGCTTTCATTACAATATCCACAAGGTGAAAACATGGGAGTTCTATAGATATCCCGCATGTATCGGTGTGTCGTAAAAACTCTGAGGCCTTGTTCACACCAAACGCGTTCCAGGAGCAGAGCAGTTACAGACCGGATCAAAACTGCGTCCAATGTATTCCAATGGTATTTTGGGCTCTAGTTCACACCGCAGTGTTCAGTTCTAGAGCATGTCAAAAAAACTGCAGCAAGCCCTTTACCTTCTCTGGAACGCATGCAAACACATCAAAAACGCATGCAAACACCCTGGAACGCACTGAAACACTGAATAAGATCACACTGATCAGGATCCAATGTGTACAAGACACTTGCAGCAACATCAGCTAAAGCTCATTGGGGGGGAATAACAACCTGACTGCACAATGTCCGTTTAGTATAGTACAAGGACCTTTCTGGATAGGAGTTGAATAAAATGGTTAGGAAGGCCTTCGTACTACAAAGCAGTTTGTATATCTAAGGGAGATTGTACTATAGGAATAACAAAAAACTGTGTGCACTCACTGGTTTCCCTTGATAAATCAGCACCATAGGTGTCCCTCCCTAGGCCTGCAATAAAGGCCTAAAGGCAAACAGTCACTGAGAATAGCAAATAGTGTTTAGGGATGTACTGGTTGCCAGCGATTCATGAGGGTAGTTGTATTGAGCCGACACATATAATATGGTGGCTCTGACGGGGGCGTGGCCCTGGAAACGCATCAGCCAGCATCCCAGGCGTTCATGGGTAAGGCTGTCACAGCCCAGACAGTGGACATAGCCAATGCCTTTTAGCTGTTGGGCCGAGTGATTGGTCCTTGGATTGACTGAAGTGGCCATCGATCTTTTGCTTTATGAGGTGGCTCTGACGGGGGCGTGGCCCTGGAAACGCATCAGCCATTTTTTCCAGGTGTTCATCAGTAATGCCGTCACAGCCCAGACAGTGGATGGAGCCAATGCCTTTTAGCTGTTGGACTGAGTGATTGATCCTTGGATTGACTGAAGTGGCCATTGATCTTTTGCTTTATGCACTAAAAGCGTTCTTGTTTGTGAGTAATTCATTCTTATATATGTATTGATTCAATAAACGATAGTACACATTTGTGGGGGGCTCTGTATTTTGTATTGTGTACATAGCCGATAGCCTTCTAGGGTCTATGGTCAGTTTTCCACTTCAAACTATAGAAAATCTTTGTTACTCGCCCAATGTTTAGGCTCTGAAAAGGAATCCTTCCCTGAACTTCCCTGCTGCACTGTCTACCTCTGGGTGGGCTGAGTTATGACCCTACATACATAGTCGGCAGGCAGTTCAGTTGGCAGAGGATGCTTTACCAAGGTAACTTGTCGCTTTGCCCATTAAAACCAAACTTTAGTGTCTTAATACTCATATTTCAGCTCTTTCCTTGAGAGAAAAAAATACCTTCCCAAGTTCGGATTGGTTGTTTAGGTCACATTTAGATACACAAGCACCACACAACTTTGATTCTCACCATCTCCAAAAGGCCAAACTGAAAAGTTCTGAAAGGTGATGAAGTAAATCGCTTTTCCAGGATTCAGACTGAACAACGCAGGACGCAGGAAATCCAGAGATGCATGAGCTTCAATAAACTGTGTATACACATGCAAAGCATTATGTTATCATTGGGCTGGACTACCTAGTGGTGAAGAGGAAGCCTGCTGAAGCAAAGAAGGCTCCAGTATTAGAGAAGGAGCAAATAAGAGCAGCCTTGTATGACTGCCACTGTCACAATACCGGAAGCTGATTGGCTGCTGGTTGTTGATTCGAAGATATTCCAACCTGCTCCTTCAATCAGCTGATTGAGGGATGCCAGTGTCGAAATGTCCAACTTGTCGAGACCTCCAACTCCCGTCACTGCGCCTGCGCAGCCACCCAAGAGAAGTATCTACAATCTGCGACAGTGCACCTGCGCAGTCACTTGATGCCACAAGCACCGGCGGGTGTTGGAGAACTCAATCACAATTTCATAGACGCACCTACAGCAAGTGCAGAAGTCAATGGCGATTGCCAAAACTGTGACAGCTGGCAAACGTGCACTAGCGCCATCTCGTCAGAATCTACAACGGACATGACGTCATGAGTTGGAGATCTTGACAAGTGGGGCACTCAGACAGAACACCGGCCGAAAGGGTGCTGACAACAGCACCCACTGTGCGAAGTGTATGGGATACATTGCAAGCCGATTGCTGAACTAGACAAACAAGTGTAACCTGTCTGCTGCTGGGGAGGGGAAGAGAGAGACTATTGTGAAATTAAAGCCCCAGTGTTGTTGGCTCTCAGCTTTTTCGAGCTGGCTGCTAAATTTTGATTAAGATCTGTCCAAACATGCCTAATCTGGTCCCCCTGCAAACTGTGGCCCCCCAAATGGCACAGCATGGATGAATGAATACATTGAAGGCAATCAAAACTGGAGCAGACCAAATCTGGAGCAGCTGTGCATGGCAACCAATCAGCTTCTCTCTTTCATTTTCAAAGCTTAACTGAAGAGAGAAGCTGATTGGTTGCCATGCACAGCTGCTCCAGATTCTGTCTGCTCCAGTTTTGATAAATTCCCCCCATTGTATTCCGACCATGGCGCCGGCCGCTGTAAGAATATTCAAACAGCGCTTGCAGTTGATTGGTTCAGACAACGATTTTCCGAAACATTCCTTCAGCAAAGGTCAATCCAATGATGGACTTCTGTTGGGGGAATAATGTCACCAACACAACCCATTTCAGACAATTCAGCAGGACATTCGATCCGTGTGTACCCAACTTTAGTAAATTCCCCTCAGTGAATGAGAGGACAGTAGGAAAGCATCACAGTATGTGCTTACTCATCTGGGTTGAGTGATACTGGGCTTCATTCAACCATACACATGGAGTTATCTTGTGGCAAAGAAGAGGTACTCAAGCAAGGAGTGTGCTGGGGTGCCAAGACCTGGTTGACATTTGTGTGCCAGGATAACACACACAAGACACTTGCCTTTTTTGCAGACACGCTGTGGTGTCCTTCATTCTTAATGGCACTCCAAATGCATCCACAATAGCACAAAAGTACCATGAGGGGAACTTATCACAAAAGGAGCAGCTGTGCATGGCAACCAATCAGCTTCTCTCTTTCATTTTCACAGCTAATTGGTTGCCATGGGCAACTGCCCCAGATTTTCTCTGGTCCAATTTTGATAAATTCCCCTTATAATGTGGTTTGGTGTGATCATTGCACACTGGGCCTAATGAAATGAATGGGTCGCCCAAACACGCCACATGTAAAATGCGTAAACCCCACATGGATCGTCACACACACACACACACACACACACACACACACACACACACACACACGTGGACCAGGCACTGAATAAATAAAGATTCCGGGCGCTGAATAAAGTGGACCAGGCAAATAAAGATTCAGCAACACATGTGAAATCACACACATTGTCATAGCTCTCAGGTAAGACTGGGGGCTGAAACTCATGATCTGCATTGGTAGATCAGCAGGACAAGGAAGTGACCCAGGAAGTTACACTCACTGACACCAAGTCAGAACAATCAGATATGTGTACTGTACTACTCCTGAATGTCCCCCCTCACCTCAAATTCCCGAATGTTGTTGGAGGTGACGAAGATGCCGATCCCAATGGGGATGAAAATGATCCCGATGACGAAGAAGGCCGGTAGGACGGTCCCGGCGGTGAGGATGGGCTGCCAAGCCGGAAGCCGCTGCTGTTTGAAGGCCGTGTTGTCCGGCTTCTTACTCTTCGCGGCCAAGCCAGGGCCCACACCCGAGTTGTGGTGCCCGTCCTCCTCCTTGTAGTTCATCGCCATGGAGGGGTGTGTGAGCGTTACAGCCGAGAGTCCGTTCGCTGCTGAGGAACACAACAAACCGGCCCTGCCCCCACCTCCTCTACGTCACCACCGGGAGAAACCCAATGCGGAAGAAGGGCTGCTCAGTGCGCCTGCGCCCCAGCTGGACGTTCATTGGACGAAGACGGGCACCTGGGTTTTTCTTTAGTAGGAAAATGAAGTGTTATTATTGAGGTGTGTGATAGTCGGCTGGTTATAACTTATGCAGCAAACGTCAGACGTGTGGGGACTGTTTTTACATATAGTACTTCTCTTTTATTCTATATATAGTAAATTAATTTAAAGCTGAACCCTGGATATAAAAAATTAACTTTAATTAAATTCCTCACTAGCTACAAAGGATATACATTACCACCATTTGCCTTTCCAAACCCAGATATTAGTTTGTGAAAATAGCAGTGACATCTCCACTGTGCTGTAAATGGCCTTGGCAGGAGGACCCACCCACTGCAGGCTGCCTACAGGAGGGGGCGGATACAAGAGCAGTCACCCTGCACAAAGAGAGAGCAGCACTAACTGGTCTTTTTTTACAGGAAGCTCCTGTACAGAGGCAAAGTTTCACACTGTACAGAACTGGAAGAAATTAGAATACACATGACACATGGCTCTTGTATTTAGACATTATTTGCTAATCCCAGAGTTCTGCTTTAGAGACTCTGCCAAAACCCCAAGCACTCTGAAGCACTGTGGCTTGCACTCAGCCACAGGTGTGTTGGACCTCTGTAGTTAGGCCACTGCTTTGACACAGAGAGCAAGATTCCCACTCTGCAGCATGCTGGCAGGGGACAGGTTACGTGGGCTGAGACTGATTTTTTAAAGGGTTAGTTCATAGGTGTTAATAACAAATGAAAAGGTGAACAAACTAACAACACTCTTCTCTTGGACAGTATTGTACTGCAGGAAGTAGTACACTGCTCTCAAAATGGCGAGAAAAAGGCAATTAACAAAGGAAGACAGACACCATTCCAACCCTTAAAAGTGTAGGTGTTTCCTTTAGAGAAATTGCAAAGAAAGCAAAGGTGTCAGTGAATACAGTTTTCATGCACCGCCAAATGGCACTTGGAAACTAGAGGAAACAATGGCAGGAAAAAGTCTAGCAGACCCAAAACACAACAGAATCAGAAGACGGGTTTCTGAGAACAAACAGCTTGTGTGACAAGCAGCTCACAGGACAACAGCTTCAAGCACAGCTTAACACTGATCGAAGTAAGCAAGTCTCAGTTTCAACTGTGAAGAGAAAACTTTGAGCTGCAGGTTTGACAGGTCGAGTGAAGGTAAGAAAGCCATTGCTAAGATGGCAGAATAAGAGAAAGAAGCTTACCTGGGCCACGAAGCACCACCAGTGGACTACTTAGCCATTGCTAAGATGGCAGAATAAGAAAAAGAGGCTTACCTGGGCCGCGAAGCACCACCAGTGGACTACTGAAGACCGATGAATCAGAATTTGAGATCTTTGGTTCATCACACAGGGTTTTTATACGCCGTTGAGTACGGCAAAGAATGGTTACTTGGTGCGTGACACAAACTGTCAAACATGGAGGAGGACGTGTGAAGGCCTGAAGCTCTTTTGCTGGTTCCAAGTCGGTGACTTGCACATGGTGAGCGGCACCCTGAACCAAAACTACTACCAAAGTATTTTGCAGCACCATGCAATACCCTCTGCTGAATACCTAGTTGGCCAGGGGTTCATCCTACAGCAAGATAATGACCCAAAACATACCTCCAGGCTGTGTCAGAACTACCTTAGAAGAAAAGAACAAGACGGTAGGCTTCAAAAGATGGACATGGCCAGCAGTCTCCAGACTTAAACCCCATGGAGCTGGTTTGGGATGAACTGGACAGAAGGGTGAAAGCAAAGCAACCTACCACTTCTGCAACAGTGTTTGGAAGAACTTTCCAGAGCCGTGACAGGATTGAGAAGTGAGCGAACGCCGGTATGTGTTCCCTCACTTCCCGATCTACTGAGCCGACCTGTTACAGTCTCATTGTCACAGGTCGGCTAGAACTATGAGGTGAGTGAAAAGCACTCACCTCATAGTTCTCCTTTAAGTGTGAGACCATTATACTGGCTGGTGCGGGTGGCAGACAATGGTCATCCTTGCAGCTCAGCTCAATGGATACCTTGGGGGGAGAGGGATGAGGAGGCTGCTGTGTGTTAGTTCACATTTCAATTTTTTATTAACACCTCCTACAAATATCAGCACACATTCCACCAGATCTTTGGCGACCTTCTGGGCTGAAAGCGTAGGAACATCTTGGTAAAGAGATGTGTAAGGCAGCAGTGTGGTCCACTTATCCTGCTTTTGCTCTTACAGTGTAATGGGACAGAAACCTACAAATGTTAAAGCACATTCCACCAGATCTTTGGTACTCTCCTGGGCTAAAAGAATGGAAGCTTCGTGACAAGAGACCTCTAAGACAGAAGTGTGGTCTACTAAGCCTGCTGATATGAAACATTACCAAATAGAAACGTTATCAAGCCAGGACCTTATCTTCTGGAGAAAAGTTCTACAGGCTGTTGCCCCACTGTTTTATATGTTTCTTGTTCCTACAATTAATCGTGCTGGTAACAGTATTCCCCTGGTATGGCATTCACACTTCTAGATAGGAATTTGCTGTGCTCCTCTGCTCCATCTAGTGGCCAGAATGTGAACGACATTCGGCCGGATCAGAAAGTTTATAAATCATCCCCTTATTGAGGACTGGTAACTGTCAATGGGGAAAATGGCATGTCAGCATGTGACACTAAATCTGTAAATACTGCTGCTAGTACTTCCAAAGTTTTCTGTCAGGTCCGCCCCTTTGCTCAGTGGGCGGGTGCAATAGCCAGCCTGCTATTGGCTATTGCAATTTCAAATAGGCAATAGAGTCTGGCTATTGCTCCTGGTTGCTTATATTCACCTATTGGCTGCGGAAGCTAGCCGGCAGGTGAATAGGGCACCGGAGGGGGTCGCTTGAGAGTTACTATTAACAACAAAAAACGGTAGACTGGTCCCCGAGACGGAATACCCGCATTAAATGCTCCCTCTCAGCAGCCCCCTCTCGAATTTGCAATAGAATCACCATACATAATCAGAGTTCTATTCTAACACACACACACCACAAATTGTCCCCCCTTCTAAGATCCGACACTTACCATTCCCTGTGAATGCCGGATAACTTGGAGTGTACTGTATCTCTTATTTTTGGAAGTACTATAATTTTGGAGAGGTAGAATATTTTGGGGTAAGCTATTAGATTAACTACTAATATGCTATGTGATATTGCCTGACCTGATTCCACTTTGGAGGATATAAGTTTAATATCTAATATACCTTTCCTCTCTCTCTTTAAAGCCTATTTCTCCTTCCTTTTGCTGATCATCAACTATAACCTGAGAATATTGATATTATTGCACAATGGACAACATTGTATAAATTACCTCTGGGGCAGGGGCGTCCCCAGGCGTGGTGTCACCCCAAGCGCCCGCCGGGTGATACCCCTCTCGGACGTCATCGCGCAAGAGCGACGCCATCACGTGCATAATGATGTCACTTGTGTTTACCTGCCAGCAGCCATCTTGGTGATGGACGCTGGCAAAGAGAGGAGGGGGCGTTCACCCGGCGGGATAAGGTATGCTGCTGGGTCCCTTCCTCTCTTGTGCAGCTGTCGAGCTCTCGGCCCATGTCACCCCCTCTAATGGTGACATCCGGTGCGGGCCGCACTCCCTACACCCCCCTTGTGACATCACTGCTCTGGGGTACATGCCTTGTCTAGGCTAAGGGGATCACCAGACCAGATATTTAGTTTTACTACATCATATGTAACTACTTTCACTCGATTCTGGTTTATGAGGAGGATCTTGTCTGCTCAGTTATAGAGAATGCCCAGTATGTAAATGTAGATTAACGCTACATTAGTTGATCATAAAGGTGTGGTACATATTTAAGATATAATTATATATGTAGTAACAATATGCTTATTAAAATGGATCCATGTTTTGCAATAAGAGAGAATAATTATATTTATTGTGTCAGACTAATATACAAACCGTATATCAAAGTGAAGCTTTGAGCTAGTATTAAAGTGACATTAAACCGTCAGATTTTTTAACATAAAACAATACTGTAATGTGTGCCTTACTGTAATCCATGGTTGTTTCCCTTCTCTTTGCTGCTCTTCCTTTTAAATCTGTATCTGTTCTCATGCTGGGCAGAACTTCTGTTTTGTAGCAGACTGCCTTGTCTCTGAAATGGATACATGGTGTCTGCGTGTAGGTTTGCAACCTGAGCCAGCACTACAGGAAGAGGCACTCAGCTACAAAGGAAAGTTCTCCCCCAGCGCGATGCACTGAAATGGGGGAGCCTGTCCGCCGGCTGAGATAGTATGGGGCCCGCCGGCCGCTGTGAGGAGGGAGCCGCAGAACAAGGAGGCACTGAATACAGCCCTGCAGGCACATCATGGGGCCTCGGACGGCAGTGAGGACCCAGCAAACAGGAAACAGATGAAGACAGAAGACCGTCCAGAAGAGGTAAGGGGGGGGTAAATAATTAATTTAAATAATAATTATTTGTAGCCTAATGTTGTATAAAGTACTGTTGCAGAATGGCACCATCTATAGAGGACTATAAATCTCAGCAGTACTTTATACAGAAATGCTATTGTTATATAAAGTATTGCTGGAATGTGTAGTCCTCTATAGCCTGTGCCATTCTGCATTGCTGTAAATATTAGGGTTGGACCGATATATCGGCCACCAAAAGATATCAGCCGGAAATTGCACTTTTGGCTAAATGCCAAAAGTGCCATTTTTCTGCTGATACATCGGCGCATCCGTGCTTTCTTTCCTCCCCGCTAGGCGCTGCTCTGTGTTCCAGCGGGGAGGAGAGAAAGTGACAGTCGGCCAAGCGCTGCGGAAGGAGAACGCTGTGTTTGTGGTTTTTTTTTGGGGGGGGGGCCAAAAAAAAATCTTGCACCAGGGCCCTTTGTTCCTTAGCTCCGCCACTGAGGAGAGGGCTGTGGAGTTAATGTTTACTATGATTAACCCCGTCTGTGCTGTGCTGGCAGATCTCATTGTCAGTTGTTAACTAGATTTCAATACTGTATGTCTCAAGAAAGAGCTAAAGATCTCAAGGCTTGGACTCTGCATTGTAGGTTACTGAGGAGGAACTGACTCTGTCCCCACTTTCGATCTCTGAAATTGTTCAGAATAGCTTGCAGTGCTATGCCTAATCCTATTTGTAAGAAACAAGAATAGTAAGAAACATTTTTTTAATTGATATTTTGGTATGATATGTAAATAGAAACACATCACACACACACAGTGGGGGGTTCTCAAATTTGACTGCAAAAGTAAAAAAAAAAATCACTTTAAGTAAGTAAGTAAGGATATGTTCATGAAATACAGTTTCCTTCCTTTTATACAGCCCTCAATAACTAAATTTGAATAGCCCTGGTTGATTTTTTATTTAAATCTTTGCAAGTATGGCCATGGATAACAGCTAGCAATACCAAAAGGGTTCCTCCGGCGCTAGCAGCAAACAACTATCCCACTTTTCAATTGGATTGACCCAGTGGTGTATTCTGGTTTGGGGCTGCCCTACCCTAGGCAAGACGAAACTAGGGTACCCCCCCCCCCCTGAATCTGCAGGATCTCAGGGGGGCTGTGCAGGATCTGTGGTGGGCTCTGCCATAGAGCCCACCACAGATCCTGCAAAGTCCCTGAGACCCTACAGAGCCCACAACAGATCATGCACACACCCCTGATACCCTGCACACTGGTGCAGCATCTGTGAGCTCCGCCGTCCATAGACCACACCACAGATCCTGCACAGCCCACCCGAGAATCTCAGGTGGGCTGTGCAGAATCCCCGGCCTCCTCCACCTCTGGACCCGGCTTGCTACGGCACCCTGGTCCCGCCCCTTCCTGATCCAACTTCGCCCCAGCCTCGCCCGGCCCCTTCCTGCTGCTCCGATTCCTCTGCCTCTTTTGCCTCCTCGCCCCTTCCTCTTCCTCCTCACCGACTCCATCTTTTGACTCCTCTGCTGCCTCCTCCTCTGCCTGATTGCCAAACTGTTAAAATGAGGTTTTTGTCAACAAGAAAAGAGATAAAAGAAACAGTGCATTCTCCTCGTGTGATACCATATATTAAATCAGAGTGTATAAATCAGACTTCCATTCTACTCACATGTTCAGTCCAGATAACATCAGCAAACAATACCATAATCAATAGCCCAATTACCAAACAAAAAAGATGAAGAGACCCTTCAGCATGTGATGGTGGGCCTTAGCTAATGTGCATTTCTGGGGTTAAACCCCGTTCTTCAGAGCTTACTGTATTACAAATGAAATGTCTGACTATATATATATATATATATATATCCCCATCCAAGGTAGGTAGCATGAATTAAGCAGACTCCCTTGCTGGCTATTGTATTCTAACAGCTGGTGCCCACAGTTGGCGGAGTACCCATCACCTCATGATGAGGGAGCATGGAGCTGGCTTCCCAGGCCAATCAGTAAACCGCACCAGAAAGTCGGCTCTATGCTTTCTCATCACCTAGTGACGAGAAGCATGGAGACGGCTTCCCTGCTAATCGAGAAGCCGCGTGGCGAGTCTTTACACGCCGCCCGGCTAATCAGGAAGCCAGGTGGCGAGTCATTACACGCCGCCTGGCTTCCTTAATGGAACTTCTGGTATCGGTATTCGTTACTGGCGAGTACTGAAAAAAAAATATCGCTACTCGTACTCGATACCGAAATACTGGTATCGGTGCAGAGGGGTGTCGGCACGGCCACACTCAGCTTGAACTTTGGAAACAGGACTCGGACAAAATTCAAACAGTGTATGGCCAACCTAAAGGGGTTTAGCGTAGATGGAGGAATCTGTTGCACCTTTTCCATCCGACCATAGAAAATCTGCAGATAATCTATAGGTGTATGGCCAGCTTAAGGCTTAGATACAGAAATGTTATCGAGGTCATTTATGAAATTTAGAGGTAAGAAAATGTGTAGTTGTCAGAGGTTTGTTCTCTGGTGTAGGTAGGATATGTAAGCAAGCAGCTATTCCAGACAACACAGACAGATATCCTTCTCTGCTTTTCATATGTCAGCCCTTTTGTATCCTTGTAATACAAGGGCACATTAAAACGCACTGTACACCTGAAGCCTTTTGTTGAAATGGATTTATTTTCAGGGACATTTTTCCAGAGACTAGAAACCTGCATTTCACTTGTCTGCTCACCTTTTGTAACCAGATTCTAAACACATTTGTGTTTTGACTACGGCATATTCACAATGATGTGTTTGCAAAGCTTGTCACTGCAAATAAGAACACATCAAATACATATAAGACTGCACAATTACAGATGGTTTATATGTACAGATGGTAAATACATGAACAAATCCAAAATCAGCAACATTTACAGAGGGCAGTTTATTATAGATAGAAGGCCTTAAACAACAATTAGAAACAGAGAATTAAGATGTCTACAGGCTGTACATGTGTATTGGTTTCTAATAATCTGCCTACAGAGCCACCAGAATAGGTGAGTTTCAATTTTCTCTACAACCATATTGATTGCCTGTAGCAGAGAGTTATTTACACATCTACATTTCAGAGTATTCCCTATCTACACACCTGTGATTCAGTATTGGCTCTATTTAGAAATCTGACATCCACGAGGTGCTCAATTTAATCATCTGCCGCCCAAGAGCTACTATATTTAGACATCTTTGATTATATATCTGCTCAGTTTAGACATTTGTGATTGAAGATCTGCTCCATATAAACGTCTGAAGCCTTTTTCAAAAACTCACAACAACACGTTTGTACATGCTTTTCTTAATTGCATAGTGGCAATACAATAGTGCACTTTTTACCCTGCTTTCATTAGTAAACACCAGGCACATACCTTTGGCTTTTTTATGTTTCATACATACCTTTACTTTACCTCAGTTTATAAAATATAATCACAATTAACATACATGTTTATTATCTTCCTCTACTAACAAAACATTCAGATATATATCTGTCAACAGAAAACAGAAAAAGGTGCCTGTTTTGTTTTTCATATGTGCTTTAAGACCCCCCTGGTTGAGGTTGAGAGGGTTGCCCCGCAAGTAGAGTTTGGATTGAGGATACAACAGTGTGGTGACATTTGTCGATAGTAATTATGCCTGTGTGAACAGGCTTTAGGCTTGTGTCAATGGTATACGTCTGAGATCATTCAGAATTTAATGACAGGTACATTTGACCTGCAGTTGTCTACCTACTGATCTCCGGTTGACCTGCTTCAAGCAGTTTTGCTTTCCAGTAGATTTGAATGGCAATACAAACCTCTTTTGAAGCTAACAAAAGCCTGTCAACATGGGCCCTTACAACGTATTGCCATGGGCAACTGCTCCAGATTTTGTCTGCTCCTGTTTTGATAAATCCCCCCCATACTGTATACTTTAACATATTTAAAGCCCAACTCCAGGGGCCAGGTTGAACTTCTGTTGGATTTTTATTTCAGTTTGTGGCCCTCTTACATCCTGAGAGGGCCGACACTGATTGATGGGGTTGCTGGGGCAGAAAACCAAAAATAGTTAAAAAAAAATTTCATTGGCCACTCTAACCAGTGACCGCTCACCAATGCAAGCATTATGGTGCCACACAGCTTTGTAGTGAAGTGTTCAAGTGTCAGGACTGTTATACAGGCTGGTGTTGGCAGCAGGGGATGGTCATCTTTGCAGCTAAGTGCAGTGAGGACCTGGGGGAGGTGAGATGACGATGAGGGTGTTGTGAGTCAGTTTACCTTTTTATTTTTAATACAAAGGTGAACTAGCCCTTTAAAATGAATTGCCATATTTAAATAAAATTCCAGCAGATTCTAGACCACAAAGTGACTTACCTGGAAATATGAGGGGTCAGCATGCTTTGCTCACCCAACATTTAATGGTCTGTTTTATGAACTTTCAGTATGAAGGTGTTGTGATAGCAGAAGAGAGTATTAAAAAACAGCCTCATGGTCCAGGATATACTAGAAGAATTCCATCAGTTTTAGATAGTTATTCATATACACTTGTGCAAGTAGAACTATATACTGTCTTCATATGTACACACACACACGCACACACCACACTATCATTCTTTAATTATATAAAACATGGTTTAAAATTGAAAGCCACAAACACTCTGAAGCAATACATCTCCTAGGTACAGAAGTGGCTATGAGTCTCTAACTACTACAACTATCATAGGAATTTTGGCTGTATGTGCTCCCAACAACAATGAGCTGTAGCTGCTATAATAAAGAACAGCATGTAGGGTCTGACAATTCCGGCATGAACTAGGATGGCTATATGAAAATATATTTTATTGGTGTAGGGTCCTGTGAGCACCTAGTTTTAAATACTGAACTTCAGGCAGATATTTCAAAAACATAATTCATTTACACATTCACTAAAATATATACAGTAAGTATTTTATGTTTGAACGAGCATAAGTACCTAAATCGGTACTTATAACTTAGACCAGGTGAGAGAGCGGCAGCATTAAGAACCAATGAGGCTCTACTGCAGTTCACATGTGTTGACAGTGAACGTGCGCACTGAAGGAGAGAACACATAAATCACTTCATCGGTGTGTTGCTGCTCCTTCATCATCCAATAAGGAGGCTGGGGGTGTGTTCTTCACCAAGCTTGGCTGCCAATACAGAGAAGGCTGAGGTTCTGACAAAATTGTCTGATGGGGTTTTCATATCGGTTGACCCGCTACTATGCATGTATCAAACATTTGTAGTCAGCTGCTTGCCTGGAGGTCAGCGTTAATAAGAAAGCATGGTATCTGATATACAGCCTTCATTTTTCGGCCCACAACAGTATTTAATCAGCAGTGGTGCCAAGAAATAAGCAGCATTGCTGCACCAAGCGTAACAAAGTTTGGATTTGTTAGCAAATATGGCTGTTGTGTTCCATAGTCATGGTTTCCTTTTATTACAAGCCTACAACAGGTCATGTTTAGTGCTGGTGGGCTTATACTTTTAAGTAAAAGTTTTGGCTGCTTGCAATTTTTAATGTAAACACATTATATACATTACAGAAGAAGTGAAGCCAAAACTTATTTTTATAGTTTTGTATAGAGTAAGGAGGGAAACCCATCACTTTTTTTTTGCCATTGCGGAGATTTCACATTAACTTGCTGTTTAATACCTTAAGTTAACATTAAGTGAGAAGATCTATTCCTGTTCTGGTGACACCCCAAAAATTGGGATTTTCTTTCAGGTGTTATAACTTCTCTCCTCTATATCCAGAACTAAAAAATTTTAAATGCTAAAGGCTGAAAATAAATTACAAAACCCTTACCACTGGCAGACCATACAGGCTCAAGTTTAAATCACTAGATTTAAGGGGTTGGTAGTTTTCACCATCTTGTCATACATTTTTGTAAGTTCAACTTGGTAAATTAGAATTTTTCACGTGGAAATTCACTTATTTATTTTATTCAAGATATTCAAACGTTTAAAGCCCAAAAAACATGTGGCCACTGGTCAGAACAAACCTCTACCTCTGTCACAGTAAATATCTGTTGTGTACACATTAAACAAATCTGTTCTGGATGGAATATGCCTTTTAACTATTTTCTATAGCTTAAAGCACAGTTGCACAATGTTGTTAATGAAGCTTTCAATGTTACCTCTCATATGAAATCTATAAAATATATCAAGGATCATTAAATTCCCACGCAAACACCAAACATTTGCTTACTTACACACACTTAAATTAGAATTTTTTTTTTTTTTTATTTGAACCACATTTAGTCCTTCATTGTTTTAACCTGCACATATAAAAGCGCTTCTTTAAATAATTCTTCCAGATTGTAGCATTCTATTTTGGTAGACAACTATCAAAGGCATTTTAATATGAAAAATACAATAATGGTGAAAAGCCACTTGAAAAAAAAATCTGGAAAAATATAAAATAAGTTAAAATTCTTGCCGAGAAAGAATTTCTTAAAAAATTACTTTTCATAAAATTCTGAAGATTCAGGATATTTTTTCCCAAATATAAAAAAAGACAGATATTTTCTTTGACGTGTCAGTAGCATAGTCAGTAATCAAGGTCTTGATGAACATCGCAGAAAACATCCATAAGAGGTTCAGTAGAAGTGCATCAATTCATGTTCCCTCATATACATCATCTAGTGTTCATGCGTAGCTGATGGATAACAATGCTCTCTGGAAAGGAAAAAAAAAGCCTTATTTAAACTTCTAATGAAACAACGGTTAAATGTGAATATTTAGATTCTGTTTTTGAAGAATGTGTGTTCTTAGTGTACATATAGAAGTCTAATATTTTCTGCTGTGCTGTGCAATAAAAAATCACAGACACAGAGTTGATTTATAAACAATTCACACTGCAAATCTGTGAACGTTAGTTATGCGTGAATGGAGGCAAACATTAACGTTCTCAGTATGTTTTCTTTTCAGGTCGAATAAGTATTTATTTTCTATGATCTTCAGCTCCATCTAGTGACCATAATGGGGTATTTTCCAAATATTAAATTCGACTTAAAGAGAAAATATACTATGAACATTAATTTTTGCCTCTATTCCCACAGAACAAATGATCACAGAGATTCACAGGGCAAATAGCTCTGCTAATGGTTAATAAATAGACCCCCAAGAGACAGCTGTGCCTCATGTGGATCTAGATAAGTGTATATATATGGCTGTTGTCAATTAGCTCATTGCACAGGGGTGTTGCTCATATAGTTTGTCACACCAAGACTGCAGACAACTGATTCAAGGGCTTGTATATTGTGTTTACACCATACATGTGTGGTGGTTTGCAGAAACACACAGCTTAACAGTCATAGTGTGAACAACCCTCGAAGCCCAACTCCAACCATAACTTTGTTTTAATGTTGAATAGGGTGGGAAAGGGTTAAACCAAAGCCATTGATCACTAATATTACGCAGTGATCACCTGCCAATGCCATTTATCTAAAATATCCTTGGCCCTAGTACTTTGGAGCTGTGAAAACAAAAAACTGCTAAGAGTGAAATTGCACAGGTTATAGAGAGGTTATCAAAATGTCCTAGTTCTTTTCCAGGGTAGTGCACGCTTAGGGCTCATACATACATGCTGGAGGCAGAAGCACACGATTCACCTATGGATTTAATCTTGCCAATTGGAACTAAATGGCATAGTTAGATTGGAGAAGTAATTCCATAGCAGATATAGTATCCACAACAGCTCTAAAAGTGTATCTAAACTGAAGCACAACATTTGTTGCAGCATACCAGTCTTTAGATATGATGCCTACATTCCTTTTCATTTCATTCAGGCTTATATCCCTTAACTTTCATGCGGTGACCCTACCTTTAATACATTTCCTGTCCTAGGGAGCCAACCCTCACCATACTGCACCTGTGGAGGAGCAGTGTTGTCACCCTAGAACAGGAAATTAGTTATGATTACAGGATAACCCCCTTCTAATTTCATCATAGAGGGGAGGTGTTTTACAGTCCACATTGAGAATTGGTAAGAATGTTAACTGATAAGAATGCAGCAGTGGCAGATTTCTGGCAGTATTATTGAGTGTTGTTTTCCATTATCGAACAAATAACAAATCCTTTTGCAATGGTGTATTTCACGGACCAAAACATCTCTTATTATAAATAAAACCCTATAAATTATTAATTCTTTAGAGAAGGTCACAAGTTTGCCTTTGTATCCTGGCTGCTTCCTCCTACGCTTTTAAAAGGGGAGTTTTAAGGTACAGAAAAGATGATGGTGTCTATGATGATAATTGTAAAAACAAATAAAAGACTTTGAAAGAGAAAAGATGATAAAGTTAGTCAATATATAGAGATTAAGAAATTAGATCAATACAATTTAAATAGTGTAGGCTTTTAGACACGAACATGTCATCATTGGATTCCTGTTTGGAAAGAAGAGTAAATTTGACAAAAAAATTGTAATTTTGAATTAGTTTACTTTCCAAAACATGAAGTGGAAAGAGAATAATATATACATAAAAACTGTCATTTAGTTTTCCTTTTGTAGCACTTCATAAGTAAGAAGTATATTCCTTACTTATTAACAAAGGAATATTAACATTTGCGAATGTAATAATTTAAAATTTATGGAACAGAAACTGTTTGCAAATTGTTTCGTTTATCAAAACTCAGTATATCAGAAGAGGGCAGCATTTCATAAGTTTGTGGAAAGTAAACTGAATGTCGCTATAATAATCATGCAAATCACATGTAGCTAGAAATCAATGCAACACACAGGGATATGCATACCACATGAGAATTCCATATTCCTTTTCATAGCACCTGGCATGCAGGTCAACACATGCTGTACTAGATATCCATATTCTATAGAATTTCTATACTGTAAAACATCAAATCCTTGCTTTAAAGTAGTGGATTACATGGCCTTTAGCTACAACTCTTTTGTGCAAGTAACCAATAAGAGGCAAGTGGGAGTAGCAAGCTACTCTCTGGCGATTCTAAGCAAAGTTCTAAATATATTAAGGCATGCTTGGTGCAACTTCAAATAATCAGCACATTACACTCTATTTGCCTACGTAATATCAGTTCCATATGCATGCAACAAGTTGCCTACAGATGTAAAATAACATGTTTCATTGTATAAGGTTTCTGTTCAGAAATAGGTTTAATGTGCTGTGTGTAGTTGACAGGCACCCTTTGATGTTTTGGTAATAAATATGAATTTTGTAAATGCGGGGTCACCAAATTTATTTAGTCTGTGCCAGCAATGATATGGTATAGCCATTGAAAGTGTATGTAAGGGCAATTCTTTTTTTTTTTCTTAGGTTTAGATAGTTAGAAGGGTTACAACCACTATGGGGGTATTTTTTTTACAGCCTGTGTCCTGCTAGAGATGTTTCCTTCATGTCCAGTCTTGGAGTGTGCCTCCAAGACAGGATCTAAGAGAAAACTCCCCAACGTGGGGAAATTCTCATCTTTGACAGTTGTCATCAGAACAGTTGTCCCCTTGGAAACATTTCTCCTCACCTCTTGCTCTTATGCTCTGTATGTAGAATCTCCCCTTCTCTCTGTGAGATTGAAAACCAGTACAAACAGAGTAGTTATTC
This sequence comes from Nanorana parkeri, assembly GCF_000935625.1. Taxonomy (NCBI): domain Eukaryota; kingdom Metazoa; phylum Chordata; class Amphibia; order Anura; family Dicroglossidae; genus Nanorana; species Nanorana parkeri. The sequence continues at coordinate 764,408 of NW_017306636.1, forward strand.
TTACCAGCAATGACACAGGCCACAATAAAAAACTTGACAAAGGGTTTAACCCTTCTTAACTCTATCCAAAATGAAGCAAAAACATTTTGCCTTTACATGCACTTTAGGTGTACCAATTGACGTAGCAAAGCCCAAAGATCCAAATGGAGATTTCTACTCTGGAGATTTCTGAATGTGTGAACCATTGTTTTACAGTAGAGAAAGAGTTCTAGTTATCTAACTTTGAGACACATGGTTATGTTTTTAATTTTGTTATTTTTTTTAACAACTAGAATGACAGAAAGTCAATGGCTCACCAGCCTGCAGGTCCTTTGAGCAGCAGAAAGGTGAACAAATAAGAAGTCATTGATTAGTACAGATCTAAGAACTTTGATAAACAGGGAACTGCTTTTCATGGTAGCAGAGCCACCTGCACATACCCCTGAGGCTTAGCCTCAGCCCTTCCCCCCTTCCAGAGGGGCAGAGCTGCTGGCTGGCGACTTCTTCAATTCTATTTTCATAGACTGACTCTCGCCACGTGGCTCAAATTTTGAATGATTTCCTGCTCCTTGCACTGCCATTATTGGCTTTACTGCTTTCATACCTTTTGCCATGGGAATGCGGGTAGGGGTGTGGCGTTGGGCTGACCCATCCTGTGTTGTCTTAAAAGAAAAATGAAATAATGTAAGCCTTTATAAAATATAAAATTCTTCTGAAAATGAATGCAATAAGATAATCATGCGTACTTAAGCAGTCACCTATGTAACACTTGAAATCAACTTGAACAAAATTATGCATATGTCCAAATATGGCTTTATAACAATCTCATAACTAGTGTAATTAAGGTTTATCTACAGCATTTTTTTTTCATTTTGGATATAGAAGGGAATGGTTAAAACCCCTGCCAAGATTTTTGCCATCTCTGTGCCATTGGGGAGACTAGCAGGCGAGCGCGAGCAGAATCCTGCTGGGAAGCTAAGCAGCCGCCACCGGCTGTTGCATACAAGCATTCGGCCAGCTCTACAGCTGGCCGATCGCTTGTATGAATACATGCAGTGTGTGCCCCCCCCGCTCCATTGCAGTGCCCCCCTCCTCCGCCACTGCTGCCGGTAATCCCGGGCTCTGCTGTCCCCCCTGCGGCCCGGGCCTGGCACAGCAGCTGCCTATACTGAGAACGGAGGAGAGATTAGCATTCTCCCACTGCTGATCTCTCCTCCTCTCTCTCTAAAGGCAGAAGTGGTGTGTATTACATCACTTCCGTCTTTAGCTGTCATTTCTCTGGCTGCTATAGCAAATCTCTACTTCATTAGCTTCTTTGGGGGGTGTACCAATGTGACATTAGGGGTCTTAGAGGACCTGCCATTGTATATTAGCTATCAGATAGGGGGCTTGTTGTCTATTTACCCGATGTGACCCTAACTTTTATATTTTACCAAAAAATTGGGTAATGGTAAATGTTTTATAACAAAAAGTGGGGAAAACATGTTTTTATTCAAAATATTCTGAACTTTTTTCATTATATAGTAAAAAAAATAAACCCCAGTGGTGATTAAATACCACCAAAAGAAAGCTCTATCTGTCCGCAAAGAAATGGTATAAAATTAATTTCAGTAGAGGGTTCCATGACTGAACAAATGTCAGTCAAAGTACTGCAGAGCTGAATACTGAAAGATGGCTTGGACAGGAAGGGGTTTTAACACCCCGGTCAGCAAGTGGTTAAATACATGAGGACACAGGGCCAGATTTATATATAGGCTACATAATTAAAGTGTATGTCAAGCCAAAGTCATCTTTAGTAGCTTTGGAGAAAGTGGGGAAGGTTGAGAACCCCTGTTTTGCATTGCTATCTGTTAGAGAGATTTACCCTCACTTGCTGTCCCACTGACAATGTTTTACCAGACAGGAAGTGAGGGAAACTCTCCAAAAGCAATACAGAGAGAAATAAAAATGCTTTTCTTTAGTGGAGTTGGGGAAAGGCAAACAACCCCTGTGAGATTTTTATTTCAATCTGTATCCTTGTTGCAGATTTTTCCTTACTTCCTGCCTGGTGTAACCTACCATATGTGTCTGTGGATCCAAGGTCCAGACATGGGGCCTTGACTAATTCAAATCAATTGGGTTAGTTATATTTTAGTATTTTTATTTTGGCCCATTCACACTGCTGTGCATGTGTGAGGGTTGACATCTGAAGCATTGCATGGGCTTATTTATTTTCTATGGGGTAACATTGCACGCAACATAAGCTATGAGTAACTGCCCTGAATTATTCACCTGTGTGTAAATTGTAGCTTGAGCTATTGAGGTCTGTAAAGTACACAACCATAAATAAAATTTGAAAAGGAGCCTAATGTTCCAGCTGATAGATAAACATGAGAATACAACATTTTAGCATGCAATATTTAAAATGTATGTGACAAATGGTGCCTTCATCCAGTGTTATGGGTTTGACCCATTCAAGTGTATGGGAAACTACTGTGCAAGCCTCGACAACGTCTGTAAGCTCAGCAGGAACCTGCTGCCATCAGACTATGCACTTGGATATCTTAGAATAGGTTAGGGGGCCAGGGAGTTTTTATTTTAAAATTAACCTGTCTTTTAAATATTAGAGGTACTAAAGTCCAGGTTTATATACAGTGTGAATGAAGACAACAGAATTTATAAGGAAATGGGAGAAATCATACTTGTTCTTGAAGTGTTCATTCATTTTTGATTCATTCTTCTGCAGTTATATGTCATAATCATCCTCTGACATCACTGATAAACGGTCTTACAGTGTGTTGTCATGAGTTAGACTACAGTTACATTTCAAGTATCTGGCATTAGCCTCAACCAGAATGGTTTCCAATACTAATTTTGAAAGAATGCCACAAAGTTTGTGAATTAATATATTTACATACAGTGTTAACTGCCCTTAATGTCCAATCACTTGGAAGGCATTGGAAGGAATTATAATTACTTCACTGTGCAATTCTGAGTGTAAGTATAAGACTGACTATTAAAACAAGACTTTGGGCACAATTTTTATTAACCCTTGCAGTGTGGGGCTACCCTTGCAATCCTCCCTTCTGCCTCGCTCCCCCCCTGCTGCAGCGGTTTAAGTTATCACAGAGTTATCACATTCTATACACTGTGCATAGGATGTGAGGACACCAAGGGACATACAATTGCTGCAGAGTAGGAGAAGAGAGGCATAAGGTAGCGCTGTGACAGCCAGCCAGCTCCAAGGATCATGTGAATCTAACCTAGACAAAAAGGAGCAGTTAAACCTTGCAGTGCAGGGGTAGCCCCACTGCAAGGGTTAATAAACATTGTGCCCGGAGTTCTGCTTTAATAGTACTTGGGGATTCAGATACAGTGATCAGGTGAACCCCATGCCTAAGCATGTAGATGTACATTAATTTTCAGATAAAATCTTAATTAAATAAATTATATTATTGTTGATGTGCTTGTGTTGAGCCCTTATAACACCTTTATTTGACGGTCTTGCTGACAGCAGTGCAAATGACACTCTATTTGCCCATGCAGAGCAGACAAACAATGGAAGAGATTGTGATGATTTTTCAGAAAATTGGATACAGAATGTTAATAAATAGAAGGTCAGTCAACATTTCTTTTTCAATAGCTTCTTGCTTTTACCTAAAGAGTAACAAGTTAGCCCTTTTGTACACTGTGACACATTTATAACTGTTTCTGAAAGCCAAATAATGCAAAACCTTCAGAGAAAACATCTCTGACATTTACAACTATAGGTAATGCTCACACATTTTATATTTTAATATGTTGCAGCTGGAGTAACTGGTGTTTGCAGATTGTTAGCTGAATATTGATGAGTTGCATGGAAATAGCCATGCAAGTAAAATAGCTTGTTTTGTGCAGAAAAATGCACAAAAATGTACTGAAGGGGATATGACAATAAATGAATGTGAATAAAGGACCTGGAAAACTGGCTTCCTCAAGAAATCCACCATTCAAAGCTTTATTTGGTAGTATACAATTAGCCGGCAATGAATGAGTCCAGGATATTATAGTTTCAAATTTAGCTTTTAGAACATTTTACAAAACAGCAGTTAATGATGTATTTTGGATGAGACACTGGCCTGCTAATCCTGGTGTCAGACATGCTGGCTACATAGTTGTATTATCTGTGACAGCACAGTAGCAGCACTTTGCTGGTCTCTACTGTGGTGAAGGCAGACAGACCCTGTGACTTGGATAAGTACAGCATTGTCCCATGAGTAAGATAACTTTTACACCTTAAATACATTATATAAAAAAAGGCCTTTTCCCTGTAAAATACAAATAAACCCAAACTTCAGGCAAACAGAAAAATACACAGTTGAGATTCAAACTGTATATGTAAATAGTTTTACCTGCCAAATGATCTGTAATTTTGTCTTGTAAAATAGACATCACTGCGAGAGAGCATTGACAGGTCTTGCAGACCTGCAGATTACAGTGCAATAGAACCTGATCCAGGATCAACTCCAAGACTGGGAGCTGACCAATCACCTCACTGCTGATCAGTCATCTCTTGGTCTCTGCTCCCAGTTGAGGGTAGTGACTGTCAGTCACTGTCCTCTGCAGGGATTCCTCCATCCCTTTTGCTTCTCTTGTGCTGGCTACAGCTGCAGACAGGGGAGGAGGTTGGCACTGCTGGCTCTTAGCTGTGCTCAGAGAGGCAGAGACAGCTGTCAATCAGGCAGCCTGGATGAAGCCGGACAATATTGTTGGGATCATTCTCGACCACAGTGTGGCTGTGCCCTGTCAGTTAATAGCTGGCATAAGCCTGCTATCTGCTAAATCTGGGTTACAGGAGTATATTAGTAAATGTACTCCTGTGACCCAAAAGAGAAGCATAGTCCAAAAAAAAAGGTGTGGCTTTATTTCTCTTTTAGCTGGAGCCAATTTTCTGTCTGGGATGGAGTGGGAAAAAGTTGGAATTTATCTCTGGATTTTATTTCTGTCTGTAGATTTTCCCTTAGTTCCTGTCCCTGTTCTACACCTGCAAGAAATGGGGGAAATGGTTTTCAGCAGTACAGGAAGGTACAGGGGTTGATTTACTAAAGGCAAATAGGCAGTTGACTTTGCAAGGGAATTTGCCCTTTGCAGGGGACGTTTCCCTTAGCTTCCATCGGGAATACCCAATTACGTGCGAGGATAATTAAAAAACGCAGAGCTTCACTTCATTTACTAAACTAAGGGGAAACATCCCATGCAAAGTGCAAATTCTATTGCCTATTTGCCTTTAGTAAATCAACACTATAGATTGCAAAGTAAACACTGATAGACCCTTAACCCTTTCCCACTCCAACCAAAATGGAACCTAAGGTTTCTGTCAGAGATAGGCTTTAAACCAGTTCTATATAAAAATAGGTTTAGTAAAATGTTGATGAATACAAAACTGGATTAAATGGTGTTTTTAACATCTGCTTGCAGTTCAACGTTAACATGCCTAACTATACCTTGCACAAGCATGGCCTTTGAGACAATATTTTTATGAAGGTAATTAAACCTACAGACTGCCACTGAAAACTATAGTTTTTCCTTATGTAGATAGATAAAAAAATATTGTTCTTAAATCACGTGCCCTCAGTTTTAACATATATAATAGGTAAAGTACCTTCTTAGCCATAAAATCCTATAGAAAAGCATATTTGATCATGTAAACACTTCAAAAGTTACATCAGCCTACATTACTTGTACCAACTATATACCTGTGCGTGTGCATTATTTGTAGTTTACTAATTTAAAACTTCTTCAACATTACAGTTCAGTTAAATGTGACTAATTACTACTTGCTAAAACCACATGTTAGGTTTACTTGTCCTTTAATAGATTACACTGCTCAATACTCACCACTGATTGGGTAGAACGTGTTGAAGATGTTGTGGCAGGAGTTATAGTAATAGAGCTGGTGACTTTATTCGTGGTAGATCTGGCAGACAGGTTGGTCTTAGGAGATCGAAGCACTGTGCCAGTTGCAACCTCTTTATTTTCTGTAGCAACATTTAAAGGTCTAACAGTTATGACAGGGGTGGCTCCTTCTAAGGAACTGCCAGGATTTCTTTTAAACTGAGAGCCTAAATGAATATGAATTTTATTATCTTCTGTTGTAATTATATTGGCATTTGCATTGTATTTTCTAATGGGAGTTGGCACAGTCTGTTTTTCAGGGGTAACTTTAAATACAGCACGACCCATAGTCATTTCGTGTGCATCTGGTGACACAGATATCTCTGGAGATGCAGCAGATGTTGATACTGAGAATATCTGAATTGGTGATGTAGGTCTGTCCCCAAAGTTGGGTTTGGCACCTTCTGTAGTTTTTTCCCGTGAGAAAGCAGTTATTGTCACAGGGGACATTGCCCTTTCTGGGGCTATGGGACTGCCAACACCTTTAACTTTCTGGCTCATTACAGCTGGGGAAGGAATAATTGTAATCCTTGGTTTCTGAGTGCCTAAAGTTGGTATGACTGTGGTACTTGAAAAAAAGTCCTCTGAAGGTGGGCTTGTTATCTCCAGAGTAGCTGTGCTGTTTTCATGGTCTGGTGTTACTCTTATATGAAGAGGTTGTCCTTGTTTTGGTGAAAGGAACACTTCACCATGGTGCCCTGGGCTAGCATTTGGACGGATTGCTCTTTCCGGTGTGACCGGAGTGCCATTTTCTCTTTTTTTCATCCAGGGAATCCATGATTTACGCATATTGAGCTCATTGGATCCTGGTGGGTACCTCTCCAAAACAGGTGACCTTTCTGCTGGTTTTTTAAGTCCAACTTGCCTTAAATTACTCATAATATGATTTTCCTCTTGGAAGGATTTCCTAATGAACACTGCTGGGGTTTCTTCCTCAACTGATTCATTACTCATTACATCTGTCTGTACACCTGTAGATGTCACAGGGACATCTACCATTCTTCTCCCATTCATGCTGGGCCTTATAGCTCGGCTGTATCGTTTTGATAACTCTAACTCTTTTGTCAAATTCAGAACATCTTGTCCCATATTTTTGTTTTCATTTTCTTCCTCTATAAACCTTTTCTGCAGGACTGAATAATCAACTTGAAGCTGTGAAAGCTGGTCTTCTTTGTTCATCATATCATGAACCTTTTCTTTAAGTGCTTGTACCTCTGCTCTCAGGTCTCTGTTCTTAACTTCTTCTACTCGGATTCTGTGCCTAAGTTCTGTCTCTTGACTTACAGCTTCTCCTTTCTCAATGGCTTTATTCTTAGCTACCTGGCTTTTCAGCTCTTCGAGCTGCATGGAAAGTATATTAGCTCTGTCTTGCTCAGTTCTAAATTTTCTTTCTAGCTGATCATATTCATCTTCTGTCTTCATCAAGTCTCCCTCAACCACCTCCAGCTGTTGAAGACGATTTCTGAGTCTCTCAATTTCTAAAAGCAGCTCCTTTGTCTTGTTGTCTTCATGATGCACATGCTCAAAATTCTTCTTTGCCCTGCTACGTGCAGCTTCCCTTTCAGAAACTTCCATATTTTCCACTCTTTTCATGAGCAGTTCCACTTTGCAACTTAATTCGCAATTTTTCTCATCCACACTTCTCAGTTTGCTGATGGACTCATCTCGCTCGTTAGTCAAGTTAGATACTTTTTCTTCCATCTCTGATTTCATTTTCAAAAGTTTTTTGCTTTCATCTATAAGCTTCTCTGTTACCTCCATAACTTTACCTTGTTCAGTTTTTAAATTCCTGTTTAGATCACCAACCTTTCCTTCCTCCAGTTTTATCTTTTCCATCATGATTTTTCTTTCATCAACAAGCATCACAGTGAAAGATTTCAATTTTGTTAAATCATCTTTTAAACTGTGCTCTGCCTTTTCTAGTCTTCCCTCTACTGATTCTAATTCCTTAACTCGAGTCTTCACCAATTCAACTTCTTTGGTCAGCTCTCTTGCTTGTGCTTTTTCTTTTTCCAGCTTTACATAAAGCTGAGAGCATTCAGCTTTACTTTTCATAAAAGCCTCTTCTAATTTTTCCAATTCAGACATTCTTTTCTGTAGTTTTTCCACTTCCAGCTTTAGCTCCCGGCTCTGATGTTCTTCTTCATGGAGCTTCTTTTGTAGTTCTTTGCACTGTGTTTCTGTTTTTGTTATCTCGTCATCTTTTCCTTCCATTTCTAAAACTCGCTTTCGTAAGCTCTCTACTTCTGCCATTAAAGTTGAATTTCCACATTCTCCTTGGGCTATTTTTTCCCTTAGTTCTTTCAACTCCTCCTCAGCCTTTAGAAGATTCCTATTTGCTTCTTCCAATTCTTCAATTTTACGATTGAGACCCACCAACTTAAGTCGGAGCTGACGATTATTGGACTCCTGAGTGACCAGTTTCGTAGACATTTCTTCATGCTCTTGAGAATGCTTGGAGAATTTGTGCTCAAGTTCTAATTCCAATTTAATAACTTTCTGGCTGTCTTCGTTGGCTTTAGCACAGGCTGCTTTCAATTTTGCCTCTGTTTCTTGAAGCTGTGCAGTAAGGTCTTGTATCTTTTGGCTTTGTTGACCAAGCTGTTCAATGTGCATTTGTCTTTCATCCACTAGCATCAGTGCAAATGACTTTAACTTTACCAATTCATCTCTAACTTTATTAAGTCTCTTGGTATATTCTTTGTCTTTCCGCACTTGGTAAGCTTTCTCCTGTTCCAGTAACTGCTTTAACCTGTAAAATAAATGGCACATCAATTTTAATATTTCTTGCTAAAAGAAATGGCTAATATCTAATTCTAAATCTGGAATTGTACACCATTCTGTTGCACTGTGTTTTATATATATACACACACATATATATATATATATATAT
>NW_017306636.1:773239-794254 GCF_000935625.1 Nanorana parkeri
ATATATTGGTTTTTCTGGAAGTTTTACTTGGTCCTATTCTCACAATTTCTCAGTGATGCTGACAAATAGTAAAAGATAGGAGTTCAGAGGGGTGTGGCCAGGGAAAATAAATAAATCAATATCAATAGGAGTCAAGCCCTTTATTAAATCAGAAGGTGCAAAAATTCTTCGCTATCCAATTTTTATCATCACGGCGCTTTCATCAAGAGGCTTTAACAGCTGGACAAAGGAAAATTAAAAATGAAAGCAGATCATTGTCAGTGGCATATCTGCTTCTTTGTTCTTTTTGTTCCAGAGAATAAACGATAAAATCTGATCGGTCAATATCGTTCCCCATTTTGTTAAATAACTAGGCATCTTAGAGTAATTTATATCTGGATTCCGAAACCCTTACCCAAAAGTGCTCCAGTGCTTGTCAGTAAAATATTGAAAACAATGAAATATTTGGTGTAGATGATGTTCTTCATGCCACTATCAGAGCAGGGGGAGGGACAGGATATTTTACACAGCTCTAAATGTACATGCTCCTGTGCAAACCAGATTTGAAAACGAAGGTACAGTGGGTAAATACCACAGTGCATGGGGAACTTCTGTCTAAGTAGAACTTGCTAATGCTCACCTTTCATCTACAAAGTTGATATTTGTACGATTATGGCCCAAGCATAACACAGCTTACATAGTACAGAATCAGAAGCTGAATAGGTAAGGTTGCAGCATACCTACTGTTGCTTTGCACACATTGCTTTCATAACAGGTACTTAATAAATAATAGTATTTAAAATAGTATTAAACACTTCAAGTTATAAAAATGTATTTGCACTGTGATAAACCAGAGAAACATTCTCCAGTACAATATTTACTCCATATGTGTGCACAAACACTTACATTTCTTTAATATTCAATGCTTCAAATTGCATATCCCCACTTCCCCAAACTTCCTGTCGGGAAGCATGCACATTATTTAGGTTACATGCAACAGGTCACAAGGTACAGCACATGCTCCAGCTGCTGTCAATCTACTTGCTTGGAGGAAAGAGAGCAGGGGAGTGGCTTGCTGCCCTGGTCTTTGGGCATATCTGTTTGTGTGGATGCATGCAGCGTAGGGACACTCGGCTCTAGTCCCAGGCAGGAGCACACATGCACCCAGGCACACAAAATGCCTCCATGAAACTTTGCAAGGGGACATAGGTACCCAAAAAGCATTTTGACAGATGAAATCCAAATCAAGCACAGGTTTGGAAAGAAAAGAGCACAGCAAACATGGTAAGTGCTGAAGTCACCAGCACTATATGCTTTTTACATTTAAGAGTATAAGATCACTTAAATTATTTTTAAAAAGTATTCCTTATGCTTTGTGTGTTTGTCACATAAAAATGTGTACTGCTAACTTATTTAACTTCAGTTATCATTAGGAGTAACAGACCATGATCACCTATTTCTTTTACGTCTTGGAACACTGATATCGCATTGATATTATCACATGCCTGTGAGTGAAAAGGTTCACAGGAGGCAAACCTGATAAATGTACTAGAACATGTATTTGCTAATATGTACACAATTATAGTCTATCACACTGGAGAGCTGAGCAAATGCTGATCAAAAGTGATTATATGAAATGAATGGTCACGCTCCAGTTCATAATTCTTAATCCTTTATTGGAAACATAAGTGCATGACAGGAACTGAAAAAACACTCGGTGACTAAGTGCATCTGCACGAAATAGGTCAAGAGTATTCTCTAAGCTCCTGTCCTGCACCTGTGTTTACAATAAAGAAATGAGAGCAGGCTGTGCTTGTGGTCATCCATTTCTTTCATTTACAACTTGCTGGATAATTTCATTTAGCCTGAAGTACCTGTGTTCCTGCTATTCTGTTTTTGGCCAGACTTACTGACCCAATGACGCTTTAGTGTGACCTTGGTTTGTTCTCTGAATCTGTTACTCTTTTTGATTCATGAACCAGTTTGTGATAAAGGACTATGGTTCTAAGCTGCATGCCTTGACCTTGGCTCATCTTCCACATTTGATCCTGGAGCTACCTATCCAATCCTTAGCCTGACATTAACTTCCCCTGCATGCCTTTGCTTCACAAGGTGTACACTGTCTTAGTCATCCAGTGTCCATTCTCACACTCTCCACATCAGTTGTTCACCAAGTACAGGACAGTCATTTATAAAACAAAAGCATAATTATTGAAACAAAGACAAAATACAGCAGGTATGATAACATCTCATAGAAATGTTGGTCTCATTGGAGTTTAGAGGAAAGAGTTAAGTCCTTACAGTCCAAAGCAGCAACAAGATCAACAGGGCTCAAACCCAAAACCATTGATATTTGTCTTAAATACATTGGCCTTGACATTGACACAAGCCTTGTGTACTGCAATACAAAAAGCTACTACTCATGGCAGGGATACACATTTCTGCATTGGAGCATCATATTCTGCTGGTTAGAAGTTTATTTTAAAATTCCTACACCAAACACTAGATGACTTGTTTTAATGCCTTAAATTGCATCCTAAAACACAACCAAAAAAGGCTCTTAAGCTATCATTATCCCTAATGAGGCCGCTGAGTTACTGATATATCCAGTACTAACACTATAATGATTGATAACAAAAAACACAATTACCTATACATTGAAGTGCAAGTTAGGTATCCCATAGCGATGAATGAGAAATCCTTATTCACCAATCTGATCACACTAAACTAATGAACGGTGAAGTCTGGCTGCTTTGTGTCATCATTGTCTTTTGATTTCTCTTTTTGAATAAGTTCTATGGTGCTTTTGTTCACAATTCAGTGTGGCTCTAACAATATAAACAATAAAAAATAAATAATTTACAAGAAAATTTAAATTCTTGTCACAGCATGCTCCCATCAGTTCAAGCCTCACTTGTTTTGCAATGCCATGTAATACATTGTCTGAAAGGGAAAAGCAATAACACAAATGGAATGACTCCACGGCTGCTGCTGCTGCAAGTATTCTACTCTTAACCCACAGAACATCTTGCACTGATCACTCTGTAAAGCAAAGTTAATTCACAAGGATTTTAGGGACAAATGAGCTCCTTCCAGTCCAGCAGCAGCGTGGTTGATACTACAACAATATAAGACTTTCCTTACCTTCACAATCAGCCAGCAGATAGTTTAAAAGACATAGCAACTCTCCTCGGAAACCTCAATAAGCCTTTTTCTGGCTCGTGTTCTCTGGGGGTTCTACCATCACATTCCAACCATGTCATCAAGACAATAAAAGGTGAACGCTGTGTTTGGGAGCTGGGACCACTGACTGGTGATGTCATCCCTTCTTACATGCTTCATTATTGTGCAGATTCTCTTCACTCATTGAGGAGGGGTGGAGCACCAAAACCCCCAAACAGAAAGAAAAAAAACCACACGCACTTGTCTGCTCTTAAACTTCTCTACCACTGATTCTACCGTGCTTCATACAAAACACCATGGCAAATTTTACTAGGGAAAAGACATTAATCATAAAATATGCCCTTAACAGTTGCACCTCATATTTTCAACTTTTGTTCCCAGACCTTTTATTTTTATTCTTGAAGCTGAATGCTGATTTAAACATAAAACAACTCTTCCATGTTTAAACAGTGAAGAGTCAAATCACTAAAGCATTACATATGTAAAATTTTACTTACAACATGATAAGTTCAATTCACTAAGTTTACAGAAGGGTAAGGATGTTTTTTAAGCCATGTGACTAATTTTTTTTAAATTAAAAGAAAGCTAACTTTCTGAAAAAAAGCACCCTTTTCCTGGCGCATTAGCTTTGTGAATTAAGCCTATTATTATCTCCTATTTTTGTAATTGAAAATTATGTTGTCAATTCACTAAAGGTTTTATCAAACTGACAAATTGCACATTATATTATCGATTTTTGTTCTATATCATATATAAAATCCAATGCAAAAAATTAACATACAGGTTCTCCTAAAATATCTGTCATTATTGATAATGTTTTATGATGTGTCTGTTTTGGAGAGCAGAAAATGGAGCCATTAAATACGGTAAAGAAAAAAAAGAATTGCACACCTATACAATATTTATGTATGAAAATTGAACATGTTAAAGGATCATGATATAAATAACAAACAATTTCAATAACAGGCTCTCAAGTGCGTTGCAATCCAACTTTCATTCAGTCTGCTAAATTGGGCTTGTGTTGTCTTGAGAATGAATTGTCCATTTTGATCGTTCTCAGTTATTTAACAGCAATTTCAACATAAAACATACAAGTGGTGACTAAAGCCATCCGCGGTCTCCTCCACACATTTGCAGTGTACCATTTACAACCAGGACCTGCTATACAAATCCTAGTAGGAGTTTATCCCCTGTGAGGCAAGGGGAGGAGACAAAAATAACAAAAAAAAGAAAAACCTAAAATTCATTTTACAGTCTCCATCAGCTTAATGATGTGCTAATGATGTGCCTCTACCCCTGCATGCTGACTGCCGAAAACAGTGTATGTAACATGTTGTTGAAACGTCAGGACACATGGCTTTCTGTGGTAAAACAACAGCTTGCAAATCAATTCTTTGTTTCCTCGGGAGTTCACAAAGAATGAGATTTGAATGGGAGCAAAGCCCGTTGTTAGGCTCCGAGAGCTGCAGCTGGGGAGACATCATTCTGCTCTGCTGGCCAATGGGAAACAGGATTGTAATTGCACTGATGTTTGATGCTTTGCATGCACAAACTCTTTCTCTGGAAGAGTATGTGTTAATGCCAGAGTAAACTTGCAGGTTCCATTCAGATGATGTAGTGGGAGCAGTCCTTGAAGAAGATTGACATAAAGCAATAATAAAACATTCACTTCAGGGTTTTGGTGGTCTGCCAACCATTAACTTCTTCAGTTCCATAAAACTGCCTTTTAAGACAATTGTATGTGAGAATGAACAGGGCATGTATAAATTCCCACCATTGAGAGAGCATTTGTTATTGATTACAAACTTTCTTTGTATTTTATTACAATGTTTGCATTTTACCTCTCACCCATAAAAATGCATGTGTTCCATATGTCCTCACATATGATGTAGCAACAAAGGAGGAAAGATTAGGAAATACTCAAGGGTGGATGATCAGATATTCTATATGGGATTAAGCTAGGACAAACAAAATATTTAAAACTGTTTGTAAATACCATAGGGATATCTTTTTGACTTTAAAAGGAAACTACCATGATTTTTTGGTCCATTTTATTTATGTTTGATAATGTTTATAATGCCGATACAGGGCATTTTCATGAGTACTTCTAAAGGCTGTCTTTAAAGGCCAATGCCAGCCCTTTACATTTTTAAACAAGTTTGGCTATCTGAGGTCACACACTTGCTGGGGAACTCAGGCAGCTGTCTTTGGCAGTGCCAGCCTGGCCATACATTGCCTGCTCCCCATATCCCAGCGCTGCCACAGCACAGGACAGCCCAACGCCTGCCTGGACAACCCTGAAGCCCAGCACGAGCCCGGATGCCACGTGTTCAGCCCGGCACCAACCCCTTTAGCCCAGCACCCACCTGCAGAGCCCTGAGGAGACCCAAACGCAGCCCTGGTGAGATCTGCATACAGCCCTGGTGAGATCCAAATGTAGCCCTAATTAGTACCAAATGCAGCCCTGGTAAGATCTGCATGCAGCCCTGGTGAGACCGAAAAGCAGCACTGGTGAGTCCCAAACGCAGCACTGGTAAGACCCAAATGCCCCCTGGTGAGTCCCAAACGCAGCTCTGGTGAGATCTCCATGCAGTCCTGGTAAATCCAAAACGCAGCCCTGGTGAGATCTGCATGCAGCCCTGGTGAGTCCCAAACGCAGCCCTGGTCAGACCCAAAAGCAGCCCTGGTCAGACCCAAACGCAGCCCTGGTCAGACCCAAACGCAATCCTGATGAGATCTGCACGCACCCCTGTTGAGTCCCAAACAAACGCAGTTCTAGTGAAACCCAAATGCAGCCCTGGAGAGACCCTAACGTAGACTTGGTAAGACCTGCACGCAGCCCTAGTCAGACCGCACACAGCCCTGTATAATTGCTGTTTAATAATGGATTGATAGGATCTGTAGTCCTCTATTGCTGGTTGCCATACTCCATTTCTGTATAATCCTTGATTATATAGAAATAGAGAATGGCAACCGGCTATAGAGAACTACAAATCTCAGCGATCCATGATTGCTGGTTGCTATTCTCCATTGCTGAATAATCATCGATTGTTGAAATTTGTAGTCCCATATAGCTGGTTGCCATTCTCCATTACTGTATAATCATGGAGTGAGTTACAGTTCTCCATAATTATACAGAAATTGCTCTAAAATCATTAGTCTGTATTGTTTTAGAAAAAATGTCACATGCCCCTGTAAGAACAAGTATTGGTAATTGGTATCGGCAAGTACCTGAGGGAAAGTACTTGTACTTGGTCTTAAAAAAATGGTTCTCGGGACATCCCTATATACAAGGTCTAATCTTTTATGGGATGTTTCCATTACTTTTACAAAACCTTTGTTGAACATTTATATATTTAATGCTTCTATGTCATTTAGGTTGAGAATAGCTGGTTACATCAGATCCTGATCACACAAGTGAATCGGTGTGTTTACCTTAACCATTTCATGACCAAAGGTCACTAAAGCCTAGATGCCCAGCAGCATCATTATGTATTAACTTGACAATATGGTTAAATTTACAGCGGCTCTATGATGAATTTTCCAACCTAAATACATTGATTTAAAAACAATATTTTGTTATAGATTGACAAATAAACAAATTAAGAGCTTCCCCCACCAAAAAAGGTGAATTGAATAAACTGCAGACATTTTATATTTGTTCTGTGACTGCAGTGAGATGTCCCTGCAGTACTCTTGCGCCATAAGGAGAGTGTCACTTTTCATATTACGGAAGCAAGGGGCCATGATTTGGCTTCATAATGGCACACAGTGTATCAGTTTTGTAACAAGTTTCAATGACTAGGATTTTTCTCAAGACAAAACAGTACTATTACAAAGATGAGGGTAATTATTTTTTTGCGATACTAAGCTGCCCAAGATATATGGTTGATTCTGTAACAGAAAGAGAGCACACGGTTTATTTTCTAGCACTGTCTTTTCTTGGAAGTCTTAGATGAAATACCACATGAGGATATTTATAGTTAATCCCACTAGGGGAGTATAAGCCTGGACTCTTTTGAAATGCATCCAGTTTTTCTAAGATAACTTTGGACCTCAACCAGAAATGGCAAATGTCACTTCATATCTGACAGTGGAATCCTACTAGTAGAGTTTTGTTGGGTATTGTGCACTGCACCTTTTACAGAGGTTATTCACAAAGGGGTGAAGAGTTAGGAGAAGGCATGAGAAGTGAACAATCTAGGACCACATAGCTGATTTGGAAAAATTCACCAATTCACTTTACTTTCCAGTTCAGCTATGTTGTCCTAGATCAGTGATGGCAAACCTTTTTAGTCAAATAAAGTTTTATTCATTTCAAACAAGGGAAAAAATATATAACATACATAGCACATTTTCAGGGCATATACAGGTATACAGGTAGGTTGGTCCGCAGGACCCAGTACAATCAAATGACTCCCTACATGGGGGGTATCTTCGAGCCATAGGAACCAATGATGAGCTTAGAGCGATAAAAAGCATATGATCATCCACCACTGTGCTGTGCCGTACGGCTCCATATACCTCATTAAACGTAGAGGGGAGGGGAGGGGGGAGAGACAGATCAGTGGACGCAAGACAAGACAAAACAAGGACAACACAATACAAATACAGACAGTGGTATGGTACGAGAACGACCAGGTTGCCCGCGAGGGCAGATGGAGACCTCAAGTAGGTTCCTGAGACATATCCCGGTCCACCACATACAATGTCAACAGAGCGTAGTGATAAAACTAGTCCTGACTATGGTGCTGAGGTCAACAAGGCAGGGAAAGCAACTGAGTCCTGAAAGCATATCCATGGCAACCATAAGTTTCGAAAGGATTCGTTGCGGTCTGCATCTATGGCCACCATTTCTTCAATGCGCATAGTATCGTTAATGCAAGTCAACCACATTGTTAAAGAAGGCACTTGGGTGGACCTCCAATGAGCCGCGATAACTTGTCTGGCTGCAAATAGGAAGAACCTCAAGGTAGATTTCTTTGCTTTCGAGACTGAAGTGGGAATTAATGTTAGTAGGGTCAAAGCAGGGGTATTCGGTGTGGTTGTAGCATGAGCTTTGTCATAAATATCTAGTACAATCTCCCAAAATCCCTTAACCAGGGGGCAGGACCACCACATATGTAAGTAGGTACCCTCAGCGTTAAGGCACCTCCAGCAGGTCTGCGTTATCGAGGGGAACATGTGGTGTAATCGCACCGGAGTAAAGTACCATCTGGTAAGCAGCTTAAAGTTGCGCTCCTGCAGTTTGCAAGACATTGCCAAGCGATGCGTGAATATAAAGACCTTATCCCAATCGGTGGCAGTCATGGCGGGCTCTACATCCCTGATCCAGGCGTGAGTGTAAGAGGGTAAGGATGTGGAGTAGTGGGAGAGGAGCATATGATACAATAAGGAGATAAGATGCATGGGCGGTGTGGAAGCAGTACACAGCTGTTCAAAAGAGGTGAGGGGCCGTGAAATGTCAGGAATGGAACGTAGGGAGCGGTAGTAGCTAGTCAGTTGAAGGTATGGCAACCAGGCCCATCCGTCTAGGGAACCCTGTGTGGCAATTGCCTGGTAGGGAACTTAGTGGGGAGTGAGGTCGGGTCATTAGCATGGTCCATTTGGAAATGAGAGACGGCTTGCCTGATCTCCGCACAGCACACTGTGTCAGAGAGGAGATTGTCATTCAACCGCCAGTATGGGGAGGAGGGTGGCATCGCAGAGAAGCGGAGGGAGCAGAAAAGTGGGGCGTGGTCTGACCACACGCGAGGTCCAATGCTTACACCCGGGGAGGTGTCAAGCAAAGTTTGAGAAACAAACACGTAGTCAATCCTACTGTAGGAATTATGTGCATGTGAGAAAAAGGTGTAGTCCGTGACGTCAGGATGTAGAGTCCGCCAAAGATCAAGTAGGTGCATGGAGGCAAGTCTAAGTTTCAACTTACGTCTGCGTTCGAAACTGAGCTCCTACCAGAGGATGCATTTAGGTGTGGGTCCAGAGGCAGATTGAAGTCGCCACCTAGAATTATGGCACCCTCCGCGAAGGACTCCAGTACCCTCAGATAACGCAGACAAGCGGTAACCTGAGAGGAATTAGGTAAATAAATATTAGCAAATGTATACGTGGAGCCGTTCAACGTGGTTTTTAGAAAAACATATCGCCCCAGAGGGTCAATGGCAGAGTCCAATATGTTAAGCTTGCATGTTTTGTGAATCCCAATGGAGACGCCCTTAGATTTAGTAGAGGGGTTGGTACTGTGAAACCATTCCCTATAATAGCGCTGGGAACAAGCCGGGTGCTTCCCAGCGCAGAAGTGCGTCTCCTGCAGGAGCACAATATCAACCTTTTGCTTATGCATGTGGTAAAGAATCTGAGACCGCTTAGAGGGATGATTAAACCCTTTCACATTAAAGGAACTTATTGACAGAGACATGGGAGGGTAGTGTGGTCATCATAATGCAGATAAGAGTGTGTTCGGTCAGTGGTACGTACCGTCCCAGGAACATCTAAAACAGACAAGACCATACACAAACAAAACAGGGGGGACAGGACAAGGAACACGAGGGAAAACAACCATAACAAATAAAGAGATGGCTCGCAAGGGGAGCCCAAATGGGACCGTACCACAGAGCCATGTCCACCAGGACAGGCTACAGGTAGGAAACCCAAACATCTAAAGCTGGCCATATGGCCTAACACCTACAGTAACGTGGGTGACCTAGTGTGGGGGCAGGGGGGCCCAAATGGAGCGAACAGAAGGGAAATCTGCTCGTGGGCGGCACCCCACCACCAGCCTAGCAATAGTAGACGCATATACAGATTAAAGTAAGGATGGGGTTATGTATTGCAACTTGAGCGATGCAAACAACAGAAGGCATAGCAGATAACTATAAACTGAAAAACAGTGACCTCTAAACAGGCAGATTTGACAGGCAGATTAATCTGCCTGTTTAGAGGCCGCCGCCGCTGCCTGATTGTGACCGTCCCGGATCACGTACTGAGGCGATCCGGGTCGGTCGGATCTATTTCCATTGGTGGGCCCTGAACCTGGCTCGCGCTCCGGCACCGCGACTGAGGCGATCCGGGTCGGTCGGATCTATTTCCATTGGTGGTCCCTGAACCTGGCTCGCGTGCCAGCAGAGAGGGCCCCGCGTGCCCTCCCTGGTACGCGTGTGATAGGTTCGCCACCACTGTCCTAGATTGTTCACTTCTCCTGCCTTCTCCAAACTCTTCACCCTTTTGTGAATAACCCTATTAATGTTTCAACTAAATAATTGTGTTTTAAAATGGTAATGTCTACATGTTGCAAGATCTGAGTAGGAGACGAGATAATTAGTGGGTTGGGCATAAATATCCTGATTATAGATTTTAGCTATGGAGGTGTATGATATAAATCAATGCATTAAGATCAGCCCTACCTTTGTAATATGTTCCTGAACCAGTCAACATCTGGTTCCTCATGAGCTTTGCTTTCTTTACCAACACATCTTGCCCAATTGTGTCATTGCCAAGAGCACAATGATTATATTTTGTATAAGATTATTCAGGCCTTTTTGCTACTGGCGAATGAATAATTGCTACATTGATGTGACTGCTCAAGTCATGAATAAGGGAGCAAATTTAATTTTAATGCATAACATTACTTGATATGATTGTCCTATTTGAGGATAATGCGTAAAGAGACGATACATCAGCTATTAGAAGATAAATGTAGCACATCATAATGTACATCATTTTAATCAAAGCCAAACAGTAGAAATTACCTTAAAAGATCAGGTTTGCTTTTATTTGAATACAATGTCCACAACCCTTTCACAAGTGGTCACAGTACAACAGGTAACTTGTGATTTATTGACATCATAAATGTATAGAAGTTTAGAAAGCTGTGGAAGAGTTATAACTTGGTTTTGTTCTCCTTCTTCCCCTGAAAGGAAGCTTGAGCGGCTCAAATAACAAACACAGAACAAGCCTTAAGCCTGCTTACATCAATTACACAATTTTTGCTTTAAAGTAACTGTGTTCTTTATTACTTGCAGATCGGCTTCCTTTGCAGGTGATGCAGTTTCAACATTACATCACTGGAAGAGCAGCCAGAAGGATCTGGATGCCAGGATGACTAAAGACACAAGAATGTTTTATCACAGCTCAGCCAATATCCAGTTTGCTGTGGGGAGGTTATAAGGGACGGGAGAGGGAGATTAGAGGAAGATTTTATATTCTCTATCCAGGGGAAACATGATTGATGAATTACTTAAGGTTAAAGCTTTGCAGCCTTTTATAATCACTTTGTTTACCATGTGTTTGGAAGAGTGTGCTTTACACTTTCCGGAGCTACGGTATAATTTATTGCTAATCTGCATAAAGAAGAATTCTTTTATTTAATAGCCTCCATTTAAAATCTTCAATAACAAATTGTATTTAGGAGCAGAGATTAAGAAATAAGAATTACATAATACCAGCTTGCTGGTTGTGTATGTCTTTAAACTGTAAAGAATGCCTAGTGTATGGAAGTGGATTATGACAAGATGCTACATGGATTACACTTGTCAGCCAAGATGTAGAGTTACTGCTACAGAGAAATACAGTGCGGGTATTTACCAAGGAAAACATGGAAGCAAGAAAAAGGGTCAATGCTGCCCATAGCAACCAATCAATTTCCAAATTACATATACATAGGAGGTTAGAAAATAAAAACTTTAATTTCACTTGTTCTGGACAATATTTTCTTTCGGTTCAGAAAGGCTGGCAGAATTGGACATTTGAAAAACTCTTAAACTCTAGTTTTCTTTTGTGTAATCCTAAAAGAAATGATGTTATCTCTAACAGTTCTGCTCTAAAGGGCAGAGAATACAAGCCTATGTTAAAACTCAAGAGATGCTGAGAGGCAAAGCTGTACTGCTCAAAGTAAATAGACCATTAAAGATGCTTGTTGACTGGTTTTCTTTAAAGCAACTGCTATTGTTGATTGGGAAAAAGCAAGCAGCATTTGGTGAAGCATATCCCTATCGTGTTGTAAAATGTGTAAAAATAAAAAACTAGTTAAGGTAAGGGTCTACTTTCAGAATGTATTTAATCCTTAAAATCCTTAATAGTTAGTTAATTTCATTTAAATTAAGATAAATAGTAAAAAAAAACATATAGAAAACGAAAGAAAAGTAAAGTCCCATACTAAAGTCTATGTTACTCAAAGGGTAGGGAAACTTTCCTACAAAGTTCCCTTATCCTTTTGCCTCAGTACCCTAAGCAGACATAGCCTACCCTCAAAACCCAAATAATTATACTTACTTAGATCTCACTTTGAAGTCTGCCGCATTTTTTACATTCCTCCATCTGCTGCTTGATGAAGCTCGCACAATTCGGTCCCATAGACTTCGGTACAGCAGGTAGACCCATAGGAGCCAATCTGTCTACCATCTCTATCGAAGTCAATTGAGCAGAACTGCACATGGGCTGACATTGGATCAAACAGCAAGCAAAGGAATGTAAACAATGCTGCAAGTCTCAGAGCGAGATCTAGGTAAGTATTGGGCTTGGGGGCTAAACCTTTATAGGAGGGTGGGGTCCTTAGGTTAAGGAAACTTTGTGGGAAAGTTTCTCTAACCTCTAGACACCTCTGCTAAGTGGTCTAACACAGTGGGGCTGATCATAAAATGTGTAGAAAACAAGGTAAGTATAAAGCTGGAGTGATTGCCCATGGAAGTTAATCAGATTTCTCCATAAAATTAAAAGTAAAACTTGCATGGTTGTTATGCGTAACATATCCACCTTTGTTCTAACTTTCTTTTCTCCATTTGTTTTTAGAGAATTGGCCCCACTGTCTGTGAGCTGTCTGTAAGCAATAAGATCTACACTGAGTGGCCAGATTATTATGACCACCTGACGTTTGTAGGCAAATTAGCTAATTTCAGTGTCAGATTCCTTGCATCACCTTTCAATATCTCGTGGAGTCACGAGGTGGCCCAACAAAGTCATCTCGTGGAGTCATCTCGTGGCCCAACGAAGTACTGATGGGGTGGTCATAATAATCTGGCCACTCAGTGTATATGCACAATAAACAGCATTGGCATTCTTGAACAAATGTCATGGTTGAGACTGTTTGATGAACACTCATATATTGTATGTGTCCATCACTATCAACAGTAGTCAAACTGTTATAAAGCTCTGGCTCTGGGTGAATGCAGGATACAAGAAATAGCAGAAATATAACTATAGAAGAAACAAATCTCTAACTCTTTGATGGAAATGACAGCTTTTTGGTAACTGACAACTGTCAGATGTGTAATTTATGCATTTGAAGGTGATCATTTTCTGTTCAGCCTTTGTAACAGGGCGTTCCTTGCTGGCTAGGCATCTTAATTATGCTAGTTTTGAAGCTGTAAAACAGGCTTGTGGCATTTTTCTGTGATATACATTACTAGGAAGGCAAATGCCATGTAATATAACAATACTCGACTCAAGACATCATTCCACCAAGCTACCAAGGAAGTTGACCATTCCTTCACAACTATATATACATTTTCACTGCCTACCAATTGTTATGTTGCTCATGTATTAATCACATTATTTTTCTGTAATATCTATTGCATACCACCACTAATTTGTATGCTTAAAATATAGGGGGCTATTCACAAAGCTGCCAAAGGCAGCTGAGTGAATAACCCCGCCAAAGTGAGGTGAGCTGTACAAAGTTCGGCTATTCACTCCGGCTCAGTCTTCAGTCTTCTAGCAGGTCCCGGCCAATGAATAACAACTGGGCTGAGCCCAGCTCATTTGGGGATGCTGATCTGTAACTACAACTGGGCAGGCCGTTCACCCCGCTTCAGGTGTCACTTCAGCTCAGTGGAGCCGAAGCATATGCCTTCGGCTCGGCCGCCTTCGGCTGCTGTGAATAGCCTGTACAGCAGCCCTTTGGTCGACTGAACCGTAGGGCTCTGGTGGCCGAAGAGAGCCAAAGCTACGGCTGGATCCTTCGGCTCTTTTGTGAATAACAAAAACCATAATATTAATTGAGAAACAATAAAGCCATATTAATATAATTCCCATAGGAACCCATCACATTTTTACAGCATGAAATAGATATATTTGCACATTAATAATAACTTAATGTAAACATTTTAATTTCTATCACATGCCATTCATGAAGGACAGTGCCAAGCAGAGGTATTATTATACTAGGCATTATCAAGCATATATGATATGCATATACTGTATATGACACATTGGGGTTGATTTATTAAAGTAGTATATGTTCACTTTACAAAGTGCCTTTGTTCACTTTGAACACCCAAGCATCTCTGAGGGGAATTTAAAAAATGACGTTTGCTAGCACATGATTGGATTGCTGAAGTAAGTACAGCTTCACCTTATCTACTAAGCTCAGTGAACATTCACTCTGCTAAGTGAACAGCCCCTACTCCTTTAGTAAATCAACTCCACTGTGTTATTGTGCTGTTTAATATATAACACAAATACATACTATTGTATAAGTACATCAGGAAGCCCCATGGGGTCCAATTGGAAATTTTGAGTGCTCCCAACCACCTTTTTGATATCCAGCACCTCCTAAAAAAGTATACACCCAAACAATTAATTTGACTGGTTTAATATACCATTGGAAGCATTTGGTTATAAGTGTTTAAGTGTTTTTATAAGTGTAAAAAAAACTGTTGATCATGTCAGAAATTCAGAGCTGTCCTGTGTCCTCAGCACAGTATTATCTCAAAGAGGCTATTGAGCCCTCTTTGGACTACAGAATGATTAGTAGACTTGTGCATTCGGATTCGGACGAACCTGAAAATCAACTAAATCTGTTGATTCGGGGGTTCGTGTGAATCTGAATGAAGGATTATTATATGCCAGAATATACAATGTTTTAAATTTTTTTAACATTAATTAATTAATTTGAGAACGCACAGCAACCATATCGGCCACCGGCACGTTCTGCGCATAAGTACCACCATCTTGGAGGCAGGGTGCATGAACTCACATGACGCTGCGCGTGCGCACGTCAGGTGACATATGTATTCCAGAATCCTGCTGCACTCCTTACCAGGTATCCCTGTCAGCGTGCGTGCTCGAAGTGACCGCGGATGGCGCCGCCAATACTGAAACTTGTTAAAGATGCCACCAGCACACCATATTGAAGTGAAGAACACATCTGTTTATTGACGCTTCATGTCAAAACAAATAGCAATGTTTTGGGGCCACACAGGGTCCCCTTCATCAGGCATGAAATGAAAATGAGGTGACGTCACACGCCGGCATGGGCACTGCCATCTTGTGAAGTCAGCCGACACCGCGCCAGTGTGGAATCATGTGACATCATGCGCCCGCCTCCCAGATGGCGGTACGCATGCACAAAATGCGCCGGTCTCCGATATGGCTGCCTTGTGTTCTTTTTACATTTGCGGTTTCCTATGCTCATTGCCTTTGAATCTGAAATAGCATAAACATTTGTTTTGTTTGACAAAACAAATGAAAATGTTTTTAGTTTTTGTTAATTTCATCCAAAACAAATATTTTGCATTTGCACATGTCTAATGATTAGCCTTTATGTTGTAGAGATTTGATGGTGGAAGTAATTGAGCAGTTTAGCACATGACTCTAGGCAGTGTTTATAACCCTGAGTCCTCAAATATGCTGTGTGTTGTCATCAAACTATACGACTTAAAAGCAGAATATATTTCTGGCAGAGCAACCTGTTTTTTCACGTTCTTGTAGGGTTTTTAAAGGGACAGAACACAGCAAAATGGGCATGCACTACAATTATGTACTGCATATGTTTTCTTCTTTGCTTCGACATGTATATTTGAATTAAAAAAATCCAACAGGCTGACTTGGAACCCCTTGTAATGGCCACAAAAGATATTCTGACCCAGGAATATAAGCACAGAGATCTTGCCAAGAGATTTAAATAACTGTCAGTTGGTTTAACTGGTTTATTAGGGTATTTGACAAAAACTGAATTATACATTCTGGGTGGATGATTCTTTAAAGGGACTATGTCCCAAACGAAACACCTGTCTTGTAAGTGTCTGATTTAAACTGCTCTCCTTGGACTCACGTGTGGCATATCACATTAAGCCTGTTCATCACCACTTCTAGTGATGTCAGTGCCCTGTAAATAGCATGTTGCCTGTGAGTTCGGCAAGATATGGCTTCTTTCATTAGAGGCTTCCGACACAGATGTTTAGCTTCATGACATACTTGCTGTAAGTTTAAAAAAAAACAGAAAATCTAAAATCTCCCTTTTTTAATAATTAGTAGACCAAGACTTTAATGCCACCCTCGGGGCTCATTTACACAAGCTACATGTTCTAAAATCTTGGAGATTTTGCTATGCAAAGAAAAAGAATGAACAAAAATCCAAATTCTAGAAGACTTGTTCCCACTATTGCTATTGGGAGGGAAGCAGTCCTGAATGGTGTACTTTCATGTGTTTTCCTAGATTATCTCATTTTGGCCTATTAAATGGGATCCTTGAACACGACAGTGCAACACATATCAAAATGAACGGCAACCTGCATGAACAAAAACGTACTGCTAACCATGTTTCATTATGAATGAGCCCTTCAAAAATCTTCTCTACAATATGCAATGGCCCCAGTCTGGTTTGTGCATCATGACCCCATGGCTTTTATTAATGCCCCCAAGCCTGTACAATATTTTTAACAACTAAATAATTAATATAAGCCAGATCAATCGGACACATTTGGCTACGACTTGCTAACATTTGGATTCAAAGGTAAATTACTATCCAAATCAGTCCAACTGCATGAGAGGAAATGATGGTAGCACTCTCAAGAATGCTTCAAGAAATCTGCTCAAACATCAGCAGGCTTTCAAGCTATTTCTCCTTATGGAGTGTGATCATTTCTACATACTGGATCAGGGAACAGTGAAGCTCCAAGATGAAGTGGCTGTCTGCCATAGCTATGTATATGCTATTACATAACTGCAATTGGACTCTTCTTTGTCGGCAAAAGAGTAATGACATCTGCTACAGATAACATAATGCTTTTGTTGATAGAGAATACTGGTTATCATGTTATTTAAAGGGCAACTCCAGTGAAAAAGAACTAAAAGCACAATTTAATATCATATAAAGTAACAGCAAACTGATTTGCAAAGTATATGAAGTATACTCTTGTGATCTGTCCATACTGTGCTATATGGCTTAATTGCATTAGGAGGGCTCCTCTGTGTTTCTCTGCACATTCTGTTTTGCTGGCCAGACTCCTTTTCACTCTTTGTAAGCTCTGATCCTTATCCTTAAGCCCATATATGCACCACCTATCATCTGCCCACTGCAAACCTGACTGCATTTTCCAGCTTGCATGTAAATAGAAACATTTTAGGAAATGACTTCATGACTTTTTAAAGATTTTTCTTATAAGTAACTTTATAACTAACATTCTCAATAAAACCCACTCCCTGGACCTACTTATATCCAATTTTCCCATGTTACCCCACTGCTCTGTTCCTCATCAGATCCATCAAAAAATACCTAATGGTTACAAGTATGGATGAGTATCTGCCTCCTAGGACACAGAGCTTGAGCCTAGTAACCGATCACCAGACCGACAATTGTAACGTGAGGAGGAACGCACTTCATCAACCCTGTGTATACTCCAAAACCATCCAATGCAGAATTTACACAGGGTTGGGACAGTGGAGGAATGAAGTGTGGGGGAGCACAGGAAAGAGAAGTGTAAGTCAGTCGCAGAGTGAGTTCTTTGCGGTGCGTTCACATACGATTTGTTAAGCCCATTGGAATTGAATAGACTGCAAGCGAGACCTAACATAGTTAAAAGAGCACATGATCTTTTTTTCTACGCTACATACCACAATCCAATGTACTACTGTGAGTTGTGGCACACACAGATGCGTTACCTGAGTACATTGAAGCGCTATTCAAAAAAAAGTCACTACATAAGCCCTTGAAGAGAGTGCATTCAAGACAATGTGACAAAGGGGTCTATTCACAAAGCTGCCGAGGGCAGCCGAGTGAATGACCGATCAGAAGTGAAGTGAGCCGAACACTGTTCGGCTATTCACTTCAGGCTGGTACGGCTGATTTCAGCCGTACATCGGCTTGCTTCGTGTGGCTTCGGATCAGCCGAACATGCTCAGCATGTTCGGCTGACCCGAAGTGCAGAAGGAGTTCGACTCAGCCGATCCAACATCTGGATCGGCTGAGCCGAACCTCCGGCAGGCTTCACACTGCTGTTCGGGCTATTCTGAAAGATCCCGAACAGCAACTCTGTAAACTCTTTTCATATTCAGTGCGGACCACATAAAATCCTGTCACTGATCCCTATGAAATTTGGCTACTGTACCCTGAAGCAGAGATTCATCTTTTCTAAGTGTGAAATTATTTTTCTTGAGCATGTCAGTTCCATCTCTTGAAATGACTGCAGACACTCCTACTGTCAGTCTAACCTGCAGTTTCAGCTGGTGTGTAAGTTTCAGCAGCTAATAACAAGCTTGGGTACAGATAATTGGTTCAAATTATCAAATGTTAAGCAATTTTTTTTTCCGGGACTAAGTAGAGGTTTTTCTTCCACTCCTCTTAAAAAGAAATTCTATATTTTTGTATCCTGCAGTTGAAAAAGTGTCTCTCTCATTCAAATGTAAATTTCTTCACAGATGTATGCCTATTACATGTTAACAGTTAATGTCATCGTGGTCAAAAGTACTGGTGCCATAAGAGGATTCAACTGTCAAATAAAGATCATGCTTTCAGTTCTTTGTAACTCCCTAGATAGGTATTTAGTAAATAATAAGCTTAATTTGATAGGCACTGCAAAGTCATTTCACTCAGATTATGTCAGGGACCCTCACAGAAATGTCTGCATTACATAAAGGATCATTTCACTTTTAAAACACATTAGATATTTCAATATGTCCTGAGAAACCAAGTAACGTTTCCAACATAGCATTTTATACCTGAATTTTCTATATACAGTGGGTTGGAAGCCATTATCACAGACCCACAGCATTGAAAACACTGCTTTGTGTACCACAGCTTGTCTGCAGTCTGCATTGTACAACATAGAGAGCAAATATGTCTGCAGACCAGGACAGAGGACTACAAAAAGAAATCTTCGTACGATTATCGTAAGGTGTGTGGAAGGCGTGCGACCTCTGCTACTGTAAGGTCGCACGACTTTTATCTTAGGAACATGTTCGAAAACCAGCTCAACATCGTATGATGTTCGGCTGGTTTGTGGCATGTTCGCAAGATAAAAGGCTCACGGGCCGGTGTGCAAGCGCACACTGCCCGTTCAGCATTGCGGTCATCGGAAGCCCGCCCCTCAGCGGGGCGGGCTTGCGATCATTGCAAGTATGATCTGCCTGTCCAAGATAGGCAGATTGTACGTTTTTTTAATTACCTTACAACCATCGCAAGACAAAAGTCTGGGGAGCAGATCGCCTGTGTGGTGAAGAGCAGACAGTGTGGCAAGTGTGTGAATATAGCCTATGGGGATGAGGTTTAGTTAAAGAGACAACCTGAAGTCGGTGAGACGGTAAAAAGGTTATGTGGCTGAAGAAAAAGCTGAACTTTGTGTTTAACCTGTTGGAGAAGCCCCTGCGAGGGAAAAACTTCTGTGCATGTTTGAATAAAAGCCGGCAGGAAGCCCTAAAAAGAAGTTGTTTACTAGTGGAAGTGTCTTGAATGCGCTACCCATTGAAGCTAATCCTCACAATATATACACACTCGTATATATTTATCTATGTTGATTCATTGCAAGACCTATGAGTGCCTCCCACTATATGGAAAGTATACAGTATATTCTCAAACAAAAAGTAGCTAGCACCCAAATAAACAAAATGTATCAATGCGATAAATGTAAATAAAATTTACGCCTATTAACCTATAGTTAATATTAACGTTCATCCAACAAGGTGATAATTTGTTTGACTACCTGGGGTGCTGATTTGTCCACAGATTATCACACTTTATGTGACATGGATCACTCAATCATTTTGCACAGCACTTGGAATGTGCAAAAGATTGGAAGCAGAAATACATATATATAACGACTTTATACAAATACAAATTCATTGATATATGTATAGTGTATATTAGTCATACAATATTTTAGTTTTTATATTGCATTTTATTGTAATTTATTGCACAGATTGATATTAACAGGGACATTTAGCCTTTTGGAAAAACAAAATTAAAATAAATGGGAACTTCATAAAACAAAAAATGTGCCTTAATTTATTTATTTTTGCATAGGAGCCAGTAAAGCACTGCAACCATGATCGTTGGATGGCGAGTGTAATACTATGGCTCCTGCAGACTGTTCTACCTCAGTACGGACATTCAATAACATGAAAAGGAGGAAGAGTGAATTAACTAAGTCACCGCACTTGTATTCCATTAAAGGAGAACTATGGGGTTAAGGCTTTTCCCCATAGTTCTCCTTAGGGTAACGAAAGGACACAAACTAGCGTCCTCCCGTCACCCTAAGCTCAGTATACCGCGCGCTACAGCTCACGGTATACTAAGACACCACAGTATACTGAGATGCCGCAGCTGGAGCGGATCCCGACAATTATGTCTGGATCCGCCCAGCTGCGTGAGTGACAGCTGGCTCTGCCTATCTACAGGCAGAGCCAGCTGTACCCGCCCCCTCCCCGTCCTTTCCGCCAGTCAGCGCTGGCGGATCGGAGCGGGGAATCCAGCCCCTCCCCTGTCACGGCAGAGAGCCGTGACAGGATCGAGAGGTGAGCGAACGCCGGTATGTGTTCGCTCACTTCCCGATCTACTGAGCTGACCTGTGACAGTCTCATTGTCACAGGTCGGCTAGAACTATGAGGTGAGTGAAAAGCACTCACCTCATAGTTCTCCTTTAA
>NW_017306636.1:794653-795907 GCF_000935625.1 Nanorana parkeri
GTCATCGGAACCCCGCCCCTCAGCGGGGCGGGCTTGCGATCATTGCAAGTATGATCTGCCTGTCCAAGATAGGCAGATTGTACGTTTTTTTAATTACCTTACAACCATCGCAAGACAAAAGTCTGGGGAGCAGATCGCCTGTGTGGTGAAGAGCAGACAGTGTGGCAAGTGTGTGAATATAGCCTATGGGGATGAGGTTTAGTTAAAGAGACAACCTGAAGTCGGTGAGACGGTAAAAAGGTTATGTGGCTGAAGAAAAAGCTGAACTTTGTGTTTAACCTGTTGGAGAAGCCCCTGCGAGGGAAAAACTTCTGTGCATGTTTGAATAAAAGCCGGCAGGAAGCCCTAAAAAGAAGTTGTTTACTAGTGGAAGTGTCTTGAATGCGCTACCCATTGAAGCTAATCCTCACAATATATACACACTCGTATATATTTATCTATGTTGATTCATTGCAAGACCTATGAGTGCCTCCCACTATATGGAAAGTATACAGTATATTCTCAAACAAAAAGTAGCTAGCACCCAAATAAACAAAATGTATCAATGCGATAAATGTAAATAAAATTTACGCCTATTAACCTATAGTTAATATTAACGTTCATCCAACAAGGTGATAATTTGTTTGACTACCTGGGGTGCTGATTTGTCCACAGATTATCACACTTTATGTGACATGGATCACTCAATCATTTTGCACAGCACTTGGAATGTGCAAAAGATTGGAAGCAGAAATACATATATATAACGACTTTATACAAATACAAATTCATTGATATATGTATAGTGTATATTAGTCATACAATATTTTAGTTTTTATATTGCATTTTATTGTAATTTATTGCACAGATTGATATTAACAGGGACATTTAGCCTTTTGGAAAAACAAAATTAAAATAAATGGGAACTTCATAAAACAAAAAATGTGCCTTAATTTATTTATTTTTGCATAGGAGCCAGTAAAGCACTGCAACCATGATCGTTGGATGGCGAGTGTAATACTATGGCTCCTGCAGACTGTTCTACCTCAGTACGGACATTCAATAACATGAAAAGGAGGAAGAGTGAATTAACTAAGTCACCGCACTTGTATTCCATTAAAGGAGAACTATGGGGTTAAGGCTTTTCCCCATAGTTCTCCTTAGGGTAACGAAAGGACACAAACTAGCGTCCTCCCGTCACCCTAAGCTCAGTATACCGCGCGCTACAGCTCACGGTATACTAAGACACCACAGTATACTGAGATGCCGCAGCTG
>NW_017306636.1:796015-856433 GCF_000935625.1 Nanorana parkeri
TTCCGCCAGTCAGCGCTGGCGGATCGGAGCGGGGAATCCAGCCCCTCCCCTGTCACGGCAGAGAGCCGTGACAGGATCGAGAGGTGAGCGAACGCCGGTATGTGTTCGCTCACTTCTCGATCTACTGAGCTGACCTGTGACAGTCCCATTGTCACAGGTCGGCTAGAACTATGAGGTGAGTGAAAAGCACTCACCTCATAGTTCTCCTTTAAGATCTACAAGTTGCAGTGGCTGATAGCTTCTTCATTCATAAATCCAGTCAAGGATGTGATGGCTGCGTGTGTAGAACCACAAATTCAAAAATCCACAAAAGCCTTCAGGGAGAAGAACCCCACAATTCAGGTAAGTGGGGGGTGCTGTGATGTGACCATGTTTCATGTTACACCCTGAATATGAGTCAGAAAAGTAAACTTAGCCTTTGATTTGCACAGAACATTCTGTTATATCTAAGTCAACATCTTCAGTGCCAGGAGCCATTATTTATGATTTCTTTCACTGCACAACACACATGCAGTCTCTAGAAAAACAGATCATAAACTTCTAGAACATGTTCAGCTAAACCTTGCTGGTGCTCACATCCCATATAAACCAGACAGACAATTGTGCACAGCACAATACACCATTTGCGAGATCACTGATGCCTTCTCAGTTCTTTAAAGTCAGACTGTCTTTACCCTCAGAAGATCATTGGTCCACTTGGAGTGGTTTTCAACACTCCTATGTTTACTGCTATGCAGTATCAGTGTTAATAAAGGAAGTGACTGTCATTGTCAACATAATGGCATGCCTGTGAATGGTCCTCAATGCCAAAGTAAGAAATAAATCTCAGTTTCACTCATTAAGCTTAGCCAAAATGTGTTTAAAAACAAACAAACAATCAACATGTTTTTTCTTCTTTATTAATTGATTTCGGGTAGTCTAGTTTATTTAAGTTCATATTCTTTGTTCTTACATTTATTTTTCCTTTGTTGTGTGTGTATGATCTTTATTTGTGTACTATCGCTTCACATATTTTGCTTTTACCGTCTGTTTTTTTTAAATGAACAATACGTGAAATATTGAGGCTAATGAGGGATTATTTTTTGTGCAAGAACAGATTGAGGAGAATTTAAAGAAGCGTCCTTAACCCTTAGGACCCATTAAGTGCCTGTTAACCATTAAACTCAAATGCACTTTGCAGAGCAAAAGATTCTTGATCGGCTCACTGTTGAGATAAAGACAGATTGAAGTATGTAGCTCTATGTAAAATATTTGTAATCATTTTTAATGAATACATAACTGGTTAAATAGTATTCTGTTTGCCTTAAGTACATCTTTATGTCTGATTCCACTAAAATAGTAAAAGAGATGACATACATACATACATTTGTTTAATAATACAGTAACTCACATGGTAACTGATAGAGTAAAACTGCTAAAGGCAGTGTGTTGATTGATTGCTATTGGGTTACTTCACACCATTGTTCTTTGTTACATATTATGAGTGATCCCAGGTACAGACACCGTACCAGTTTCAGGAATAATGAAAACGAAAAGCACGGTGCCTATTTAGATACACTGAATCATTTTTATATTCAATTGTTCTGTACTGTACCCACCTTTCACGCTCCTGCTCCAGCAAGTTGGTGAAGTCGTCACTCTTGTTCATGTACTCGGTGTGTTTCCTCTTCTCGTTTTCCAGTTCATAAACAGTTCTACGGTGACACTTCTCTGCCAGAAGAAGCTGCTCTAACATGCGTCGGTAGGTTTCTCTTTGCTTTTCCTCAAGTCGGTCCAGCTGTATAAATTCAATTAAAATGCAAGTTTAAAAACATATCACATGATTACAGTTTGTTTATAATTAACATGATTTCATGAAACGTTATTGAGGGCTCATTCACACCAGCAGCGTTGGGCTGCGTTGGATTGTGTTGCCCAACACAGTCTCAACAGCGCAATTTACCTAATGGTTTCTGATTTCAGTTCCATGCCCTGGCATGTTGACGTGTGCTGAAAAACAAATGGGACATGTTGCCACATTGTGCGCAGAATGTGCCACAGCGCACAGTAAATGCTTGTAGTCAAAAAAGGGTTTAAAATGCTCTACAATTTGTGTAAAAAAAAGTTGCACCATGGCACAGTGCAGCTCAACTAAAAAAAATGTAAAAACTTGCACGAACACGTTTTGCATGAGATATGGCGTGAACAAGCCCTGATGTAAACAGATAATTGAACTAGTCATTGTTAAGGACATGAATGTGAAATCTGAAGAGATAAATAGGACCCAAATGTTCTGACAGTGCTTCCAACAGAACACAATGAGGGGAATTTATCAAAACTGGAGCAGACAAAATCTGGTGCAGCTGTGCATGGCAACCAATCAGCACCTCTCTTTCATTTTCAAATCTTAACTGAACAAACTGAAGAGAGAAGCTCATTGGTTGCCATGGGCAACTGTTCCAGATTTTGTCTGCTCCAGTTTTGATAAATTCCCCTCACTGAGAAGAGCTAAATACACAGTTGAATGACATGTAGAGTATATAATTTGTTTTACATGTCAATTGATTTATAATTGTGTTCTGCGGCAACTTTGTGATTCACACATTTCTGGTTCATTGCATAGCCAGTTGGGTGACAACCCTATTTCCTGGCAGGGCTTTTCAGCTTCTAGAGTCACCTCTCTTCCTCCAGCCTGCTTGCTCATCAGCCTTTGAACCAGCATCATTATGCTGCTAGTTCAATGACCGATGAGCAGGCACATGACAAAGAGAGCTGTAAAACTAAGCTAGGGAATAGTGAAGTTATCTTCCTTGATGATGCCGTTTGGCACAGATGTCATGCACTAAAGCAGCTGAGCCGCGGAATTCAGCTTGCAAATGTCCATTCATTTTATGAAACCTTTAGAAGAACTTTTGCATCGTCTTTTTATTACCAAATTTAGCAACAAAGGCTGGCTCATATACAGGCTTTCCTCAATAAAATGAAAAATAATACACTTGTGTAATATGGCTCTTTATGGAAAAATACATAAAAACATCAGGGTACAAACACTGTGACCCATCAACAACATGGGCCAACTAAGAGAGTTTATTTCTTATTTTTATGAAATAACTTTTTCACGTTTGCTAACCATACATCATTTTATAAAAGATTGGTTTTCTTTTTACGTCAGACTGCTTCTTTGATTAACTATATCCATATATTGAGAGATCCTATTCCCCACTAACAAGTGTAATGTACTGATGATTTTAGTAGGCTGCATAAATTACATCTTTTCATGCAGTTAAATGTAACTAGTCTTGTGATTAATTCCATTAGGTTTTAAAGGGAATGCCACAAAGTTGTTCCCTGCAGTGTTTGGTGACATAAGGGCAACCTTTCCTTTGCTGGAAAATCTGCCGGTGAATCTCCATACTGTCCACCGGTCAGCTATTCCCCACACTGTTTTTTTAATTTAATTATTATTTGAATTAAAAATGTGTTTTATTACAAGTTTAAGTGGGTGACTAATACAAATCAAATATAGCAGCATTCCACAAGTGCAGAGGCCAAGCTGTGCAGACAGAAGAGATATCTCTGTAGCAACATTTCCAGCACAGGACATAAGGGAGTTAAGCTCAACTTATAGATTACAATTACCTCCCAACAACTTTCTGAAGTTTTCCTGATAGTCTTCTAGAATGTGAGACTTTTTCTTTTCTTTTTTGATTGTAAAATGTGTTTAGCACAGAGACATATACTGTATGTGCTGCAATTTTGGCTCCATTACTAATTTGCACTGGATATTTACAAATCAGTACTAAAGCTAAGCTAAATATTGGCACAATAAAGCAAGTAATGGCTTGGTAGTTCAGATCATGCTATTATTTATGGGGTTAACTAGGTTAAGGATGGTTAAGGCTTAAGGTATATATAGAATAAGGAGTTAGGTTAATGGCCAAGTGTGAGGGAAGGTTAAAGAATAACTGTGCAGTTATGCCTTTAACAATCCCATCTCCTAAAGTATCCTCAAGGCATTATACTTACCTGTCCTCACTCCTCTGAGATCTTCAGGAAGTTGCACAATCACTACCCAAGGGGTCTCCTGGCCAGCTTTTCCACATGTGTTGCTATGGAAAGGCCAACCACTGTTGGTACACATAATAGAGGAAGAGTCCAGCAGTGAGCCTTCTCGAGATGTGTCTGTTAGCGAGCTGCTCAGTGAAGATCTCAGAGGAGCAATGAGAGAGTGAGTATAAAGTTGGCCATATACACTGGTAGATTTTTGTCCAAACGCCCATACAAGAAATCTTGTTACAACAGTCAATATTGCCATTAGAGACTTGGCAAATAACATTCTAAGCTTTCTTTGGTTTTAACATTTGATTTTAGAATGAATGGAGTTTCTCAGATAATAATCACATTCACTATTAGAATTTAGTTTGCTCAAGAAAACTTTTCATCCTGCTTGACTTTTTTTTAAATCACGGTAGCTGAAAACGAATATCGATTTTACCCCATTATTTATTAGGCCTCATGCACACTAAGTACCAAAACGTTAAGTTCAGGTGCATTTGGAGCTCATTTCTAAACGCACCTGGACTCATGTAATGATTTTCTATGACTGAATGCACACCTAGGCACCCAGCAGAGTCTAGGCATCCTCAGTCTATGTCAGTTTACCCAATATAAAAATGTCTGCATTTCGGGTCCGACTAGCCCAGTTTTATGCAGCTAAACGTGTGTAAGCACATATAAATGCAACTAAGCCCAGCACAGAAAAAAGTGATCTGGGAAGCATAAAGTTCTTTATACTTACCAGATAACTTGTGTTGGGCTTAAAACGCAGCCTGCTAGTGTGCATGAGGCCTTAGAAAATCAAACCAGTGTCCCGAAAACCCATTTGTTCATACAAAATTCTACTGGTGTATGGCCAGCTTCAGGCCCGGTTCACGCCGGGGCGGTTCAGCCGCGCGGTCATCTGCTGACATGAACGATCCCATACATTTGCTATGGGGACCATTGCCATGGGGACCATTCGCAGGCCCGCGACTGCGCGGGCCTGCGCAATCCGAACCGCCCCCGCCCGAATTGCTCCCTGACCCTTTTTTGCCACGATGATCAGTGCGGTTTACATACAGCTTGCAATGGAACGTGCTGTTCAGCGTTTGGTTTTGGGAGTTTTTAATTGTGTTTCAGCGCTGAAACACAATTAAAAACTCCCAAAACAGCCCTTTATAAAATGAGCGCTGATCCCCAGCCGGGCCTAAGACATGCTTATAGTTAAGTTTAGGCTTGTTTGGGGGACCAAAGGGTCTCCACTTAAATGTAACAGACCATTATTTATGTTTAACAATGTAGCTTACAAAGTAACTGAAATGGTTTATGCTCAGAAGAACATATGGTAAAGAAAGCAACTGCAATGTTTTATCCACCGAAGGACTTTGGATAAAAAGAGCAACTCAATAAAGGTGTTGTCATTTTCTACAAGAATTTGATAAAGATAACAACATAAAGAACTAATAAAATGTAAATATTTTTATCATAATGCTTAAACATGGATCTCAAACTATGTATAAATTTAGTTATGTCACACGTAAAAAAATACTGTTAAACTATCTTTTGCAGTGTTAGCAGCTTTATAGAAAAAAGCATTCACTGTAACAAAACAAATAGTCTTTATATAAAAAATCCCAAAGCAGTAACAACAGTAAGCCATGTTCAAATCCCATTTCTGAACTCACTCCATGATTGAGTACACTGGCTTCTTATGTGGACAGTAGGGTGATGTGACAGGATTAGATGCATGGCTTGGTGCAATGGGGGTAGTATCAATATTCT
Organism: Nanorana parkeri; assembly: GCF_000935625.1. Classification (NCBI taxonomy): domain Eukaryota; kingdom Metazoa; phylum Chordata; class Amphibia; order Anura; family Dicroglossidae; genus Nanorana; species Nanorana parkeri. The sequence continues at coordinate 801,815 of NW_017306636.1, forward strand.
GACACTGTAAGCTAGAGGCTGTGAAAGTGTCATACAGTACATGGAGTTTTCAAAGCAGCTTCTCGATTACTTAAAGGGAAACGAACATGTACCAAGGTTTTAAAGTCTTTTAAGGATAATTAAGGTGCATCATACTATATCCATTTGTTTATGTTCATTCATTTATTTAACATATTTAAATTTGAATAGACAGCAAACTAGCATCGTATACAGCCTATACAATGAGATATAATTATATTTTACAATGGTTTGATTTAACACAACATAACATTTGTTAAGATAAATATAAAAACACATAGATAGATCAATAGATAGACAGATAGACAGACAGACAGACAGACAGACAGACAGACAGATAGATAGATAGATAGATAGATAGATAGATAGATAGATAGATAGATAGATAGATAGACTATGTACATACAAGAGAGGTAAAGAAAATGTAGAGAGACAAACAGCTTGATAGATATATGGGTAAAGATCGAAAGAAAGAAAAGGAAGAATTGTATATGGATAGACCTGACCTTATATCTATCACCAACAAGCTGCATTAGACCTAATCAATAATACATTTATATTAGTCAGATCTAAGAGTAATAAAAACGTTACCTCTGCCATTGGTTTTTCATATACATCTTCTCCTATGGATTTCTCCTTTGCCAAGATAGCATCCCTGTGCAGTACCCTCAGTACATCCTCCGGAGCTGAAAACCCATAATGAGCTTCCAAAACTTCGGGTTTAGTTTTCTCCGTCTTTAGCATATGGATAACATCCTCCCTAGCCTGTGGGAATGTAACATGATATGATTAGAGAAGCTGCAGATTATATAACACATGCTTACATCATTCCTGATAAATTGACATTTGGTATATGAGCTAAAGCTATCGGCTGGTTCAACGGGAACCTCTCTTCTGTAATATACTTAACATTGCCAAAAACAGTCTGCTCATGTGATATTACATGACACGTTGCTAGGAGGCATCTGTGTGTACAATCCATACACAACTCACCACAGTCTTCACCTCATCAAACCTGAAACCCATCCACACATTACACACCTTACAAAAATAATCAAAATGCATTTAGGCATAGATTATTTACCATCATTAAGGCTACTTTCTTTAGTGTGTCTGTTAAACAAACTTGCTGGTCTAATAACACCATTTATCTATTTTTTAATAACTTGCCTGACCAACTTAAAATTATAAAAATGAGCAATACTCACCTTGGCTCATTGGGGTTGATTTACTAACCTTTTAAACACACCACGAACGTGTATACACCTCTGTAGTGTGTTCCCTCCCAGCATGATCTATGGGAGGAATCGAAACACCTTTGTAGTGTGTACACACCCAGCAGGTGTGTTGTGCAAAGCCCTGCAATGAATTGCAAGGTAATGTGGTGTAAATTAACACTATGTTATGTTGCTTGCGTTGATGAATGCAGGAATGTAAATGCATGAGCTAACCATTTTTGTCTAAACTGTGAAGCAGCATTATATATGCATCATGTGCATGATTTTTCCATATATGGCATTAGTGGAAATATGCTTTTAGAGACTTTTTGGTTGATAAATACGTTTTGCTGTGTGAAAATCACACACACCTGGTGCGTGCGTGTGTTTAGGTTAGTAAATCACCCCCATTGAGTTACTTGTTCAGCTGACAGCTCCTAATGTGGGATTTCTTTGCTAAGGGGATAGTGTTGTCTTGATTATATGTTTTGAAACCCAGGAGCTGAATTCATATAGTTTGTACACTTGTTACTTTGTCACGGTCTAGGGACCAGTTAGTAAATCACCCCCATTGAGTTACTTGTTCAGCTGACAGCTCCTAATGTGGGATTCTTTTGCTAAGGGGATAGTGTTGTTTTGATTATATGTTTTGAAACCCAGGAGCTGAATTCATATAGTTTGTACACTTGTTACTTTGTCACGGTCTAGGGACCAGGGCACATGAGCTCCTGTGTTTGCGGAGTTGGTAGGAGTCACAAAGAGGCGGGATATCGGGGATGTAGGTCACAGGGAGAGAGGAACGAATGATCTGTGCGTTCTGAGGACGCACTAGAGGCGCAGAATCTAAGAAGGGCCAGGTATTCGACAGAGCCTCTAGTGGTGAGGATGATTGGCTGCTGGACACCTTCCAGGTTGCGGCCCTCTAGCGCACCCACACAGACGCAAGGGACTAGTTCATGCAGCGGGGAACTGGATACAAACAGGTAGGGAAGAAACTTGTAACCAAGAGGAGGAAGACAGGAAGAGGGAGAGAGAGAAAGCCTCAAGCAAAAGTGCAAACGCACAGCAGAACAGCAGAGTATACTGAAGAGAATAGATAAGCAAGGACACTAGGGAAGGGTAAGCGGCTTAGAGGCACACCTAGGAGCAGGAAGGTGCAACGTACAAAAGTAAACGAGATGTGCGTTGCACATGCATACAAAGAAGCAGGATAACAGAGAGAAAAGTACACAAAGAAGCACAAAAGGGATGTATGCACACAGGGGGTGTGCAGACAAGGATGAATCGAACACAGCCACCAGGTTAGAGAGGAGCACAGAAATAAAGGGGTGACAGCAAAGCAAAGGAAGATACACTGGAAGGTAAGTGACGGAGTAGAAGTACAACAAGCAGTAAATAGGAGGCAGCAAACAGACAAAGACTGTAGAGGGAAAACACAGTAGAAGTAAGGCAAAGAAGGCAGTATGGAGAGGCGCACAGGTGAAGGCAATTAAGGAGCAAAAGCAGGGGATAACGCCAAAAAGGGATACTAGCTGGTACAGGGAAGCCAAAGGCGCAGGGATCCAATAGCAAGCGCAATAGCAAGCGCAGGGAATAAGATCCCAGGGTTAGTCAGAGACAGAAGGGGTACGGAACAAGGCATAAGACTTGTTGCTCGCACCAAGAGCAACAAGTGAGGAACTCCTAAATAGGGGAGAAGGAGAGCAGATTGGCTGCAGCCTTGTGAGACACCATAGGCTGACAGCCCAGAAACAGGGAGCATATCGAAAATCCGGCACGGATTTCCGGATATTGTGACAGTACCCCCCCTCTTATGGGGCCCTCCGGGCCACGGGGGTCCGGGCTCCCCCAGAGAGTAAGGAAGGTGTCTTCTTCCAAAAGGAGAAATTTGTGTGCCAGAAACTGGGCATGCAGGAGGACCAACATAGCATGGAGTTTTGAGCTGAGCATTCTTAGGGACCCACTGGTTCTTGTTTCTGAACAGAGAACTTAGGACTATTTCAGAAGGTTGGTCAGCAGGTTTCTTGTGCCTAGCAGCTGCCCAGTGTGACCAATTCTGATCTTGAGAGCAGTTCTGCTTGACTTCTTCTTGAATGTCATCCACAGCTGGAGTGTCTGGAGGACCAGACACGAGTAAGGTCTCAGGGGAAACTGACACAGTGATCTTCTCCAGGGGCAGCAACATAGGCAAAGTCTCCAGAGAGGACTGCATAAGCTCAGTAGAGGGTGCTGGCAAGGTCACAGGAGAGCATGGCACTGAAGATTGTATTGATGAGGATTGCGTTGGTGTAGTCACTGGGGAACATAACGCAGGCAAACTCTCTGGCTTGAATAGTGAAGACTTGGAAACGCATTGAACTGAGTGCGTCTCCGACACAGAGGCGACTGAGTCAGGTACCGAAGTGGCTGTCATATAGTTAACTTTAGATGAGTCAGACTTGGGGTACTGAGCTACAGAGGGAGACTTGAGCGACTGAGCCTCAGAGGCAGGCTTGGAGTACTGAGCTGCAGAGGCAGAGTTGAGGGACTGAGCCTCAGAGGCAGGCTCGGAGTACTGAGCTGCAGAGGCAGAGTTGAGGGACTGAGCCTCAGAGGCAGGCTCGGAGTACTGAGCTGCAGAGGCAGAGTTGAGGGACTGAGCCTCAGAGGCAGGCTCGGAGTACTGAGCTGCAGAGGCAGAGTTGAGGGACTGAGCCTCAGAGGCAGGCTCGGAGTACTGAGCTGCAGAGGCAGAGTTGAGGGACTGAGCCTCAGAGGCAGGCTCGGAGTACTGAGCTGCAGAGGCAGAGTTGAGGGACTGGACCTCAGAGGCAGGCTCGGAGTACTGAGCTGCAGAGGCAGAGTTGAGGGACTGAGCCTCAGAGGCAGGCTCGGAGTACTGAGCTGCAGAAGCAAACTTGGGGTGCTGAGCTTTAGGAAAAGCTTTAGGGTGCAGAATCTCAGAAAACAAGTTTATGGCAGAAGCAACTTGAACTGAGTTACCAGAAACAGACTTTAGGGTTTTAGGACTGGAAGTTTTAGGCGAGGAACATTTCCTGGGCCTTGGATACCAGGCACTGGAGAAATTGAGATGGTCATCTTCATCCTCATCCTCGGAGCAGTCGGTCCAATCTTCAGTCTCCATTTCTTCATTTGTTTCATCGTCTGAACAATCAGTCCATTCATCAAGATCCTTTGCTTCTGACTGATATTTAGGTAAGGGAAACAAAGATCTTTGCTGGACTGCATTGAGAACAGGTGTAGACAAATTGCAGACAGGAGCTGTTGCAGTGGGAAACTGTAGCTGGATTTTATTCTTTGTAACCTGCTTAATGGTCTGGTATAAGGTCTTTGAATAGGGAGCGCCCTGCTTCATAGCTAGAAAAGTGTTTGAGAGATCAGAAAGGAAATGAGGGGGAATTAGCAAGTGGCCCATAACACTGGCTAGGAACTCAATAAGTTTTGCAGGTTTCTCACACATAGAGCGGTTGTAATCTAGCATTTCATTCATTGACTCATACAGATCCCCTTCCAACAGGTAATATACAACCTGACGTGACCAGGTTGCCAAGGGCGACTGCAGGATGAATGGTTCATGCAACAGCTTAAAAACCGCTTGCAGAAATGAAGAGATGTTCTGGGGATTTAAATCTTCAAATCTAGGTGGGGGAACAAAGATGTGTGGCTTAGGGGAGGTTTCCCCAGGAACAACATTTTTAGAATTATCAGAAGGACTACAAGTACCAGCAGATAAAACACTAGCAGTACATACAGGGGAAGTAAACACAGGAGATTGAGACATGATGGGTGATACCCTTGCAGGGCCTGTAGAACTATAGGAAGCATGTCTCACACAACGGAGATGCATGTTTTGTTTTTTCGGGTGCGAGCAAACTGTCACGGTCTAGGGACCAGGGCACATGAGCTCCTGTGTTTGCGGAGTTGGTAGGAGTCACAAAGAGGCGGGATATCGGGGATGTAGGTCACAGGGAGAGAGGAACGAATGATCTGTGCGTTCTGAGGACGCACTAGAGGCGCAGAATCTAAGAAGGGCCAGGTATTCGACAGAGCCTCTAGTGGTGAGGATGATTGGCTGCTGGACACCTTCCAGGTTGCGGCCCTCTAGCGCACCCACACAGACGCAAGGGACTAGTTCATGCAGCGGGGAACTGGATACAAACAGGTAGGGAAGAAACTTGTAACCAAGAGGAGGAAGACAGGAAGAGGGAGAGAGAGAGAAAGTCTCAAGCAAAAGTGCAAACGCACAGCAGAACAGCAGAGTATACTGAAGAGAATAGATAAGCAAGGACACTAGGGAAGGGTAAGCGGCTTAGAGGCACACCTAGGAGCAGGAAGGTGCAACGTACAAAAGTAAACGAGATGTGCGTTGCACATGCATACAAAGAAGCAGTATAACAGAGAGAAAAGTACACAAAGAAGCACAAAAGGGATGTATGCACACAGGGGGTGTGCAGACAAGGATGAATCTAACACAGCCACCAGGTTAGAGAGGAGCACAGAAATAAAGGGGTGACAGCAAAGCAAAGGAAGATACACTGGAAGGTAAGTGACGGAGTAGAAGTACAACAAGCAGTAAATAGGAGGCAGCAAACAGACAAAGACTGGAGAGGGAAAACACAGTAGAAGTAAAGCAAAGAAGGCAGTATGGAGAGGCGCACAGGTGAAGGCAATTAAGGAGCAAAAGCAGGGGATAACGCCAAAAAGGGATACTAGCTGGTACAGGGAAGCCAAAGGCGCAGGGATCCAATAGCAAGCGCAATAGCAAGCGCAGGGAATAAGATCCCAGGGTTAGTCAGAGACAGAAGGGGTACGGAACAAGGCATAAGACTTGTTGCTCGCACCAAGAGCAACAAGTGAGGAACTCCTAAATAGGGGAGAAGGAGAGCAGATTGGCTGCAGCCTTGTGAGACACCATAGGCTGACAGCCCAGAAACAGGGAGCATATCAAAAATCCGGCACGGATTTCCGGATATTGTGACATACTTATTGCGAAACTCCTTCTCCCCTGTTCGTTTATAAACTTTGTAAAGCACTATCCAAAGAAGCACTGGAAACTCACCGCTCCAATTCCACATCTGACTGTCGGTTGCTATATCTGCCTGGTGCAGGCTTTGCTGTGCTCCCACTCCTCACAAGGACCGGTATCCATAAAAGTCCAACTTTTTTCAATCTCTCCCACACCAACGCCTCTCACGCGTTTCACCGCCTGGGCTTACTCATAGAAGTCATGACTAAGCTCTATGATTAAGCCCAGGTTGTGAAACGCACGAGAAGAGTTGGTGTGGGAGGGATACCATGGTGAGGTGTTTGTTGTACTACGTTTGATTTCTATCTGGAAATTATTACAATAAAGTTGGACTTTTATGGATACCGGTCCTTGTGAGGAGTGGGAGCACAGCAATGACGTTTGCATGACGGAATAAACTTCAGTCAAAGTACCGCAGCGCTGAATATTGAAAAATGGCCTGGCCAGGAAGGGGGTCTAAACACCTGGTCTTGAAGTGGTTAAATGTTGTTATGGAATTTTAAGCTGTCTTGGAGTGGGTTGGCTGTCTGATTACGTTAGTATTATTGTCTTTCAGAGGGCTTTCTCTAATGAAGGTTTTAGCTGTACAAGCATCTGCAAAAATCTTTTGATCCACTGTAAGTAAATGTTTGCAAGGTTGTTAGATATAGAATCAGCAGTCGAAATCAAGTTGTCCTTTGAACTAACAATGAACAAACCTCTGAAAATAACCTCTTTCTCAACACTTCATGAAAAACTACAATCTTTTGGCCATGTATTTCTGCAAGGCATTTTCCTTGATTCCAAAACATACCGAGTTAGTAGTAATAAGATCCAGAAGCTAGTCAAAATTAAAGGAATACCTGTGAATGTTAGATTATTTCTGCAAGTTCATTAAATAGCTTAGACAATCTAAGTAATTGATAAAAAGCATGTGATTAATAAATAGTAACCCGACCAAACCTTTCCTATAGCTGCTGATTAGACCCATATAACAATTAGAAGAATGTCTGGATTGGCAGCATTTCAACAGGATTTAAATCAAAAATCTGATTTTTCTAAGCTGTGAAATATGGATCTTTTTTTATTTAAGCCATTCTAATATCAATTTACTTCTCTTTTCGGATCATTGTCTTATTGCATGACGAATTGTCCTTTCAGTTTCAGACAAGGCAACCTGACATTCTGATATCGAATTTAAAGGTGCCTTTAGTGAAGTCCAAACATAACGCTATGTAGATTTTTCAACAAGTTCAAATTATGTTGGTTTACATTGTGCCAGTTACTGTGTAACTGGTGGCTTTAAGCAAACTTGCAAGTGCATTTTTTTTCCCATTTGGAGTAATTTCATTTATTTTATGAAGATCAGCCTTGTTCATTGTTTTTGTTACGGTAGACTCCTGAACGTGTTATGAAATGCAAGAAATACCTGCAGATCCTTAGCTATCCATTGGGTATTTTGTCACCTGCTTTAGACTGCACACTCTGTCTTGCTCAGAACATTGTGGTATGCCCGCTCCTAGGGTAAGTAGCAGTGGCCAGTGTCTTCCATTTGTAAGCAACCTGCCTGGCTGTAGACTGTTGATAAGCAATTGGATGGTGAGGGATATTTTAGAATGTTGTCCCTGGGCTCGCCCACATGACTGCTTTTACAGACACCTTCTTGCTTATGGCTCCACTACGACTTTGAAAACCATATAGAAGTAAGGCTTATGTACAATATCGCTGTAGTATTTTGGAGAATTGCATAAGTATATTTTTAATGTACATGTTAAATGATATTGATTTACTGCTTTATGTGTTCTTAGACAGTCTTACTCTGCTCCTGAGGAAGCAGATCTTTCAGTGAAACGCATCTAGCTAAATCTATCTTATTACCCCAATGTGATATAAATATATTGCTAAGTACTATGTATGGCACATATATCGGCAAAAACATACCTTGATATATACAGTATATGCAAAGGGTATCATGGATAAAATGAAGTGAGACAATTATGTTGTTAATGTACATTAATAAAGTTTGTTTTGCTTTATAATTTCACACAATGTTTTGAACTGGGTACCTAAAAAGTCAACTACTGTGTTCTTTTTTTCCCTATGTACTCTGAATTCTGGATGTGGTACATTTACCAACCCACCCTATCAAATCTAACCTCAGTGTCACGTACCTGATGGAGCTTGAGATGACGAGGGCGGCCCCTCTCTTGCAACTCTGGTCCCAGAAAGCCTGGTAGAGAAGACAGGTAGTCTGGGGCACAGCGGGGCACGAGTGCCTGGATGAGGACTTCGGTACCAGAGGGTAACTCGTACGGTCTCTTGCCGTGAGGGATAATATAAACGCACAGCAGGGAGGCAGACAGAGAGTAAACGAAGTCAGGCAGACCGGATCAGCAACGTGCGGGCAGAGAGGTTGTATGGCATAAGGCAATCTCGTGGTCGGGTCACAGGCCGGGTTTGGTAACAAGCGGGCAATGCAGGAACAGGCAGGGAGCAGGAGAATCGTCTAGACAAGCCAGGATCAGGATACCAGAAAGTCAGGAGCAAGCCGGAGTCAAAACCAACAACTAATAAACCAAGGAACAGACACAGGATACTAGGCACAAGCTGAAAGAGTACTCAGCACTGGAGACATGGAGGAGCTGAGTTTAAATAGCCCGTTTGGCGCCACAACACGTCGCAGATGCGCGCACGTGACGTGCTGCGCGCACGCGCGCGCACGGACGTCTACGCGAAAGTGCATGGCCCGGCCCGACACTGCGGGTCACGCCGTGCTCGCGCGCATGCGCAGACGCCATCTGCTGTGTGCAGTGTTCCTGACACTCAGGTGTGGACTTTTGAAAGTAGAATTTTTCAGAAACCCTTTCTCTTTTTAGAATTTCTTTCCAGTTGTATTACGTTTTTATGAAGTTCTCTGTAATCTCTTTTCATCAGGAAATATAGCACTTCAACACAATTATGTTGGGAAAGGTAGGTAAAACCTACATGTAAATAGATTGGAACACCTGACTCAGTTAATCCAATAATAAAGACTTAGATGAAGATTACATACTGCTCACTGTGGGGAGGCCCATCTCCACCCTCAGGCAACACTGAGGACATCTTTGCATTCTTGCCAGTCATCTATAGGTGATCCATAGGAGTCCCTAACGTCAGATGTGCTACTTCATATAATCAATATGATGTTAACAAGGAAATTGTCTTAAAGGATAAAACAAGAATCCCGCACGAATTGATACTAACATGTCTTCGGTTGAAATATATCCCATGCAGTATCTGGAGGGGGTAAGCGGGGAGTTATGCTCTCTCAGCCATAGCCGGGATTATTTGGTTCAAGGTTGCTTGGTTCTTCTAAATAGATAAACACCAAAATATGGTCTGAAGAAGCAGACGAAGTTCTGTGAGACATGTAACCAATTGTACTTCTTATCAGCCACACCTACCAACTTATGTACTTATAGTGAGATTGCAGTTTTTCAACAAAAAAAACAAATATGTGTATGGTATAAGGTGATTGTATGTTGCATGTGGGATTGAAGTACATACATGGGGTAATATCTTCTTGCAAACAAAAGTTCCCATGCTTGTTTCTAATAATGATATAAAAATCTAAGGGATGTGGTGTCAGATACTACTGAATCAAGGTCAAGAGTATTTTTATTGCATAGATATTAAATAAAAAGAAAAGAAAGCCAGACAATCCATTCAAATGTATACATTTCCCTCAGAATTTAATATGACAAACCTATGAAATATATATCTTTTGATTACTTTACTTCCTAACAATTTGTCAAAAACATCCCTTTCATGTCTACCTGTAATGTCCCATTACATAATACATTTTTAAAATCAGTCATTTAAAATTGTTCCTTTGTAGTAATGCATTTTGGGGATAAAAATAGGCAAGAGGAATACACATTAATGGGTACTCCACTAGGAAAGTCAGTAATGGAAAAAGATTTGGTGGTCATAGTAGACCACAGATTGAATGATAGCTTGCAATGCCAGGCTGCAGCAAACAAAGCGAGTAGAATACTGTCCTGTATTAAAAAGGGAATGTACTGTAGAGATAAAGCAAAAATTTTGCCACTTTATAGAAGATTGGTTTGGCCTCATCTTGAGTATATGGTTCAGTTTTGGTTATCAATCCACAGAAAGGATGTCCTTGAGCTGGAGAATCCAGAGAAGGGCAACGAAAGGGCAACACAACAAATTAAGGGGCTCGAAGCTATGAGACAAGGCTACTAAAGTTAAACTTGTTCACGCTAGACGTGAGACGATAAAGAGGGGACATGATTTTGATGTACAAAATGTTTAGTGGTGATCAGCAATAAACAAGGGCATAGGGGCTTCTTTTCAGTTAGAGCGGTTACAGTCTGGAACTTGCTGCCACAAGCAGTGGCATCAGCTGAGAGTATTGAATCATTCATAAATCCTTTAGACACCTTCCTCAGAGACCATAACATACACGGGTACATGTACTCAAAAACAAGATGACACAGGCACTCGTGTACACAGATACACAATCACACACAGACACACAAAGGTTGAACTTGATGGACCTGTGTCTTTATTCAACCTCAAATACTATGTAACAATGTAACTATGTAGGCTTAGGTATTTTTTATATGACCTACCTAATATGGCCTACCTTTTCTTTACTAAAATTTACATCACATTAGCAAAGTTCCCTTCCAAGATCAATTGAGTTTAACTGAAATACATTAGGTAATTATAGAAATAGCCCCTAAAACAAATTACATCTGCAATACAAAATGTTCCTCTAACGATTAATTACATGACCTACAATGAACTTGAGGGAACGGTTATCTCTTATATCAGCCAGTTTTTTTATTTAGGTGGAAATCAGCATGCTCATGAATGTTAAAAAAAGAGATCTTTTTTTGTATCAAACATATAAACATCTTAGCGAAATAAAACATTCATTCAGCAGTGTGAAGTTAGCATTTCTGCAGATCGTGTCATAGGAGGATTTTTGCCAAGCTCCAGACTACGGATAATTAATGATGTCATTGAAAGCTCCCATGGTCGGTTCTTTTCAGAAATCTGGCGACATCACTGATGAAGAGTCCTGGCAGCAAAAGCCGAACAAAGATATGCGGGCAGAAAATAATAGTCAGATGTCTTCTTATGAAAATTTGATTTACTTTTAAGTCTGCAACGGGGAGTTCTTACTCCTTAGACAGTTTTATATAAATATAATGTACAGGCCAAATCTGAAATGTGTAAAAATTCAGCTTGTACTAATATGAACTTTTCTATAGTCATTTAATACTTAGCCAGAGATTTAAGAAAAAGTGTGGAAGTAATTTAGACCATTTACGTCCATGATATTAGTTCTGGCCTACATGAATTATAATCTTATCCAGTAATCTCCAGATTACTTACAGTTATCCAGTAGGTACTTCCTGTTTTGAAGATTCAGTGTCAAAGGTACAGAGCTTTCAAGGACACAGTCCACTCAACAATTTCATTTTAAGGCTTTCCGTTTACTTTTATATTTGTCAAAAAGCACCTTTACAGCAGGTTTCTCTCACAGAGGTTTTCAATATCACATCGACACAAATGAAAGTTGTTCAGCCTCCTGGCTATTTCTTTGGTCCTCTTAGATCTTCAGTCTGTCAATGTACAAAATACTATAACTCCTCCTTGCAATGAAGTTGCCCAGCTTGGGCTGTAAGGCTCTCTGCCTATTGGAGCTCTGTCAATCTCACTGTACCTAACAGTGACCCCACACTCCCTTCATCAAACATAAGTCTCTATAAAAGTGTCCATGTCTGAGACAGACACAGACGTACACTCCTAGGGGTGTATTTATAAATCTTCCACCCAGCCAAATGCTGGGCAAATGCCATTCCTGCCACTAGATGAAGCCGAGAAGCATAGGAATTTCCTATGCTACTCAGCTCCATCTAGTGGCAGGAATGATGTGTGAGTGGCTTTCACCCAGCATATGGCTGGGTAGAAGATTTATAAATAGGCCCCCCCTAGTGTCTGTACAGAGCAGCATGACTCTGCAAAGGAGCACTGGCTGTCAGACTGATTGCCCTTTTGTGGAGAAAACACCCACCTGACAATAAATTTCGCAACTGCTCAGAAAACTTTGCATGCTGGACCATGCTTATTCTTCCTTTTTTCTCAGTAGTAGGTCACACTGTATATATGAATGTCCACAAAGCAAAAAGAAAGAAAGTTATACTTTTACAAAGTTTATAACCCTTTCAATGATAAAAATGTAAACGTGTATCCGAGCCAAAACTTTGTGCAGTGGATAGAGCTGCAATAAGGTTTTTATAACAGTCTGTATCCCACTGGGTAGATTTACACTCTCTTTGACCGTTGTCTCTCAGACAGAAAGTAATGGGAAATCCAAATTTTAGAGTTGTTCCAAAACCAAAAGGGGAAGTTAATTATTCCAATAGGGACACATTTTTCGAAGACAGCTGTTTAACAAGGGAATAACCATCACTTGTTAGAGATTTCCTCTACCTTTCTGTTGCATCTACTAGTGAGTGAAATTTGCTCAATGAAACACAGGCAGCAACAAATACATTGGCAGGGGCTTGAATGAGTCCCAACTCTATCCAAATAATACATGTTATAGCTTCGACTATACATACACTCAAAAGCAAACCCGTACTTTGCCCATACAGGGCAAAGAAACAGGTTTGCTTTAATTCCCCTTTACCAGGAGAACATACTTGTATTTTCATGCCCACCATTGCTCTATTCAGCTACTGGAAAAGAGGAAAAGAAGCCTGTGTTAGTTTTGAGTCACTCTTGCTAGAGCTTACACAGAGCTGAAACTGATGGGGCAAAGCATAGGTTTGCAGTAAACTCTGTCAATCAGTCTTTTACTGCCAGATACACATACATTAAACTCTATCACTAAACCATTTACTGCCAGGTACTTCTGCAGAAGTCTAGTTTGTAAGGCCCCCCCAAGAAAAGAAAAAAAAGGTGATGAGATCCAAAGATACAGAACAAACTTTTTCTACTTGGCTACGGATTCTGTTTATCAGGTGGAGAACAGTACAAACACATACCTAACAAGGGTGTTCATTACACTTAAAAGTGTAACTCTACTTTTGTTGAGAAAAAAAAAAGCAGTCTCCTCTCAGTGCTTAATGTACATTTTAAGGTTTTTAGCAAACTTTGTTGTAGATTTCTACCTTTTTTGTTGTGACGAAAAAGCTGTTTCACAATGTCCTTTCCAGACTGATTCCTGAATAGGAGGGTCTGTACTTATTGTAATAATCTGAGCACATCACAGTGTTCTAATGAGGAAGATGCAGTGTCTGCATCCATTTAATAGACAATGCTTCAGGAGTTTCTCATCAAAAAATATAATTCCTATTGCAGTGATGCCTAACACTTAATTGTATCATACTACAGACTTCTGAAAAAAAATCAGTAATCCAATCAAAAAAGCAGGGAATTATAATTCTATGGGCTTTCTGTAAACCCACAGGACAGCAACATCCAGGTTACCACGATGCTTTTAATTTTTTGGCAGTTTTAGAAAATTCCAGCACCTGTAGATTGAGTAATTTCTAATAACAATAAATTACAAAATAGTAGTGTAACAATTTGATATGCTATTTTTTGTGGAGTTTTCCTTTAAGCTATAGGCAGAGAAAAGGAGGTAAATGTAAATGGGTTATATATAAATACCTCCTTATTCAAAGCAATATTCTGCTTTTGTTTAAGCTGGAGTTTTCTTAAAAAAGCTTCACAGGGAAAACAAACATTTTTTTCAGGATACAAAGAATTATGACACAATCATTTAACAATCTTTCCAATTGTAAATTAAAGTTTTAGTGCTGTGGTTCACCACAACTTGTAGTTTTCCCACCTATACCACCACTATTCGGAAACAAATCCTGCAGTTCCCTCAAAATAGAGTATGCTACAATGAAGCAACTAAAATAGTAACCAAGAAAACACAATATAACACCAAAGTATCCATACGATATATAGCAAAAAAAACTAATCTGACAGCACAGATGTGATTGTGTAACCCAAGTTCCAGTATTAAATGATGTTACAAGAGAGCCACACATCACACTCTGTGAGCACACCATCCACAGAATAATATTAATTTCCATTGGGAAAGTCACCGATATGCCAAAAGATCATTTATAATGTGAGAAAAGAAACAAGAGATAGATGATACATCTGCATCTTATTGGTGTAAAACCATTTTGTTTAAATAAAGCTTTCCCTGAAGAGCCACAAGTTGCAAAACATCAGTAAACTTAAAACAGAACCTGCCCACACATTTTTGCAATAAAAGCTCATAGACAATAGAAATAATCTCTGTATCAACACTAAATCTAGAGCTAGCCATTTACTGTATTTTTCCGTGTATAAGACTATACTTTTTCATAAAATATTTACCTAAAAATTGAGGGGCGTCTTATACACGGGGGGCCGAGAGGAGAACTGCGGTTGCGAAACTGCCGATACCTCTGCAAACTAGCCTCACAAGTGAAACTTCCGATTGCAGAGACAAGCTAACAGGTTTCCTCCAATCATGAGCCTTATGTACCCGACGTCAGCTGATGCTGCGGAGAGCATGTAGCCAGTGCCCAGATGTAACAGGGAGCCCATAAAAATGTCAGAAAACAAAAAAAAAATCCCGGTAAATACCAATACTAGGAAGTGGCTGTCTTACTCTGCACAATTTAAAGTGGATGTAATCAGTTATGCAAAAGAGCATGGAAAATATTGATTTCTGAATTTTGGGTAAGAAAAGTGGGGGGCGTCCTATACATGGGGGCGTCTTATAGACGGAAAAATATGGTATGTTTGCCAGTTGGTTAATAAAACTAAGATAAATGAAAATGTTAGGAGAACACGCCTGTAGCAATACAGTTGTGGTAGATCACAGATAAAACTACTATAGCTTCAAACTGAAGGAAAAGCACAAAACATCAGTGATAAATAAGCCAATGGAATAGTTAAATGAATTGAAGGCCTACTTGCCACTTGAGAGATTATTTATATATTCAGGACAAACATAACTCATGGCTCATACACTGTGTGACATGAGCCAATAGTAGAGTCATCCAGATTCGGCTATGGTTATCAATATAGAGCTGAGAACTGGGAGAGCAGGGATTTTATACTTACTTTTTAAACAAAAGACCAATTGATTTGACAAAGGGTAACTAGTGATAGTTGATATAAGGGGTTTATGTTTATCCTGCAATAATATCCAATCATGTGCAAGGAAAATAAAGAAACACAATTTTTATTTGCGCATGATTGGATGATGAATGTCAGGAATAGAAAGTGCAGTAAGGTGAAGGTGCTCTCCGCACACCTTTCAGCAATCCCGGCCAGTACGAAAAGATGGTGCTTGCAATAACTCCACGGATGGCACCGTGCAAAACAAACAGTTGAAGAAATAGGTCACAAGCACTCAAAAGATTCAAAAAAAAAAAAGGACTCATTTATTTTTGAATCTTTTGAGTGCTGGTGACCTATTTCTTCAGGAATAGAAAGTGAACAACCTACTTGCCTTTAGTAAAGCAACCTCTCTGACTCCTACTTCCTTCTTCATTTTCTTTCTCTTTTCACAAAATTGCAACATGAACGGCCTATTGGGAACCTCACTGAGTTGGTTCTTAATGAATTAGGCTGAACCATGACAACTGGGTGTTTGCCACTAATCTTCAATTCATCCTGCTAGGCAAACCAAATCACACAGTGACCTTAAAGAATTCCAAAGGACCCCTTACCAGTTTAATTTTGCAACAGCAGAGCGCACATTGAGCTCCATGTTCACTAAGTACAGGCTTTTCACCAAGTGGGATCCTATGGACATCCAGCATTTGTTGATAAAAAGGACAAATTATGGATGAGACTTCCTGCTCCATGTAGCATATTAACTCTAATAAGGAACTACTGGGCTTTATATATCATTAGATGTTTTCCTAATAAATATTAGTACTACATTATTGAGGGTATAAAGTAAGTGGGGTTCAGAGGAGGGAGCACTTCTGTGCTTGTCTGTTTGCAAATGTATGCCCAATGAAGTGTATCAGGCATTATGACTTGGTGTCTTTTTGTTTCACCTTTCTGCCTGCCCTGACCTTTGGCTTGTTTTTTGGCTATACCTGTATTCAGAAAGCCCTGACCTACAGCCTGTCTTGACCTTGTATCTGGTAAAAAAATATGATACTGTGTTCTGGTTCTATCTCTATGGCCAGCTGTCACGGCATGGGCAATCCAAAGAGTTGCAATTTTGTGTCATTCTGTAGTGCAACATTCAGCTCACCAGTGGCTGGTGAGGACTAGACTGATGGGCTAGAAGGTATCCCGCATCCCCCAGATAATATATGTTGGGCTGGTAACCCTGACTGAAGATACTTCATATTCAGACCTCAATCAAAGTGGGACCCTCAATTCACTGCTGGGCATTATATAGCTACCAGCTCCTTGTTCAGACCTGAGATGACAGAGGCATTGCTTGTGCTTGTGAGAGTTCACAATATAAAGGGATTGTTTTCCTCCCTGGCTGGAAGGTTCCCATTCAAGTGGCTTCTATGCAAGAGTGCTACGATTTACTCATTTGTAGCTGGAAAGGTGAGACTCTCTCTTCTGTAGCTGAGAGTGAAAGTGTGACCATACATGGCTTGATTAAGGTTGGTACAGATATTGGGCAAGGGTCATACTGTGATCTATGTGCTCTAAAAAAAAAAAAAGTTCTGTTTAATATGATGCTTCTAAAAGTACTGGAAAGAAATGTATATACCACTATGCTAAGTCATTTTGGCCATAGAGGTGATCACAGCAATTTCCGGACAAGCTGGTATCTTGTGGCACCATTATCAGTGAGACATACGTCAACCCTAAATACTGTGCATGGCTTCCCTAGGAAGGTGTATGGCACAAAGGCAAGAAGTCACACAGCACCATGATAACTGAAATAATATTTAAGTTTGTGGTCAAGAGAAGTGGATCAATCCATTACTTTCTAGAGCTTTCGGGGGAGTCTAGAGACAAGATTTCTATCCAGCAATTGCCAGCAGTACCCGTTCCCCAGTACTTAAGTCTGAAGCAAGAAGAAAATCAATTGATGAGAATGAGACCCTAAAGTAATGTTTGTGTCAGGTTTGCAGAGCTGGGAAATTGGAAGCATGTTGCTGCCTTAATCCCAAAAATATATAAGAGGCAAGTGTTTAACACAGATTCTCCATTATGAACAGATAAGTGAAATGTAAATTATTGTCCAGAAAATCGTGTACACAGTAATGTGCAATAATCTATGCCATGGCCATGGCCAAGCACGCACCTATATCTGCAAAAATGCACATAGAGGTTGTCCGCGTTGAAGATCTATCTTGGCTAATACAATGGTGCCTTGGATTACATGGTTAATTAATTGGGCGTGGACTGTCTACTGTGATTCTCCTGTGATTTGGCCAGGCTTGTTATGACTCTGACTTTGGCTTCATATCCTGGTTGCTGTTTTGTACCTTCAGTACCTTGGCTTGCATCATGACTGCATTCCTGGCTTGCTCCCTGTGTAATTGCATTGCCTGGCTGTGTTTGACCTTTGGTTTGCTTCTGACCCTGCTGCACCTGAGCTCGCTACAGGCACTTGTGCGTCTCCAAGCTCCTCTTTAGCCTGTCTCAACTTCACGGATTGCTGAACAGGAGGTGCAAGGGACACTCCCGTATCGCTTGGCCTCCAAGAGGTATATGACAATTGTAGATGGCTTTACCTGGTGTGTCCCTGTGATTTTAAGGAGGAATGGACTGCCTCCAGGTATACTTTCAGGTGTAGCTGCACCCAATTCATCCTTTGCTATACATGCTCCAAGATGGAGGCTCTCACAGATTAGAATCAGGACCACACTGCAAAGAGGAGCCTTGAGAAGGCAGTGTGGCTTTCACATATTTTGTAAAACTTGTGCAACTAAAATGTCTGTTAATAGTTAGACAGTGTCATTTTTTTTTTTTGGCTTGCTTGTAAGTATGCTGGGACATTTTTGTGTTTGTACTGTGTAAAGCCCTTCCATGTGCACCTTACTTTAAGTTAATGAGTGCGGTTGGCATTTGCTTCACTTTTATTATGCTAAACCTTTCATCCAACCTCTAAATTATTGGTATTTTAAAAAGCCAGACTAAAAGGAAAAATATTAGTACTTAAAAAGGCTTGTCAGTTCAACCAATTATTTTTTTGCATGTTATTCCTTGTCTGTGTAACTGGGGTGCATGGCACAGGTGTGTCCTTTGCATGCTCTTGCGTTGTTTTCCTTTTTTCCCATCTTAAAAAGTTGGGAGGTTTGATGTACTCTGCCATATGCGCTTCTATAATAACCCATCTCTGGTTAATTCCCTTTAACCCTGTGCTACACACAACACATCCAAGAAAAATCTGACATTCCTTCACTGAACACTTTATTTTACAAAAAATGTTTTAAATGCTTTGAAATAAAAATAAGTGGGATACAGAATTGTCAAGCTGGGGCAAGGAAATAAGGAAACTTATATTGGAAAGCAATGTTTACATGGTACAGATTACAGAGATTTAACAATTGTTAAACCTAAAGACAAAGGGAGAGAAAATTAAAAAAGGGGGAAAGGGGGCTGGTGCATGGACCTTCTTATTAAATAAGGAACAAAAGGAACAAAAGGGAACAAAAGTAGGTAATCAAAAGTGATGAATTGAAGCCTTGTGGGCCATAACACGTCTCCCAGCGTTGCCATATTTTTTTGAAATGTATTATGAGTGTAATTTAATATAGTTGTTGGCGTTTTATTAACTATAGTGCAATTTATCCTATGTTTAAGTTAATTAATGCTGGGAGTAGGAATTTTCCACAATGTAGCTATGGTGTGTTTGGTAGCGTTAAAGAAATGTGTGATCAGGGTTGGTTTACTTCTGGTTAGATTTAGTATAGGCTTGTGTAATAAGGCTTTCCATGGGTTTTTAAAAGATTACATGAAAGCACAGTGTTAATTTAGGGGCAAGTCCACCAGGTATGTGCCATGGTCCAATTAACACGTTCAAAATAAACTACCACTAGATGGTGCTTGTAACCAAAGAAAGTCACACACAAAGTACACAAATCCTCAGCTACTACACAATACATAACAACATGCTGTATGCAAACTGGAATTCCTGTGCACTGCAAAACACATTTTATGACTCTGACCATTTTCTACTATCTTCCATACATTAATTACATCTAAACGTTACAGAAAAGAGGGGAAATGTCCTGTAAATGATGAAGTACAATATATTGTAATAAACAAAAAACAATTCAGAAGAAAACAAAAATGCATGCATATTTATATTGGTAAATGGACAATAAACTGAACCTGTAAAATATATATATATTATTTTATTTCCCAAAAGCTTTACTCTAAAAGCCTAAGTAAAGCCATATTTGTGGGGGGTTTTGTTTTTGTTTTGGATAGAGTGGAGATAAACAGCCTGGTAGGTTTTTATTTCAGTCTGTAACCCCATTGTGCAGATTTGCCCTCAGTTCCTGTCCCTGTATTGCCTGTACAAAAGAAAAATTGTTTTGTTTTGCATCCCCATGGAAGAGATTTCTGATCATGCCCTATCCTGGAAGGAAATGAGGAGAAATCTCAATAATAGGGGCACAAATACAAATAACATACCTGACAGAGGCTGTAACTCTTTCCTGCCTTATCCAAAATTTATTAAAAGGTTTTTTGCTGGAGTGGGTCTTTAAATGTGACTTTTTGAAAGCATGTTAGAAGTCGGCAACGCTGTGCAAATACTAAAAAACGCTACCACATCTACCTATCAACAGTTCAGCACAGTCAGACTAATGACTAAGTCCTCTGATACACAGAAATTACCCGATGACCTTACCAATGAATAAATGTTGCATAGCTCAACATCCAATGCTAAACAGGGTCTCATGGGTGGTCTCATAATGACATCTTCTGACAAGGTGTGCAGTTTTATAGTAAGTGCCAAAATTGATATGGGATAAGCTGTTTAGAGGCTGTACTAGCAGGATGTACTAACCCAGTGTCCGATATTCATGTTTCTGTTGGTTTTGAATTATCACATATCATGAAGTGGCATATTTCATATAAGGCCAATATTTGTATGCATTCCGATTTTCGTGCAAACTTTCATCGAACAATTTCATCAGAAAATCCGATATTGCCACCAGAGAATTGACGAATGTCGTTCATAATTTCGTTCAAAAAGGGTTTTAAGATTCAATTTTGGAAACCACATTCACTGTTAGAATTTAATTCATTCCAGAAAAATTTTTGCATTCTGCTCTGCTCTGCTCTTTGCTTTGTTTTTGTTTTTTCATCACCATGGTCAAAAACAATCATCAATTTTATCCCATTAACTGTTAGAGGTATTATAATATCTAACCAAAGTTCCCAAAAACTATTTTTTTAAATGAAATTTTACTGGTGTAAAAGTGTTCATGCTATGGCACGCAAAGGACTTCTCCGCCTCCATGCTTATCTGAGGAGAAAACAAAGGTAGCAGAACAAGGAATGTGAATCCATTCTGGTCACTTTTATTCCGTGAGATCTGTTAACCAGTGTCTACAGATGAACATAGATTGTCACCCAGCTTGGTTGTAAGTGGTGGATCATGTCTATGGCCAAGTAAAACTAGATGCAAAATCCTTTATTACCCTTCTTTTTACTGCTATTCCTCCTGCCCTGACACATTAACATTATCCATCATATGATGAGGTGCTGTCTTACATTAACATATGAGGCTTGCTTATATGTGTTCTATTGGCAGGGAACAATAGTGCATTGGTCTACACTATCCAACTGAACTGATAGAGATGCTGAAACATTTTCACTTCATGTACACTCTGACTTCCAAGCAGTAAATAGAAATCAATTAAAAAAAATACTGGAGGGCAAAATCGGGAGCAGATTCCTAATGGAACTATTACTCTAATTGATATTAAGAAGGGTG
The DNA here is from genome assembly GCF_000935625.1 of Nanorana parkeri. Taxonomy (NCBI): domain Eukaryota; kingdom Metazoa; phylum Chordata; class Amphibia; order Anura; family Dicroglossidae; genus Nanorana; species Nanorana parkeri. The sequence goes on from NW_017306636.1 coordinate 823,029, forward strand.
TAAGCCAAAGGTATAACTGGGAATTTTTGCTCCCTGGGTACAAAGTTTGAAGTAACAGCCCTGTGTTCCCAAACCAGTTCAGGCCACATGAAATATTGGACAGGTTTTACCCATTTTTATGGTGCCATACCCCTTTTACTTATATGGTTATGTGAGCAATTGTATGATAAATAGAAATCAATTACTAGAAATAGAAATCAACGAAAAACATACTGGAGGGGGGGTTTTTTGGTCATATTTGTTTAGAGTGTTTTCTAGGGCAGAAAAAGCGCTACAAAACGTTCAGTGTGAACCAGGCCTAAGGGTAACCTGGCTAAGACATTAGCTGAACATTACCAGTCACAACAGTCAACTGAAATGGTCAACTCTCATTAAATCTTTAGGTGCCTTAAAAAGATACTATACACTACAGACAATCATTCTCAGGAATGATCATTGGGCTCATTATCCTGCCCAATGATAATGATCAGAATGGGTGTTTGTTCAGTGTATACAACATGAATGGCCAATCACTACAGGTGTGCAGCATTTACATATACAGGTTTTACTAAAACATACAGCAACAAGTTTGTGCATGTTATATTGTTTATATCATGAGCACAACCAGGAACGTGATATAATGATATCAAAATAGTGAAATAAAAAATATATACAGGAATAAAAGACTGGTAGAACATTGAGACATGCTGTTTCACTGCCACGTGTTAGAGAAGGTCAATGATCTACTCTTCAATGGCATCAGGTTTCTGTACTTAAGAAAGTTCATTTGGTGGCAGCATCTGTTACTCACACAGCTTATGTGACTTCAGTGAATAATAATTAAGAAATAAAGATCACACAGCAAAAAAGGGGGCCAAATGTCTTTCCACTCAGGTTAAAAAAAAACACTTTTTCACCCGATCAGGATATACTAATGAATAAGGGATTTTATACAGGTGTGTAGAATATGATCTGTTTTTTTTCCTGTTTCAGGTATCATGTATGCAGATTCTTTTATATGATAGTTTTGATTATGTATAGATATTTCTGTAGTAAGCAAACATAAATAGCATTAGATCTCTAGATTAAAGCTGAATCCCATGCAGATATAAAATACAAAACATATTGCATTTTGTATTATTGCAAACTACTGCCTTAAATGTATTTTTTTTAAATGCAAGCAGTGTAAGTACCTGAACCTGTAAAACAGTTCTATTGTATGTATTTATCTATTTGCCTGGGGCTCAGCTTTAAAAAGAAATTTAACAAAAATTTGTTTTTGTTTGAATATACAGGATTGGAACCACTGTCAGGTATTTATTGCGGTAATTGTCCCCCAGGAAACTTAGGCTCCTTTCACATGGGCTGATCAGGAGAGGATCCATGAACGGATCCTCTCCTGATCACAGCAGTACAGAGCGGTGGTGGTACGATGGAGGAAAAAACTGCTAAGAGGCCAGCAGAGAGCAGCCTGAAGACCATTACACCCAAAAAATAGCATCAGATGAGGCCTGAGCATCCATCTGGTAAAACTTAACAAACGTGTGAAGAGAGGACCAGGTGGCAGCCTTGCAAATCTGGGAAACAGATGCCTGATGCTAAAAAACCCATGAAGCACTTACAGATCTGGTAGAATATGCATAAACAGGGAAGGGTGGTACCTTATGCTTTAGACTATAGGCTTGAATGGTGAGTCATGTAATCTACCCGGCAATAGTGCAATCAGAGTCAGAAGGTCCCCTATGGGAATGAGTGAATCTGATTGTCTAAAATAAACTGCAGCTGAGAGGTATACTCCCACACTCAGGCAATGGAGAGAGTTTCCCCTAGAATATTTTGGAGCAGAACTTAGGAAAGAAAGATGAATGTCCTAGTTAAGGTGAAAAGAGATGGCCACCTTGGTAAGAAAAGAGGAATTATGCCTCAAGACAACCTTATCTTTATGTAGCAATAGGAAGCGCTTTTTACAGGATAAGGCCGAGACTCAGAGACTTGCAGAGGTGTTAAGCAAAACTTGAGACTTGCAGAGGTGTGCCATGATGCCTTTCTACTGTTTTACTGTTCAAAGCCCATTTCGTGTGCACCTTACTGTATAAATGGTAACAAATTGTTGAGTGCGTTTGTCGTTTGTTTTGCTTGACCGATTTGGTGCAGCGACGCATGGGGTTTCTCAGCTGCCATTGGGATGTGCGGGATCCCTTGTGTGTTTCTGTGCTTTTAAGGAGGTTGGGCGTCCTCCTGACAAACCTGCACCCAATTTGAAATCTTCTGCCCCCATGTGCTCCAAGATGGAGACTCTCATAGTTTAGAGTTAGGACTGCACTATAAGAGGTGCCTTCGCGTGGCAGTGCGGCTTTCACATCCTCTGCAGAAGACGTGTATCCAAACCTCTGTTATTATCCTTAGTGGTGAGACAAGCTGTTTTACATGCTGGTTTGTGAGTGTGCCATGATGCCTTTCTACTGTTTTACTGTTCAAAGCCCATTTCGTGTGCACCTTACTGTATAACTGGTAACAAATTGTTGAGTGCGTTTGTCGTTTGTTTTGCTTGACCGATTTGGTGCAGCGACGCATGGGGTTTCTCAGCTGCCATTGGGATGTGCGGGATCCCCTGTGTGTTTCTGTGCTTTTAAGGAGGTTGGGCGTCCTCCTGACAAACCTGCACCCAATTTGAAATCTTCTGCCCCCTGGGCTCCAAGATGGAGACTCTCATAGTTTAGAGTTAGGACCGCACTATAAGAGGTGCCTTGGCGCGGCAGTGCAGCTTTCACATCCTCTGCAGAAGATGTGTATCCAAACCTCTGTTATTATCCTTAGTGGTGAGACAAGTTGTTTTACATGCTGGTTTGTGAGTGTGCCATGATGCCTTTCTACTTTTTGCAGAGGTGTTAGCCACAAAGATTTGAAAACTCAACAGGTTCCTTTGCTATCAATAATTATGCATGACATCTGCCAGGACAGTCATTGCTTCAACCAGTTGTTTCCAAGAACCACCTCCACTCCTTACGGTCTGCAACCTTTCAATGTTGGTGGTGCTCATGGTGATCACACGGATGGCGCAAAACTCAGGGTAATCTCAGCAGGTTACTATGTCGCTCTAATGAAGGGTCCCTGCAAAGGTCCCGAAACGTTAACTTCTAATGACATGCTGTGACATTCTTCAATAAACATATCAAAGAGATATTGATATCTGAACGTATCTTTGTGTGTGCCGGTGATCTGCTGAGATTGCTTCAACCAGGGTATCTTCTTTGCTGTTTTGGAGGGACAGAGTTTTATTTACGGGTGAGGCCAGTCACCATTCAACACAGGCTTTAAAGTCGAGTTTACAGGGAAGATTATTGCTGGCTGAAGCAGTTTCAGTGAGCCTAAGCCGGTAAACCTTGGTCAGGCATGTGCACACTGGATCAATAAGGAAAGAAATGGTATCCTTTAGTTTTGGAGAGATGTTTGCAGATTAAATTGTTTTTCCACTTTCGCAGTCAAATTGAGATAACACCTATTTTATATTTGTAACGTGCTCTCATTCACATAGCATAAGCTTAAAAAAATAAAATGCTTCTTGCAGTTTAAATTGCTTTTACTTGGGTTAGGGATTTAAGGGTTACAATTTCTTCCTGCTTCTATTTCTTTGAAATGTTAGGAGAGGCTTTGAGGGGTGAGATGTCTGAGGTGACGTGTACATTGTATGTTAATGAAGCTTATCAAATAAACACAATCCTCGAACTTCAGTCTCAAGTCTTTCCATTAGGACAGATCACTGTGAAAGGGCTAAGAAAAACCCAGAATCAGCCATCTTGCCTGCTGTAACAAAACATCGAAAAGGTAAGATTTTTTGTTTTAAGTTATTTTTCAGAATGCTGTGTGAACAGAAACACATAACGAACATATAAAGGGGTTTTCTCAAATATGACTGCAAAGGTGGAAATATACTTGAAGCATCCTCCAGGAATGAAGCCTCAAAAAAGAAACTCAAAGAGATAAACGTCCATCACCTAGGGACACTAGCAGAAAACTTAGGCTTGCTGGAGTGCAAGGTGTTATATGGGGCTGTCCTTACACCTTTTTTTGCCAGTGTCCAATCATCTGAAGGTAGCTGCATAAAACCCAGTAGTCTAAGACTGATTCTGTGTTTTGTGATGTACGATTCAGAAAGCACCTTTTTTAAAAAAAAGAGGAGATCCTCTGTCAGGCTTTTACTGCTTTTGTTTAGTGTCCTTATCAGGCAGATTCTGCCTCTCTACCTAAGTGGTCATTAGGGACACTAGGGACACAGCCTGCATTAGAAAACCAACTTAGGTTCTAAATATTGCCCATGCTATTCAAAGTGTAAAAAAAACCTCATGTTCTACTTTAAAAGGATATTCATTAGGTTCTGACACTGCCCTAGACCTCTGTAAGCAAGTAAAACTTAATTCAGCCTTCCTTAAGATCTCAGAAACATCAAGAAAACTTCAAGAGTTTGTAGCCATGTCCAGCAACAAATCCCATCAGAAACCAGGAATTATATGCACCAACAACGGAGGGGAATACATCAGTAAGGAAGTAGAATCCCATCTGAAGAAACAAGGTATAGTACACCAGACCACCACACTATACACTCCTGAACAAAATAGTGTAGCAGAATGGAAAAATTGCACTCTTATAGAATTGGCCAGATGCATGCTGTCAGACGCCAACCTACCTAAGAAGTACTGGGCAGAAGCAGTCATGACAGCAACATACCTACAGAACAGACTACCTTCAAAAACTGTTGAAAGCACCCCATTTGAAATGTGGCATGGATCGAAGCCTAGCCTAGGACACATCAAAGTGTTTGGATGTAAAGCTTTTGCCTATATTTCAAAGAAGAAGCGATCCAAGTTGGAGAATATAGCCATTGAAGGTATTCTGGTGGGCTATAGTGAACAAAGTAAGGGATATAGAATTCTCTAACCAAAAACTGACAAAGTGACAATAGGCCGCAGCGTTTGTTTCAATGAGAACCCATCACCAGAAACAATGATCCTGGCAAGTTGTGAAGTGAATTCGCCCATTGAACCAGCAAAGGAAGCTGAGCAAAGTGAAGCTGCACAGGAATCAGAACAAGAGGTGGAACTCATCATGGATAAGTCAAGTTCCATGTTAAATTCTGCTGAACAACCTGAAATTAGAAGACCCACTCGGGCAACAAAGGGAATACCACCCTGCAAGCTGTCATATACTGCTAAGACAAGTTTTATTTGTATATGTTTTCTTCTCCATGGTGTCATGGTATATATGTTTCCTGTTGATGCTGTATTTCTGTATACACAGATGTAATGTCCTGCTAAGCAAGTAAAACTTAATTCAGCATTCCTCAACATCTCAGTGCTTCATCTAAACACATAACCAACACAGTCAGCCACTTATTAGGTAGTGAGGCACAAACTGAGATACCAGATGCATGCACCGTTGAAAGCAAGTACTGAACAGCAATCTCCATATTTCAATTTGCATCAGGTTCACTTTATGTGAAACTGTTGCTTAGATGTAAAACAGCAAATGAAGAATAAAAATGAAACAAAGTTTAGTGATTTGACCATACCTGTAGTTCTCCTTCCATAACACTGAGCAGCTTCACAAGATCCTCTTTGGTTGGATCATTTAACCTCCTGTTTTTCTGATCATCAGTGTCTGCAGATTTTCCATATCTTTTAACTGTTCCAGAGACCTGCACGTCTCCCTCCTTATTTCTGTGCATTTTATTCCTGTGTTTGCCATCTCCACTGAGGTTTTCCGCCTCTATGGCATTGCCATTGTTACAGTTCACATTTCGCCCAATGGTTGAGCTTTCTGCACCTTGATTTCGAGATCTCATGCCCACCTGTGGTTCCAAAAAAGAAAACAAAAAGATTTAGCCACAAGTTTGTATAGATTTATGTATGGGACAACATATGTATTACCTGCCTCTAAACTACCATTTACCATTTAAACTACCATATTCTGTGACAATAAAGGTGTTCTTTTTATCATTAAGGTAAAAATAAACCCTGTAAACCTTTTTCAATAAAGACTCCTGATTTAGCAAATACACATTGCCCCACAAAATATTTCTTTACATTTTTGCCCAAACACATACCGTCATCATGTCTCTAATAAGCTGGCTCCAACTCTCTCAGCTCCACTTCCCTGAACTTCCTATCCAGTACAAGATCACAAGGTACAGAGTTGTCTCCAGTAGATTGAAGAAGGGAGCCAGGAGGAGCAGTGAGCAGGGAAGTGGGTTACTTTGCTGTGCCTGTGTATTTGTGAAGACACACAGCTTACTAGCACAAACAAGGGTCCATGCGACCCTTCCAGGGAAAGTAGCCACCCTAAAATAGGATATCAGGGCCAGTGCTCAGGGGACCAGCTGATTCTGCAGGAAACTAAAACTTGTAAAGAAGCAGCATCCATTGTAAGTTATTTCCTCAGCATTTGAAATAGCTTAAATGTTATTTGACTTTAATATCAGTTTAAACTAGTACACTGTTGTAATCAGTTTATAAAAGAAAATGAAGTTGTAAGACCTGCTTCAGTATACACTCAGGATCTGTCTGTTCTTGTTCTTTCTGGTACTTTCATTAACACCTGCACTTGTTGTACCTCAACCACCTTAAATATTCTAGCTGCCTCGCCCTTGCACACCTGTTTCTGATCTCTCATCAGCCTCCTGGTTATTTATGTTATTGCTACTTCTGTATGAGGCTGCTAAAGTATTTTATCTATGTCAGAGTTTGATTCTCTAGCCTTCTTGTTCTCGGCTTGTCCTGCATTTGAGATTCGTGTAACCTGCATCACAGTAATCTACTGTCTCACTACACGTATTGCCTGGTCAGTATTACACATTGTCTTGCACAATTGTGTATTTTTCCTGCCTGATATTTCTGAATAACCTTTGTTCCTAGTAGTGCCCTTTCTAGTCTTAGCTGCCCCCCAATTCTTCTAAATAACCTCTGTTCCTTATGGTGCCCTCTCTATTCTTAGCTGACCCAATCCCCCGCCCCTCCAATTCTAATTCTTCAGAATAACCCCTGTTTCTGGTAGTGCCCTTTTTAGTTTTAGCTGCCCCCCAATTCTTCTGAATAACCCCTGTTCCTGGTAGTGCCCTTTCTAGTCTTAGCTGCCCAGTATAATTTTTGGTAAGTGTTCATTATCATTTTCCTTTGTTAGCAATATTTGCCCTCGGGTTAATGCTCTTTGCCTTGCATCTCTCTTCTCTATGCTTCCTCATCTGGTTTTCTACTATGTAGGTGTCCTGTCTTTTGTTGCCATTGTATACTGTACTTTTTTTATCCCTTGGTATGATCTTTTTTAATGCTTGCCTGTTGTTGCCAGCTATATACAATCCCAAAAGCAGGAATACTCGAAGTTGCCTATAGTTGCAATATCTCCACTTTCAGTTACTCTGGAGAGGACAAAGCACTCCCAGCCTTTTCCTCTTAAGGCTAGGTTCACACAGGTGATTTAATGCGTGGATTTAGCCGTGCGATATTGCACAAAACAGAGTTTTGCATTCAAGTCTATGGAAGCTGTTCACACCTTGCGATTTACCACATGGTAGAAATCGATTGTCGCGCAAAAAGGTGCAGGAGCTAGCTATTTTCGGGCGGTTTGTTGTGCGATTTGGGTCCCATAAACATCTCTATCCATTGAAAACTGTGCAGTTAAGCATAATTGCGTAAACAAAAACATGCAACAACCTAGCCAAAACAGCTCACCAGCTCAATCGCCTAGGTGTGAACCTAGTCTTATATTTACCATCAGTTGTGATGGCAATGAGTATCCTATTTGTCTCTTTAAATTTGTATTTCAGTCTCTATGGAATTCCAACTGATCCTCTGGTATCTGACCTAAACCTTGGTTTCACGTGTATCTATCTGACCTCTGTCATCCTCGAACAAAAGCCTAGGGCCTTCGAAAACCTGTCAGTTATGATCAGCAAAGTCCTAATTGTTTCATTTGTTTGTATTAAAATAAAAATACACATATAAGACTTAAATACATTTATGAGTACATGTGCATCAAGTTCCCATGTATCTTTTTTTATCCTAATATTAAAGTACTGTTAACTCTGTAATGGTTTGCAGCCCATATTTCAATATTCTCAGTTATTTTGAGCTGTCGAGAGCTACCAGCAGATACCAGGTTATCCACTCTCCAGTGTGGCTTCTCCACAGTATTAGGGAACAAGTAAAAGTGTTGCACAAAGTTGATTGCAAGTTGTAATTCGAGAAAACTGGTGTTATAGAAACAAAAAATATTCATAGACTGTGGGGGGCTGTTATATAAATAGTGTAGATTTATTGCAAATTAAAAAAAAATTATAAAGTGTCTTCCAGACAATTTAATACCCTCATGCTTGATTGTCTTGAATGTTTATGTATATGTTTAAATGCTATTAATCATTTCTTTCATTAGTGTAAATAGAATTTACTTACTGGTCATATAATGCTGTGTGGCTTAAAGCACTGTGGGTATATGTCCTCTATGTCACCTTAATAAACTATTATAGTACTATACAACATTGTTACCTGAAGCCCTTTTAACAATTAGCTGTGTCATGGGAAAAAAACGCATACATTTGCCTATGTTTCCTAACAGGAAAGTAATTTGCTTAGTTTAGCTGCCTCATCAACAGAGAATAAATTGGCTGGTAACCAAGTTGTTGTTTCAATTTACTTACATGGCGAGATGGCATATACACAAGTACAGTAATAAGAAAAGTACATAACATTTCCATTTTAGGAAGCAGAGACTTGTCTTTGTTTAACCATGCGCTCATATCCTAATGTTGTCAGTGTAAGAACATCAAATAACAAAGCTTACTAAGTCATGAACTGTGCCAATTTATGTCTGTAAAACAATAGCAATGTTTTGATCTGGTATGTCAGAACTGACTACAATGGAAGCACTAGTAGTCTTTTAATTACTCTGAACATGATCACAGGTTTACTGTGTATGTTTTGAGTCTTCGTTAACAGTCAAAAAATTACATGTATGAGTATGCCGTGGCCCCTTCATTATATAATGCTGTAAATAATATTTTAACATACACACTAAAATGCCATGGATGTACTCCAACAAATGTTTATAAGCAGCAGTTTATTAACATGTTAATACTGAAGCCTAACTCTAGGTAAAATGTTTTTTTGTTTTCGGGTTCGTTCACAATACCCCTGTTGGGTTGCATTGATCAACGTTACCCAATGCAGCCTCATTGCATAGACAAGACAATTTCCCTTATGTCCTGCTACGGGACAATTTCCCTTATGTACTGCTTCAGTTTTCACCTACAACGCATCGCAATGCACTGCCAAATATAGACTTAAAAAAGGTGTAAAATTTAAGTTAAAAAAAACAAGCAATTTTGAAAATGTATTGCAGCACACATGCACAATGCATAAATAAGCCCTTAGATATGTTAGAAGGGTTAGAACAATAATATTAGGTCAGAGAGAAGAACCTGTGAGAGCTGTGGGAGACACTGGAGGTCAACACTTCAGGAAGTGTCCAGTTCCTGTAGGACTTTGGGGTATAAGAAATCTTATCAATGCGATGTTTGGCAAATTGAGCACCAGTAAAGGTGAGTATTTATACTGTTCCTTTACATGTAGCAAAGGTTTTAAGCACTATTTTTGTGACAGGGTCGATTTAAGTGTAGGTTAAACAATAATTTTAAGGCTTAGGTTTGGGGTTGAGTGTTAGATGATCTACTGGCTGCTGCCCTCCGTATCATTCTGTGCCCTACCAATAAACTGCTTCACACAGAACCCGCCTAAAGTTGCTGCTGGACCTGGAAATAGTGGGGAATCAGTCACCTGGGTAGACCTAGAGGAAGACGATTCTGGGCAACCAGTAAATATATTAGGTTTATGTATATATGATCAGCATTCGAAGGGGGTGGTGGATCTTAAGTATTTTTTTTTACTCTAGTTCTGCTTTAAGATTAGTGGATGCATAAATTATAGGGACAGGAGATACTTGGGGTGAGGGTCAAGGCATGGGTGCAGATATGGATTTCTTTTTGGTATTGAGAGATTCATACCTAAATGTAATTTCATCTAGGTCCCCCATGCCCAACATGTCCCACGTGGAATATTTGGCCTTCACAACCCATATCCAAGTTGTGCTAATTTTACATATTTGGTTTATTTAACAGCATTTATGTAAAATGCGAGGACAATAACCTAGATCCTTGGTTCTCAACTGGTGGGTCGTGACCCCGTGTTCAGTGGGTCGCCGCGTGCCTTCTACTTTTCCAGGTGAGAGGCTCCTCTGCCTCCCCCTAGCACAGCATTGTCAGTTCTCATGCCAACAGCCATTCAAATTATGCTGTCCGGCGCCGAGTGTCAGCTTGAGGTGGGGTGTGCAGGGGCTGTGGCCGCGAGGGAGCTCCATCCATAAGTGCATTGCTTTCAGCTCCCTCGTGTGCCCTGTAGAGGTGCCTGGACCGGAGTGACATCACATTCTGGCTCCTGACACTTCTACAGGGTGCATAAGGGAACTGTAAAAGCAATGAACATATGAAGCTCCATCACAGGACAGCAGCCCACATTGGACCCCCCAGGCTAGCGATCCACTCCAGTTCTTGTAAGGTAGGGAGACTGGGTGGATCTTAAAAAGAAAAACAAATGTTTATTTGGGAGTGTGTGTGTGTGTGTTTGTGTATATAGGTCAGTGTTTTTTAGGGCCTCTTCACACTAGTACAGTGCAATTAACCCAATGTACCAAGCAATCGCACCTACCGTGCATTCTGGTATGGGAAGTGCGTTGCGTTGCCATTCATTTGACTGGTACCCCAAACGCACGTCCCACCCACAGTTCGTACGCCCGCACTGCAACGTGCGGTACCCTATTGCCGTGCATTCCATTTCAGTGTGACTTGGGTCGCGACTTAATGACCAAGGACAAATGTGGGTCCTGAGGTTACACAGGTTGAGAACCACTGACCTACATCATCAATTTTTGCAATGTCAACAGGCTAGTGAAATTTTGCTGATTGATTGCTGGTTTATTTCACTGTCTTACATATGGATCATTATATTAAAATGTTCCTTTATTTAAGTAGCTCTCAAGAGCATCATTTTATTCTTCAGGAATAGCAGCCTACACACCTTGTTTTCCCATTACAGAGTGTTTTGTTTAAATGTTGTAATGTTCTCTGTACATGCCATCTAACCACGCCTGTGGACTGACAATTGTTAGAAAGCCAGCAGGGACAGAATGATGTGCAGACTAGGATTTGTACTTCTAGAGCTAAAGGAAATGTTTGTAGTGAGGGAGAAGACTGTGCTGTGAGACCTGGCTTCCAATTAAAACAAATGGTATTTTCATTAGTCTGCTGATATAATGTCGATGGAATCGGGACAAAGTATAGTAATTAGGAGCCACAAAAACACAAGCTCAGGGTGAAAACAATTACCTTATTGTTCTACACAATGCACGCTAATAAACCTAGACAATTTTTTAGTAATGTTGAGCAGTATCCAAATATGCAAGTACAAGGAGTGTATATTCGGTCCCAGAGATCACTGGTACACTGTACCAGAAATTCCTGGACATTCTTCTTTGAGAGTGTTCCGATCACATCAATAAGCATAAAGACTTTATATTCCCTTATCTTCCTCTTGGGAGCTTGGATTTACTCTGTGTTTTTGTGGCAGTGCCAATCAGTGTATCCGAATAGACTAGAATAAGAAAGCCCATGGTCCTCTAACTTTGACTTTTATTTTGTGAGAGCAACAAATGGCAAGAGCAAAAGGCAGGGATCTCAGCATGACAGTCCAAGCACACTTTAAGGACAGATAAGTCTACACACAGATGTCTATCAGTTTTCTAACTCACATTTATTCTTTGAATTGATAAAGACTTAAAGGTACTTCAAACACAACATGGAATTTAAAGCCACCTGGCCATTAGTTTCAAGATGTCTGTTCTTTTATGTAGCTGTTCAGATTTTTGTGGTATATTCCTTTGCCCTCTCCATCTTTTCAAGTTGCCTGATACACTTACAGGGTTATTCACTAAAGGGTGAAGAGTTTGGAGAAGGCAGGAGAAGTGAACAATCTAGCACAACATATCTTTACTGGAAAGTGAGCTGAATTATGCAGCTTTTCCAAATCAGCTATTTTGGCCTAGAATGTTCACTTCTGCTTTCTGTAAACCCTTCACCCTTTAGTGAATAGGCCTGTTAGTCTTTCTAATAGTGCCGCAATTTTATAGACCCACCTTTACATAGGCTCATGTGTCTTCTCAGGCACATGCAAAACCTAAAGTAAAATGTGTGTGCCCTTTGGTACCTTATATCTAGTGCTACAGTCTGGGTGCAACATGTACACTGTTTGCAACTAGGTATTGCATTATCCAAGGCCATTTAGAGAGTAAGTCACCAGCACACTAAAATATTCATCATCAAAACGCCTTTATTGACGTTGGTTGATCATGAAGTGATCTGCATTGATCCAATGCCTTTGATTACAATATTCACACTGTGTGGAAAAAATTTGACATACCATAAACCAGCCTTTAAAAGGTTCAATGTGCTGAGTATAAAAAAGGAAGAGCATCAGTCAAGTATAAGGGAATGAAACAAATACTTTCTTGTCCATTGTTGACTACTCAGAGTAACAAAAAAGTTGGAACAATAGTAGGGATGCACTGATACCATTTTTTCAAGACCGGATACAAGTACCAATACACATAAGTACTCGATGATACCAATTACTGATACCTTTTTTAGTGTCATGTGACAGTTTTTAAAAAACCATACAGACTAATGATTTTAGGACAGTGATGGAGCGCCGGTGCCTGGACACAGCAGCAACCTCTGCAACCCTGGTAGTTCTGCTACTGACTCCAAGCTGTAGAGGGATTACAAATCTCAGCAATACATTATATAGCAATGCAGAATGGCACTGGCTATAGAGGACCACACATGCCAGCAATGTATAATACAGCAATGCAAATTACCACCAGCTATAGAGGACTAAAAATCCCAGCATTACATTATATAGCAATGCAGAATAATAGTATATGAATTTGCTACATGTCTCGAGCAGAGGGTCTCAGGATGGGTGTGGAGGCTCTAAGGAGGACACAGTTTAAATAAATAATATTGAAGATATATTAGTTGCATCACGCATTAAAAATATCTATCCCAAACTGACTCACTTTTAAAGTGTATTTCCACTTTTGCAGTCAAATTGGGATAACACTTATTTTATATTTGTTACATGTTCCCATTCACATAGCATAAACAAAAAAAATATTTTTAAAAAGCCTTTGAGTTTATTTTGATTTTACTTGGGTTAGGGTTTCTTGGCTTCCTAAGGGTTACAATTTCTACTTGCTTGGTCTTCTTTGTAATGTTAGAATGGACTGTGAGGTGTGAGGAATTGTGTTACCCTGTCTGTACTATGCTGGCTCATTATAATTTGTAGATCTGAACACTGCCTGTACTAGCAAAGGGTTAAAGCATTACAACCTTGCCTTCTGCATGGTATGTTAATGGAGTTAATAAGAGAAACACAATCCTCAAATCAAAAGTTTTTCTTTATGGACAGATCACTGTAAAGGTGCTCAGGGCACAAACTGGATTCAGCCATTTTACATTTTATGTTGTAACAAAACATCTAAAGGTAAAAAGGGTATCTTTTGATAAATTGTTTTTGTTATGCTGTGTAAATAGTAGGGATGCACCGATACCGATACAATCATCGGTATCGGCGGCGATACCGAGTATTTGCATGAGTACTCGTACTTGTGCAAATACTCCAATACAATTCGCGGCTCTCCCTCTCTCAGCACCGCAGCGCGGCCTGGCCAGCCATGCATGCGTGCTGTTCAGACCCGCCACAGTGTCTTTTCTTCCATCCTGGTAATTTCCCCTCTTCGGACCTCTCCAGACACCAGCCACTCATCCATCATTCCTGACATCCTGGTTGCCTTCCAACCGTAAGTCTCACATATTGTCCTATATCAAATATAGCCGAAATCCCAGGTAGTAGCGCTCTTTATATTTGTAGCCTTTTTTATATGCACTGATTTTGCAGGGTCCTCTCCCATCTGGCAGTCTCCGGGTCCTAATTTAGGTGGCCGGAGACTGCCAGATGACCCCGCTCGGAGCGCCGCCCACCGGAGCAGCAGTGACGCGACGCTCGGCGAGGTAAGTAAGAAGAAAATAAAAAAAACACCTCAGCACCAGTCAGGCAGGGGAGCAGGGATGAGTCAGCGGCGCGCTGGTCAGACGAGAGGAGCTCCAGAGAACACATAACAAACATGTAGAGGGGTTTTATTTACAAAAGTGAAAATAAACTTTAAGAATAAATAAAGTGATATCTGGGAAGATCCTCCCTTTACACAGCCAAGTCTATCCCCTTCCGTGGCCTTCACAGTCCAGAAACATTGGTATTATGAAGTGTCACCTGAGCTAAGCCCCTTGTCCATATATTTTTATGGAGACTTCACCATGGTTAGTATCACAATGCTGATCAAGATAATGCTAAGCCAGATCTGTTTGGGGAAGAGTGAGATCTCAAAGTTTTTCAGACTGCAGTTGCAACTGAACTTAGAGCACCCACCCAGATCTGAGTAATCCTCTTTGCTACCGAGTCACACGTTCATTCAGTCTAATTATGTAACCCTGCTGCAATAGAAGGAACATAACCCTGCTGCAATAGAAGGAACATAAAAGTGTTTAGTCCACATGTCCCTTCACTCCTAGGATCCTTTAATTTCACTTGACTTCACTTTGTTAAATCAGACTATAGAATGGAGTCTACCCAGCTATAAGCTCAGTTTGCACTTTTAAAAGGAACGTTTCACTTTTATTAAAACTGGCCTTATCGCAGAAATTTTATTACATCAGTGTAAAAGTGCTTTCTTACCTTTAAAGATTTTTTGCTTGCCTGCATATGTAGGTTTGCAGGCACAGAGAAACTAAGACTTCTGTACCTCATGAAAATGTATCTGTCCCCTAAAATACATTTTATAAGACCAATGACTGCTATTCACTCGCTGTAGTGGGAGGACCCAGGCGTCTCAAACTTCTGCACTGAACTGCCCACTGTAACTGCATTGTTTGATTGACAGGCCAGGAGACTCCTGGTCTGTCCCTCCTCCCATGACCTCATACTCTGACAGGTCATGAGTCTCTTGGTCTGTCACGGCCATCCATGCTTGTTCACATCAGCAAGATACCCTCAATCACTCCCACGTTCACTATAATTCCCATTGCATTATGAGAATAGTTGTTTCTCATGGCGGTGCCACACAGTGAGCAGATAGATGCAGCTTTCTGCATTTAGTCAAATGACATCTCAAAGCTGCAAAGGAGATTGGTGCTGGAATTCTTCCCTCACCAGTACTCTATGATCATAGATTTGAAAGAGGAGCAGATAGCTATGTAATGTCAGCACTTTACACCGACCCTTCTCTAATATCTGAATGGTGAAGTATCTCCACTTCGAGACACCAGCCCAATATATTTTATTAGTACTGTCTTGGGGCACACATGGCCATCAGTTCCCCTCTGTAGGGAGGTCAACTGAAGTGTGACAGTTGCGTACTGTTGGTTGCTTTCTAGCTAGTTGACCACACAAAATGCACTCACAGAAGTAAGGAAACTGAGGTCAGGCAGTTGAAAGATTTGTCAAACTTCAGGTGACCTCTGACCCTCTGAATGTCTCAGCAATAGGAGATCCCATATTTGTACTCTTAAGGGTTAATTATTAAATGTCACTTCCTTTTACCATGCAACAAAGGGCATTCTTTAAGATGTTCATATAAACATAATGTAATTGGTTTCTTAAAAGTCATTGACTTGATGAGGATATTTTTCACAGTAATTGTGAAGTTTCACTTTAACAAGTAAATTAAATACATTTCCCAGCACATATTGGTTCAGTTGGGAAAACTTTGGATGATATCACAAATATTACATGCTGCTAACCAGTAATAAAAACTTTCCCCATGTGCATTACACATGACTTCATGACTTCTAATTGCTAACAGAGACTATTCTCATTTTCTACATATAAAAAACTTATATTTATTACCAAATTAATGATTGCAATACTTACCACCTACTATGCCATATATACACATACAACTTATACATAACATTTATACATCACATGATTCATAGCAATGTTTCATAATGTCTCGAAAGTACAACATTCTGGAGAGAACACTGAACTTCATGATGTCGATGTGGGAAGACAAAGGTCATACTAAGTATAAGCAATGCCATGTTTCACAAGGGATTTCAGTTCAAGTAGTTAGTATATTTGTGAGAATGTATTTTCTTAAACATCTGCAGTATGAATATTCAGCTAGAAGTGTCCACCATGTCTAGAGAGATCGTTATTGTGTCTTGTAAATTACAAGGCACTCAATAATAATTTTTCGGCATTGTATAAATAATGAGAAGTGAGATATTTGCTCATTGTCATCTTTTTAAGTAATTGCAGTTGCATTTTTTACATTCTCAGTCTTAATAATAAGTAGCTTGTACTTTATGTATCCCATATGGTGACAATATAAATAGCTTAAGAGTAAAATAATGGATTTTAAATAAAAGCATGTATTTCAGTTGGAGTTACAATGCATGCTACGGGTTAGGATCAAGAACATTTGTTTCCACTTTGGTGTACTACGACATAATAAGTATAAGTATGCTCAGAACTGAGCCAACATAAATAAACCACAGTGATTATGCCCATCACTACCACAATATATAAGTTCATAACTGCAAATATTCTAACGATACAGCCCTAAAGTTGACATGCAATGCTAATCAATTAGAAAAAAAGCAGAGAATATGCTAGATTGGCTAGAGTTTTGTAAAGCAAAGGTTCTTCCAGTTGTTGGTGGGGGTTCCTTGAGCAGTCTGGGATGAACCTGACAGTGACTATGTAGTACCAGTCCTAACGTCATACAGCAGAACTAGCAGTGTGGGACAAGTTGTCTCCCTTCGTCTGACCAATAAAGATATTTTTAGCTGTTTATAATGGGGGCATTTTTTCCACTGACCACCAACATAAGGGGCATTCTTACCACTGGCCAACAATGTAAGAATCCCTACACCTACAATGACTACCAATGTAAAGGGCATACTTTCCATTGACCAGCAAGTAGACCACCAGTGACCAGCAATTAAAAGGGGTCCTTTGACAACTTTTCACCAAATTAAAGTGGAAGTAAAGCTGATTGGCAGGCTTTATATGACAGAAGAGACTGTGCAAGTCTCTTCTGCCATAAAAGCTTCTTGCTGCCATTCAGCTATTTTATCTTTCTGTTCAGTTCTGTAGCTGGTCTCCTGACAAGACTTTACCTCTTCATCGTGTCGTCCAATACTCCACCTTGAAACCCAAGATCAGAGATCCCATATCCTTATGAGGGATAGATAACTGGAGGTATGCTTAACTGCAACACTTTGTACGCTCCCTGCCTCATACGATATGCTTACTTGCAGATCCAAAGCCGCTGGAATCATTGATCCTGGCTAAATTTCCCCCATCTAACTGCATCTTGCAATTGAACAGAATTATTACTATTTCACATACTGTGACCTACCAACAATTTATACTGTATACTGTATACTGGTATCTAAAGGAGCAAAAACTATCCATTATAATGTCACAAAGTATTTGTTCTCCATTTTTCCAATTGCATGTAAAAGGCCATTGCATAAACACATTAATTATTAAAACCAAAATGTATTTAATGAGCCGATCGGTATTAATCCAAGAGCCATTCCCATCTGAAAGGGAGATGCCCTAAGACGGAGAGCATGACAAAACTTCAAAGCAACAGCCCACAGAATGAATTACATCACAGTTTATTGGAACAGACAGCACGTGTGCTGCAAAGAAACGTCTGAAGGGTAACTGCACTGCATTTTATACAGCAAATCTAGCCAATGTCACAAAATTGATCCACGCTCATAGTCAGTGTACCTGTGAAATTGGAGAGGGAGAAGTTATTTAAAATGTTTTTTGTAGGTTGTGGCTAGCTAGTTTAAATAAAAAAAACACCAAACTTATCTTTTTGAATTAAAGCAGATATTCACTAAAAAAGCTACTTTGCCTCATTGTTTTCCTCCACTTCACAATCTAAAAGAGCCAACTTTATTATTATTTTTTTTTTAAAGTTTACATTCCAGCCCCCTGCACCCACCCCTGCCTCCATCGTCACCTAGGCAAGAATAAGGTGCACCATACGTGCACCTGTCCTGGTGCACCTTGTGTGGCTATGTTTGATCTTATTAATATGATACTTGGGTTAGTCAATTATTAGGAAGTAAATGGGGTTGGTATAAGGTAGTTGGCCTGGTGGGGTAAGGAAGTATACATCTAGCTCTGCACCTCTGGTGGTCATTTCATTTGCACATAGTGTACATTAAAAGGAGTCTCACAGTTACACAAGCTCACGGACACCCTTGGCACCCTTCCTAACACCTGGGAATAGCAGCTGGCCAACCATAATAATCCAGGCTGTGTTTTAGACTTTTCCTAAGCTATGAACAGTGGTGTTCTGATATACTGTATATTAGAGTTGTTTCAAATCTCTTAAATTTACAAGAATTGTACAATAGGCATCATATAAGTAAAAATTCTCACCCAGAGTCATCTCAGTAGGCTTAGGAGAGAATTTCAACTGCTTCAGTTGCTTCTATTGTTATACATTCATTAAAGTGGTTGGAGGGATTATGGTGCCAACCAAGAACATTTCATCAGGGTAAAAGATGAAAGCAGTAAAACTATCACCATAAACAATACGGTTTCCTAGCTTGGGTTCCCTATTCCCTCAGACACTACATGACATAAGCCCCACTGCATTATCATTGGCTGCATAATGGCCCAAGGTCATCTTTTAACCGCTTGAAGACCAGGTGTTTAGACCCCCTTCCTGGCCAGGCCATTTTTCAGTATTCAGCGCTGCGGTACTTTGACTGACATTTATTTCCTCATGCAACGCTGTACTGAATTTTATACCATTGTTTGGGGACAGATAGAGCTTTCTTATGGTGGTATTTAATCACCACTGGGGGTTTTAATTTTTACTATAATAAGGAAAAATTACTGATTATAAAACAACTAATATTACCCACTTTTTTGGTAAAATATAAAAGACAGGGTCACGTCGGGTAAATAGACACCAAACATGTCGAAATCGCAAAAAACTAGCATACCCAAAATTGGCCATAGGCGACGCTTTAAACGCTTTTATAGCTCATCAGTTTAGTGTTATCAGTGATTGATGGCCCTAGAACTATTGCTCTCATTCCGACGTTCGCGGCGATATGTAACATGTGCGGCGTAATGGGCGCAATCGTCGTTTTCGCAGGTATGCGCACCTGACGCATGTTTACATGCGTGTATGTAGGGGTGGGGACTTTTTGTAAAAAATAGTTTTTTTTTATTTTTTATGTGTAACTTTTAAAAAATTGTGGGGGAAACTTTAAATTTTTTTTCTATTTTTTTTTCACTTAACTTTATTGCTATCACAGAGGGGGCTGAGAAACCCCTCTATGTGATAACAAAAGAGGTGACAGGTCCTCTTTATGGAGACATCAGGGGTCACCTAGGACCTCCCTGAAAAAGCTGATGAAACAGAGATCTGCTTCATCAGCTTCTCTCCAGCATCTGAAGCTGGAGAGTGACACGAGAATGCGGAAGTGATGTAATATACACCACTTCCGCATTCTGACAGTGGAGAGGGGACCGGAGGGAGATCGTGAACCGACCTCCCTCTGATCCCCTGTGACAGAGGCAGTATGCTGGTCCCGGGCTCACACCGGAGCCCGGTACCAGCTTGACAGCGGGAGGGGGGGCGCGCGTCACAGGACCTCATACAAGCGATCCGCCGGCTCTATAGCCGGCGGATCGCTTGTATAGTAACGGGCATCGCTGCCTGTTTTAAAATAACCGGCATTTCCCGCTCGCGTGCGCGGCGCGCCTGAGCGGGTGGATGTAACAGGACGTGTATACACGCCCAGTTACATCCAAGAAGCTCCCGGCCGGCCGTTGTGTATACACGGTAGTTAAAGGAAATATTTAGTATTTTTGTATATATTTTCTTTTTGTAGTTATTATGGTCAGGACACACAAAATAGAGTGTAGTGAGTAGATTTAAGAGGAGTGACATCAGCATTATGAAAAGATTGATTTTAACGTGAACCACTTGCTCTGGTTCAGAAATCTTGTGATCATGTTAAAAGTTAAAATATACTGTATAACAGAGTAACATAGCATTTATGGTTGAATAGAAACCATGGTCCATCCAGTTCAATCTATGTTTGTATGTGTGTGTGTGTGTGTGTGCGCGTGCGTATTTATCTTGCTCTACTCCTGTAGATTCTGTGAAAGACGAAAGTCATCCAGAAGTTTCTTGGATCTATCAATGTTATCCGCAGATACTACCAACTGTGGTAGGGAATTCCAAACTTTCACTACTCTCACAGTGAAATACCCCCTACGAATTCTAAGATTGAACCCCCTCTCTTCTAACCTCTTGTGTCCCCGGGTTCTCAATACAGTTTTTGGATTAAACAGTTTATTCCTAATATTGTAAACCCCATTGATGATTTTGAAGACTGCAATAAGGTCCCCTCTTAATCACCTCTTTTCTAAGGTGAATACGTTAAGATTTTGGGGTCTATTCATGAAGCTGCCGAAGGATCTAGCCGTAGTTTCGGCCGATCCTTCGGCTAGCTTCGGCCCCAGAAATGCGGTCTTCATAACTCAGGACTTTTATTCCTTTAATTTTGTAGCCCTTTTGTGAACTCTCTCCAGTTCCAGGACGTCCCTCCTGAGAGTCAGTGACCAGAAGAGGATCGGCCCCAGGACTGAACCCTGGGGCACTCCACTCCCAACATTTGCCCAATTAGAGAATGACTACTCTAATTATTACTACTCTCTGGGTCCATTCTTGCAGCCAATTTTCCACCCATGTACATACAATTTCATCTAGACCTATAGACCTTAGTTTACGGATTATATATTTGTGGGGTACTGTGTTGAATGCAATAGCAAAAAAAGCAAATTTAGGTAGTAAATCACCCTTTGTATGCAGGTAACAGAATGTGTTAGACATCAAACTTTTCCTTGCCATGTTTTTATATTAAAACATTGCATTGTTCAGTGGTTCATCCCTATGAAAGACCTTTCACCAGCAGGTGATGAAAGCATATTTCCTGCAATATCATGTGATACAAGTCTGGTAGATGATGACTCTTTTTTTTCCCTCTTGTCTAAATTGTGGCTGACAGTACTCAGACAGTTAAGACAAGACAGGATATATAACAATTATGTACACATGGGAAAATTCATACTGGTCTTAAATCAGAAGTTTAATCTGCAAACATTTTGCCTTCCCCGGTTCCTCCTTTTCACCCTCATCAACATGCTAATACAATTTTTAAACAAAAATTTTCCAATGATGCTGGATATTCTCCGGCCAGAAAATGAGATGGGCTTTATCTGACTTGCTGCGGCTTCTAATGTAAACTGTGAGAAGCCCACTATGTGCAGTGAAATCAGACGGAACAATTTGAGGAGCCTGTACAACTGTGCAAGACTGAAGGGAACGATGGCGTTCAGCTTTAATAACAGACATAAAAATAATCTCTATATATAGCACAAGGGTGAACAAAACATTAAAGAGAATTTTAACCACTTCCTGTCCACTGGCACGTAGGTAGACGGCCAGACGGGCACCTTATAGGAGTGGGTGGGTGTCTTTAGACGTCCTTCCCCTCCCCGCACTCGTGCGCGGTGTTCAGCGCGCACACGAGTGGGGAAACTGTCACCCCTGATGTCTCCATAAAGAGGATCTGTCATGTACATTGGCTATCACTTGGAAGGCTTCATTACATTTCAAAGAGAAACAGGGTTTTCTTCAAAATTTAGGGTACTTTTTTTGTTAGTATATAATAAGTTAGTAAAAAGTAAAAACCCCAGTGGTGATTAAATACCACCAAAAGAAAGCTCTATCTGTCCCCAAAAAATGGTATTGAACTCTTCTAAGTACAACGTTGCATGACGGAATAAACGTCAGTCAAAATACCGCAGCACTGAATAATGAAAAATTACCTGGCCAGGAAGGGGGTTTAACACCCTGGTCATCAAGTGATTAAAACAAGAACAGAAATCTTAGTAGTTGTAAAATTCTGAAATTTCTGTAGTGATGTGATTGATTAAATCATTAGTAGCAGGTAGCATACAGGACCCAGCCAAAACAGAAATAACAGCAATCTTTCAGACTTTTGGTGACTTTTATGTGGACGTTCCTGATATAAGAGAATAGCCATCTCACTACACATGCATTGAGCGTGACCCTGCCTGAATCAAATGTGCAAACTGCAGGGGCATTACGCATATGACAATTATTAACTGGCTACAAGATCTTCCCATCTACAACTAGTTTTTGCTTTCCAAATATTATTTGAACGCTGTTTTACATTTATGCCATCTAAAATATCACTGGTGCTCATTTTAATCATATGCCAAAAATCGCCTTCGCACCTAAAACAATCATAAAATAATTGTGACTCTCTGCAGTTTTGATATCCTTTTTGGCCATCGTCCAGTTTGAAAGGAAATGATTGAGACCAGTTTCTGCGATACATTCTCACACAACATATGCGTGTTTTACATGCACTCAACAATAAATCTAAAGTAATCAGACATTCACATGAGAAATGTTAGGCTACAAGGCATTTTCCTTTTTCAGGAAATACTTATTCATTTTAATTGTTATGTCAGAGGCTGAGCAGTATGAACTGTGTATGTTGTACACACTAATCCTTTCCCCCCCCATCATTGCAATAGAATATATAAACACGTCTGACTCATATCACGTAACATGACCCCTAGGACTTCTTCTGGCATCAGGGCAATAGGAGCTTACCTGTATATGATGTCCCCCCTTCTCCTTCCCTCTGGATTCAACTTCACTGAACGTCATCTAACTTTGCTTAGCAGAGCTTTCTGTTCCTGTACACTGTGCCACACCTACCATTATAACCCTCCTCTGCACGATATGTGTTCAATCATTGTTCCCTGGTCATGGTATGCAGACTTGCAGATGATGTATGAAGACTACATCAAGAATGTGAACAACAGCATGATGTTGTGACTGTTAATGATTTCTCCAGTAGGCTTTTATTCCCCATGAGATTTTAACGTTGTCATTTATGTGGCCGTTTCACGCTATATAGATATTTTGCAGCATGATGATGTCACAGTTTTCCTGAATTGCCGAGAGTGAGGAGGACACTAAAGAATCATTTTTTTGTTTTACAGCCAGTCATTTTATGAATTAAATGAACTAAGGGCTTTGACCTTCCTGATGCTGAATAATGATAGGCTCATTGGTTTGAAAGACCGTTTTAGGTTTAATAGGTGACTGTTTAACCATTGTGCTGCTCTGACTGCATCGTGAAAACAATTCTGCCTTTGTTTGAGGATGTAACAAAAAAGCATTAGGATAAAGTCTTTGCATAATATGGTTAGCTGCATTTAGGATTTCTTTTGCAAAACAGGGCATATTTACAAGAGAACACATTTTTCACCATACCAATGAACCTGTATTCTTTAAAGCAGGGCTGGACAAATTCCAGAGCCAGGTAACTAATGTTCCCTAAAAATTAAATCCAAAGTTTAACTTTAGATATTTTCTCTAGATGTTGTCAATTGAGTTGGCTCCTTAAAAAAATCCTGCTGGCTCCTGGATTGGATATACAGACATACTAGCTCCTGAATTCCATCTTAATTTGTCCACCCCTACTTTAAAGGGAAAGTCAATTTACTGGTCTGAAGTAATAATGAATCCGTTAATGACCACATATCTTACATAGTAGTGTCGTGGGGCCAGGGGTGACGCTAGGCATGGCGCAGTGTATAGGTTCCTTCCTGTGTTGCCTTGGTGCCCGGGGGACGTGTGTGCGGGTGCGTGTGTGCGCACGTTACGTTGCTGTGACCTATTAGTCAATTCGGGTGCTGGTCATTAGCAGGGAGGGCCTTATTCACACACCTACCTCTCCTCGGCATCCCATTGGCTCCTGGGGGTTGGAAGCCTTCTCGTTGCTCTGACAACGGGGGAGTTTCTGGTCCTTGCTGGGTTTAAATTCCAGTCAGAGCCTAGACTTGTTGCTGAGTTATGCTGCCTGTATCCAGTGCAGCTATGAAGCATTACTTCCTTTCTCCTGTTCCTAAATTCCTTCCACGCTATTAGAATCCTGGTTATTGACCCCCGGCTTGATTCCTCATTTTTTTGATACCTGCCGTCTGCCTTGACCCGGACCATTTTCTGACGACGCTTTATGGACTCTCCATATTGTACCTTTATCTTGGACTTGCTTCCCAGTGCTGTTCTCTACTGTTGGGTTCCACTTCAGCATACAGGGGTACTCCACCCCCTGACAGGTGGTCATAGGGTGGATTTCTGAATAAACAACATTGTTCATAGCTCAGAGCAGCAGGGCACACATTTGTTGCTGAAAAGCTTTCCTATGCATAATAAAATGTTCCCAAGTGCCCTACATATACTTTATATATTTGTTTTTAACAAAAAAAATCATCATGCCATCATAACTTACCTCACTAGTCATCACAGTTACTACAACAATGTGAAGGATCCTGAGCCAACAAAGACAATCATATGTATCTCCTATACAACAACCTGCTATTTTGCTCTGTTGCACACTGTATAATATCAAAATATCACAAAAATATGGTTCCTAGCACACAACACCTGTGTTATCAGAGCTGTATAGCCAAATGAATTAGACTGAACAAGCCAAATTAATTAGACTGAACAGTATACTTTCAATATCAAAAAGTTTATTAATTCCAAAGCTGTAACTATTATTAAAAAAAAACAAGACAGTTTTTAAAAAAACACTCAATTAAAATAATCTAACCACAGGAATCCAGGGTATCTGTTTGTTTCACTAGTACACTAACAGGAAAGATTGTACTTCCAATAGCCACCAATTTAAATGGTACACTAAAAGTCCAAAAATTGTTAGAATGCTTAGGATAATCCACTTGTCCCAAAGCCTTACTGATTAAAAGTGCATATCGATCCAATATCCAGATATTTATATTGCCACCACCATCTCAACATTCATAACCAAAATGGATGCTTAAAGTGACATTAAACCCTCAGATTTGTTAACATAAACCAATACTGTAATGTGTGCCTCACTGTAATCCATGGTAGTGTCCCTTCTCTTTGCTGCTCTTCCTTTTAAATCCTCATGTCTTTTCATGCTTGGGGAGATCTTCCCTTTGCAGCTGAGTGCCTCTTCCTGTAGTGCTGGCTCAGGTTGTGAACCTACACACAGACACCATGTATCCATTTCAGAGACAAGGCAGTCTGCTGCAAAACAAAAGTTCTGCCCAGCATGAGAAGAGATACAGATTTAAAAGGAAGAGCAGCAAAGAAATGAGAAACAACCATGGATTACAGTAGGGCACACATTACAGTATTGTTTTATGTTAACAAATCTGAGGGTTTAATGTCACTTTAAGCTATGAGTATTTATAATCCAAGGAAGTGAAATAGTAGGAGGGAATAGTGTCCCTATTGCAGGTCCCTTACTTCCACTCTGGTGAAACTGTTGTTAGCACAACAGGAAATGAGAGTAAATCTCTTTAAAGCTGGCCATACACTATGCAAATTAATGAAGAACCAGCCAAAATGCGCACAATGGGTGTCGGCACCCTTCTGGCTGGCATCCCTTGATCAGCTGATTGAAGGACCTGACTGGAAAATACAAAGGAAACAGCGGGAGGATCCACTCGTAAGTGTTGATAAAGGAATCTGATCTATTTTTTTAATTCAGCCCGTGAGTTGTGGGAATAAAATAGAACAGTGTATGGCCAGCTTTACAGTGCCCCAGAAAATACTAAAAACCTGATGGTTTTAACTCTCCCCCACCCTTTCCAAAACTAGAAAAAAACATTCTTGGCTTAACATACACTTCAAGTCATCATAACTGCTGCATATATTGATACCTTTGAAGGTCACATATCTGGTCACATACTGTATCTGATATCTGACAATGTTCCACAGAAAACAGTGTTTCTTTGTATAAAAATATCATTTTTAAAGTTTCCTGAAATAAACACATATTGTAAATGTAACTGATATGCAAGGAAAAATGAAACTGATGTGATATAGAAATAAAAAGCCAAATTGTCTGGATGGCGAGGCAAGGCAAAGGGGGATAATTGATACAATGATCCATGCACTTCTCAAAAACGGTGCCATAATCTAAACTTAGGATGTCTACCTAACAAGCCATAAATAGAAATGAGGAGCAAAGGACTAGAAATGCCATTACGTCATCTCTCTCAAAAGTCAGAATGATTAGATTTAGTCACCCAGATCTACAATCTTAGCATAATCTTGGCAGTTCTGTTTACACAATTATAAGAGGTCTACTGCACACAGTGCCTTTACACTGCGTATATGTTCTGAATAATGTCATTTTTACATTGGCAGAAATGGTACAAAGTATATTTGTGATCATTTCTTCTTGAGGTGACAATATCAGTTGCACAATAAACATGTACATATTTTTTTAAGAAGGATTCAGGGTCTCTATATCCTATCACTGACAGAGATTATAGCACTTAACATTTATATAAATCCAAAAACAAAAATGTAAAACACTACAGCTTACCAATTGTTAAATGTGGTGGCTGCATTCATTTTCTATGTTTATTTTTTCCCCTTTATTTTCACACAGTGATCTGGCCAGTAACACACTTTCACTCTATTCATTCTTTACTACTGAGCTTACTGAGCTCTGCATTCTTTACTACCGTGCTCTGCGTTCTTTACTATCGAGCTCTGCATTCTTTACTACGGACCTCTGTTTTCTTTACTACCGTGCTCTGCATTCTTTACTACCGAGGTCTGCGTACTTTACTACTGAGCTCTGCGCTCTTTAATACCATGCTCTGCGTTCTTTACTACTGTGCTCTGCGTTCTTTACTACCGTACTCTGCGTTCTTTACTACTGTGCTCTGCGTTCTTTACTACTGTGCTCTGTGTTCTTTACTACCATGCTCTGTGTTCTTTACTACCGTGCTTTGTGTTCTTTACTACCGTGCTCTGCATTCTTTACTACCGAGCTGTGCGTTCTTTACTACCGACCTCTGCATTCTTTACTACTGAGCTCTGTGTTCTTTACTACCGTGCTCTGTGTTCTTTATTACCGGGATCTGCGTTCTTTACTACCACACTTTGCTTTCTTGCTGTGAGACCTGATTGGATGTCAATAAAAAAGATCTGACATTCTTGGAACTCAGAAGTGCTGTTGATTTTTTCATTCATTACTGATTTGCTTGCGGCACCATCACTACAGCACCCATTTCCAGCTTTTGGACTGCTTACCGGTTTGGAGTGCGATGGGTTATGGACTGGGCTTTACTAACGCATACTGCGCTATTTACTAGCAAGTCTGCGCTATTTACTACCGAGCTCTGCTTTATTTACTACTGAGCTCTGCATTATTTACTAATAATAACACCTAATTTTCTGTCAGTGTCCCTCCCGAGACTAGACTCTGGATCTGCTCCTGGGAGAGGGTAGTGTCAGATGGACTAGCAGATTTAGATAAACTTGACTAAAAAATTCAAGCTGAACACCAGATAACTCTTCATACGCAGTTACAACAGTTTTGGGATAGAGGTTTTACATAAATGATTAAAAGCTGACCATTATAATCATCTCTGTCAGTGTTAAATGGTTTATCTCAATCCTCTCTCTGCCATTTTTACACAGTTTAAGGCTTGACTTACTGGCCGGATCACCAGTTGATAATAAACAAAAAAAATAGCTGTCTGTCCAAAAAAGCCACCACCTGTATTTAGTTAAGCAAATATGTAAGAGCCTTCCATTGGACAACAGGTCTAAATTAAGCAATGTTATGTCCCCAAACAAATTTGCACTTACCGATAACCCTTAACATCATCTGTTGCACACCTACAGACATTTCTAATGAGGCTCAAAGTGGGAGCGGTGCTGCAAAATGGTAGGCAAAACAGGGGTGCAGAATTCCTATCACCCGATCCCCGGGACATGCTGTTTTCCGGGCATCGGGTGGGTTGTTTTTTTTCTACATTTAGCCCTACTGTGTGCAAGCAAAGCTAAATGTAGAGTGGGTGAGCTCAGATGACTTGATCTCAGATCACTTGTATAAAATGAGCAGCCACCTTGTTTGCCCCCCCACCGTGGTTTTCAGGGTCCAACTCTCTTCTGGACCACAGCAATCATTAACAGGATGGAGAGCGAAAAGCAGAGCAGAGAAAATCCATTCTGAAATCTACTCTCTAAGATCAGTGAGCCCTCGTTCACACCTGAACGTTTTGTAGCGTGTTCTACGCTCGACGAACGCTCTACATTGTATTCAATGGTCTCGTTCCCACCTTGGCGTATTTCCGGCCGTCCCTAACGCGCTACAAAACGGCCCACGCCTGAAAAGGTACAGGTACTACTTTGGGCCGTTTTGTTGCGCGTTTACATTGGGATACAGCCAAGTAGCCTTCGGAAACGCGCGACGGTCGCGCGACAGACGCGCATATGCAATACGCCTAGGTGTGAACGAGACCTGAGACAGGAACGCTGTATTCACAGTCCCCCCTATCTCAGCTGTCACAGGCTGCACATAATCATGCACAATGCAGTTGCTCGATGTTCTGTGTTGGAGGGCAGGTTCCATAAGGAGAAACTGTCCCCTCCAAACACTTGTTAGCCCCTACATGATAGTAATAAAGTTGTGACAAAAAAAACCCTGAAAAAAGTAGTAAAATTAAAAGTGATAAAAAGTAAAAAAATAATCAAATGAAAAAGTAACAAAAAAAGTACAGAATTATAAAATAAAAAAATTGAGAAAACAGTAAAAAAATTGTAAAACAAAACTATAACTGATAAAAATTGGAAAAAATAACAACAATAAAGTGATAAAGTAAAAAACAATAAAAGAAAAAGAATTAAAACCAACCCCAGTTTTTTGTATAGGGACAAGTAGATTGTCATGAGGGACAATTAGATTAGGCCCCCGCTTTAGTCCTTGGACAAGTAGATTTTTAAAAAATGTCCACACCCCTGCAAATGGTCTTTTGCCTAATTTGGAACTAGTGTGTGTAGGATCTTCCAGGGCAGAGACTGCACAAAAATAACAAAAATATTGTCTTAATGTTTTTAATTTACATATTTATTAGAATATTATTACAACTAGTTTATTTATAGTATCAGTACTGCTAGACTGGCTTAGATGCATTTTTTAATTGATCAGTACATACACTGTATATCATGCAATAATACTAAAAATATTTTATGAGAATAATATTAATTATTCTTTTTATTGTGCAGTCAGAACTTCAGGAATTTAAAACACTCTTTAATCAAATTTTGTTATCATAAAATTAATTTTAAATATAGCTAGAATAAATACCTGAATCTGTCTTTATATTAGCTTTCTGTTATCCTCTGTAGAGCAGCACTCAGACTGGGTCAGTCTAACAAGATGCATATGTTTACAGGAGAGGAAAGCACAAAGATAACCTCATTTATTGTTTAATCAGCAGAAGGAGAGGTTAGCCGTCAGATGGGTAAGTACCATTATTATGATTTGGGAGGGGAACTGTATACAAGGAGGATGCTTGCAGCTATAGCATTAAGGTAGGTCATTCTGGATATGTGGGGCACATCATCGGGAACATGAGATTATGATTCTTTTTGCTGGGAGTTTTGCTTTAAATATTGATCTTTTTCTTCCTTACAATGAATTATTGTGAATATATTGTTAAGACCTTTTGGAATTCTAAAATGTCTTCCTCCCAGATGAAATTGTATGTCTTCTCCTTTTTGTTTCCCTAATTTGTAGCTATGGTACATGTTCACAAGTTTATAAGAATTCTGTATTGAGATTTCAGCACGGTGTCTCCTTTCATCAGTTCACACATGTTTAATCTTCCCGGGGCTGAATAGCACAAATCATGTCATAGGATGTATTTATTATGTGTTACCCTAATAGCTGCTGTTGGAGAATTTCCATACCGTACTCACTACTGTCTGGCTGAAAAGGCCATAACTGTTAGCCATATCCAGTAGTCACATTCCAACGGTTATTTTAAATTTTTAAACTAAAAAATGTAAAGCTGAACTCCAAGTATAACGTTTTATGTATACTTACATTTGTCCAGTGTAAGTACATATATTTTATACCTGGTAGGACCATGGGGATTCTGCAAAACACTGTATTAGCCAGAGATACTACGATTCTCGTACAGTGTCTTACAGCGCTTTGCCCTAGTACTGCCGGTGTGCTGAGCAACCTCCCCTCTACTTTGAAAACACAGAGGGTCACCTCCTCAGCAAAGTGGCCATTCAGAGAAAGCCTATTAATACAAGCCATTCCCTGATTGGAAGAAGATGACGTCTAGGGCTGTGTCAGGGTTCCACCGTGACTTCACTGGTTTGCAGCATTCTAGCTTGGCTGCCATTTTATCCACCTGTGATTCCTCCTTTGTCTGAGCAGACTCTGTAACATTGCTCACTACTTCCAGGCTCCCTCATATGGCCAGACAGGAGAGCATCATCTCAGAGAGCCAGATGAGAGTTTCCTGTCTCTGAGTGATGATGTCACCCCACTCATAAACCACTCAGTCCAGTCTGACCTTGTCCTTGCGTGGTCTTACCTGCTAGTGCATTCCTGCTGCTTTGAGTATTCCTATTCTGTGTATGACCCAATCCTGGCTGATGGTCTCCTCTGGTTCCTGCTCCTGGCTTGTTCCTGACAACGTTGACCTCCGTGTTCCTGACTTGGCGTGTTTGACTACCCACTCTGGCTCCTGACCTTGGTTTGTTCCTGTTTATGATTTTTGCTTGCTCCGGTGGACCCTTTTTCTTAATAAAATATTTTTGACTAGCACTTTATGCTTGTCTGGTTTTCAATGTGCTCTGACAGGCTGCAACTAATGATTACTTTCATAATCGATTAGCTGGCCGATTATTTTCTCACTTAATTGATTAATCGGATAAAATTTTAAAAATGAAATAAATACCATCCTTAATTTGAAATAAAATACACAAACGGAGTGTTCCAAACATAAAGTTTACTTCAGAATAAAATGCATGAACAATTTTTGATCTTTACCATGCGTTCCAGTGCGGGCGACCACACTGTGGGTGGGAGGTGCGTTTGGGGCGCCATTGAAATAGATGGTACTGCAATTGAAATAGATGGTACTTTCGGCCTGACAAGAATTTGTCAGGCCGAAACCGAAAATGACCTTTTTGCCACCTGTTATAATTTTTTTTTTAAATAATTGTATTGTAAGCACATAGCGCTTGAATAGCTTCAGCCAGGGAATGACAGCCAGTGGCAAGATTCTGCAGACGGCAGCTGAATATAAATAATGTAAATTGCAAAAGCCAATAGCAGGCTGGATATTGCACCCGCCCACTGCTTGCCATGCTCTCCTCTTAGAATGGAGGAGAGAGCTAGGGGAGCCAACCAACTAATCCATAATGAGAATAGTAGACAACTATTCTCATTATCAATTATTATCAATTAGTTGGTTGCAGCCCTAGTGATGCCACAACTCACCCCTTGTCCAATCAGAGCACACCTAGTACACACTGATAAAAATTCTAGGCATTTTTTGAATGGCTTTTCTAAAGGCAGCATGATAGGAGGATTTTCACAAAAAACAGCAGGAGGTCAGATTTACACCATTACACATAACTAATGTGGTGCTGTATCCCAAAGTAAAAAAATTCTAAACTTCAGCTCTAACATGCTAATACAGATACCAAATAAAACCTTTCTGTTTTCATTACATACCTTATTTTAGACCCAGTGACATCATCACAGGGTCTCTGTGATTCTTTATGCAATGCAGTCAGATCATGACTAGAGGGAAGGACTGGCAGGGTTCTGTACATAACTTCCTAAAAACAGGAAGCTGTAGTTACGCCAATATGTGATGCTAAGCCTCCATAACTGAACTCTTCACTAAAAATCTTAACCTCACCTTAAATGGCTGCTAGTACCAATCTTCTCTAACAAAGGGGATAAGCATTAAAGGAGAACTATGGGGTTAAGGCTTTTCCCCATAGTTCTCCTTAGGGTAACGGGAGGACACAAACCAGCGTCCTCCCGTCACCCTAAGCTCAGTATACCGCAAACTATAGCTCGCGGTATACTGAGATGCAGCAGCTGAAGCGGATCCTGACAATTATGTCTGGATCCGCCCAGCTGCGTGAGTGACAGCTGACTCTGCCTATCTAGAGGCAGGAGCCAGCTGTACCCGCCCCCTCCCCCGCTCGATCCGCCAGTCAGCGCTGGCGGATCGGAGCGGGGAAGGGGGAATCCAGCCCCTCCCCTGTCACGGCAGAGAGCCGTGACAGGATTGAGAGGTGAGCGAACACCGGTATGTGTTCGCTCACCTCCCGATCTACTAAGCCGACCTGTGACAGTCTCATTGTCACAGGTCGGCTAGAACTATGAGGTGAGTGAAAAGTACTGACCTCCTTTAACCTCCTTTAACTTTTTAGCAAAAACTAGGCACCAAAGCAGTTCTTAGCCAATAAAGCAGGTCACAAAATCCAGGAAATCCATTCTCCTTAGTGGTAAAATGCTTGGGAAAATATCTAATGAAGTGTGTGTTAGACACACACTTTTGTTAGACAGCCCAGGTCATAGCCAGAGACACTCTTTAGAGACCAACAACTGGCACATATTGCAATGTGACAGACGAGCTTGTGGTGCCCTTCAGCTACTATAATGTATTTCAACCAGTAGGTGGCGATAGATGAGTACACAACCTTATCCACTGAGATTCACCTGTTTAAACCTAAATAGAATTGTTTCACGATTTTAAACATTATGCAGCTCTTTGCATCCTCTTTTTTATAAAAATAAGTCCCGTAATAACAAGAATGTTAAAACAAGCCTATTGACGCACTTGTCAGCTGCAGGAGAATATGCTGGCAGTCACATAACGCTAATCACATTTGATGCAGGTTAGATTACACCTCAGTGATCTGAGAAAAGGAAATGCCTTCAGTATGGGCTAATATTAAACTCTTGGTACACAGCAGACAACAGATGGAAATTGACAGGAGGGAAAGTCTTTTTTATATTTAGACATGATTAGATTGTGTACTTCTTATGACCCCTTGAAATTTACAAGCATTCATTCTGTATTAGAGGGAAATAGACAACTAATCCAGTGTTGACGCAAGCAATTTATGTTACCATGTTCCAGATCATAAAGATCAAAATAAAAGTAAAAATGTTCATAAAAAGCATTGATGGCGGGTAGCCATGTTATATAGCTTCTTGAAGACGTATTTAATTTCCTTGCTCTGATATGGACATGCTAGTAGTGTATTGGG
>NW_017306636.1:856509-863941 GCF_000935625.1 Nanorana parkeri
TTGCTAAGCTGTGGCTAAAATGTGAGTGTGTTTAAACAGTGACATACCCTTCACCGCATCTACTTGTTATAGTCATACATGCGTCCTACATAATCCTGCCCATAACATAATCCTATACAATGATTACTCACACTACAGTGACTACTTTATCAACAAATTATATAACGGCATAACAATTTATTTTCCAATATGTGTGTAATGTATAACATAGCAGCATGTTAGAAGCTAGGAGAAGGGAAAAGACGGAATTTGTGACACCAGATGGGCTGTTTCAGTATGCAGCCCTTTCTTTTCACTTACAAGGGTCCTGTCCTCATTCTAAAAAATAATGGACAGCATTCTTAAGCCCC
Source organism: Nanorana parkeri (assembly GCF_000935625.1). NCBI lineage: Eukaryota > Metazoa > Chordata > Amphibia > Anura > Dicroglossidae > Nanorana > Nanorana parkeri. The sequence goes on from NW_017306636.1 coordinate 856,860, forward strand.
ACAAAGTATGTGCTTTGGCATATTAGATGATGATTTAATTTTTAGTCTGGGCGGGGATTCCCACCTACAAAAGGTCCAGGCAGTTCTAGATTCCATTCATAAGGTTAACAGCCAATCCAAAATAATGCACAATAAGCCGCCTGATGTCTAAGCTACACATTGACCTGGGGGGTCATAAAACCTCTAATGGACAAGACTGAAGCAATAAAAGTTGTCCCTAGTCCACATAAAAAAGTATCCCTTTTTAGGGATTGCAGGATCTGAATGCATTGTCTCTAGGTATTGTAAGAGAGGCTCTCTCTAAGGATTTGAAGACCTGAAGGCAGTGTTGTGTAAGAGATCATCGTTAACCATCCCCAATTGTGGTCAAGAATTTCTTGTACAAGATTAGGACTCTGACATTGTCCCAGTAATGTAATGGGGAAGAACATCCAGTAACATACCTTAGCCAGAAACTAACCCTTGCAGAGAGGAACTATTTAGTAGTGGAAATGGAGTGTTTAGCCATAAGGTGGGTACTAGAATCATTGAGGTAATACCTCAATGGAAGTTTTGCCAGATGTTCTGTGCGTGCAGTAGTTGCAGGAATGAGTTATGTTAAACTGCAGCCAGCTACAAATGTGACACCCATCACTGGAGGGAATTTATCTCTACAAAGCAAATGTCCCAAAAAAGTTTTTTTCCTGGAGTTCCACTTTAAAGAGTGCATTTTGTATAGAGGTATGTACATCACACCAAAAAAGAGACAACTACGGAGGAAAAAGAGACAAAGGGATTTAGTTCCAAAAGGAGGACAACCTCTACAAATCAGGGAGAGGTGGGAGCTATAAGTTAGCAAATGCACAGTCACTGACTGATAATGAAGAGATAATTATACTAAGTAAGGGCAGCCCCCAGAGCACTATGACTGAACTTGAATGGAACTGATAATTGCACTGAAAGTTTCCATCAGACTACTGTGTTCCTGCAATATTTATCTCAGATTCTGAATCATTATGCCTTTGAAAAAGCAGTAAACCAGATTTATATACGACAGATATTATTTCTCCTGCCATCCCACCATGCCTAATACCATTTCTTATTTGCACATTATATGTGGAATCTCTGGAACGTACTAGCTCATCACATCAAACTGTCCCCCAGCCATGATGGCTATAAACATTCTTGAAGAAGGTCTCCTGCAAAAGAAATGATCTAATTTCCTGCCACATTTATGCTTAAAAAAAAACTTTCATATTTGAAGAAAGAACTTTTAGAAAAAAAATAGTTTGCATATGTTCATTTTAAATCAGTGAATGGTTAAATATAAATAAGTTTTAAATTTGGTTCTAAAAAATGCTTCCACATGAAGAGTCTGATTTACTATTGTGTAAGGTGAAATGAAATGCATTTAAGTTGCCCGCGTTCAATTCAAACATCCAATCTTGAGCAAGGGAAGCTCTTTTTTTGTTTTTAGTTCTGTGCTAACCTCGCATTTTCCCCTATGCACAGTTCAGTACATAATTCCTGTAGTGTAGGTGTCATAGCTGGGAACTCCACCCCGCCCCCCTTTTACAGCAAACTGCAGATGTGCAAAAACTATGAGTATGTAAAGGGACTTTCTTTAGTACTCATAGGCCTTGGGAAGGGGTTACAGGTTCAGGTTTCCAACTCTTTATCAGATGTATATGTATTCAAAGTGGCAAGAAATGCTTCTGGCTATCATGCAGTGTGATGCGTGTTGGTTTGCTGCAGTGCCCCAACGCACGTGAGGTGTCACAGCACATTGATGCACAGTATTAAATTAAATCTATGACAAACTATTTACATATGTATTGTTGGATTGTAACAGCAACATTTGTAACTGCCTTTATTCTTAAATTTGTAGCTGGCTGCATATTACTAAAGCTAGTGATTTTATAGTTAGCTCCAAACACTGCAGAGATTGAGCTACAAGTTGCTGGAATTGCTATGACACAGACCTTTCATTGACTGCAATAAATTTACTCCTAGCAGAAAAAAATGCTAATGCTAAGCTACACATTAATGCTACCAAATCACTCATGTGACATGGTCCTCACTCTTCTATACACATGAATAGCTGCAGAGGTTTGGCAGTAACATGACAACATTTTTTCATGCTGTGTAGGATGGATTATACTAAAACAACTCGGCACCTCTTAGCATTTTGTCAGATGCCACTTAAATTATTAGAAATTTAGCTAATTCACAGAATTCTAATGTTGGGTGCCCCTGCCGGTTTCACAAAAGTCAATTATTCAATAGACTTTTGTCAAAGGAGCCGTGCTGAAAATTGTTGGCAGAACAGTGATGTAGCCAATCAGATGCATTCATTGCAGGTACAGGTATTGTGATAGCGTTGGGTGCCACCTGTCAGAATAAAGTAGCCCGGTTGGGGGGTCACTCACGTTGATGGAGAAATCCATTTGATTTATTTTCTTTCAGCATGAGGGCTAAAAGAAATCTATTTCTTACCAGCTTAAAGTGTATTTCCACTATTGCAGCCAAATTGGGATAACACATATGTTATATTTGTTACATGTTTCCATTTAGATTGCATACCTTAAAAATTGCTGCTTACATTTTGAAGTGTTTCAAAATCCTACCTAGCTTACCCCCTATGTAATGTTAAGGTGGGGGCTGTGGGAAGGTGTGTATACTCTAATTAACCATGTGTGTACTGTGCTGGCAGATCTCATTATCAATTGTAAACTAGATGTGAACACTGTCTGTCCTAACAAAGGGTTAAAGACATTGAGGCATTGTATGTAAATGAGAGGAAGCGCAATGTGTCCCTCAAGTTTCACTTTCAAACTGCTCAGAGTAGCCTGGAATCTGCACCAAGGTCTTCACCAGAGAAACAGCCAAAAGGTAAGACATATATTTTTAAACATTATTTTAGGTTATGCTGTGTGAATGGGAACACATAACAAACACATAGTGGGGTTTTCTCAAATTTGATAGCAAGTGGACCTACACTTTAAGTATAGGCTCAAATACTACTGTATTAGCAAATGTTTTGTAGTTTATCTGAGAGGTGTATTCACAATGGATGAACAGCAACAATTTGGTATTTACTCTTCAGCATTTTGAAATTGCAAAGGAAAACTACTTTTAAACCATTGTCCAACCATTTAAACCATCTCTAGTCCTACAACACTTTCCAAGTCTGTTTCTTTAAAAATAAAGCCCCCCTGCCTTCTTATATGGTGTGACATGTCATGCTGCTTCTAACTTGTTAGAAATGTTCAAATCTGCCAAGTTTGGAACCTCTGAGGACAGAAACATATACGTTTTCATGTCTTACTCACTTTTCAAAGAAACAAGCTTTGTAGAAGCCGTAATTAGTGAGTCACTGACCTGAAAAAAGTATGTGACCAATGACGTCTGAGCTCCCCTTATGAAAACTGAAGAGAGCAAGAGGGGAGATTTAAACATGAGCTCCCATCATGAAAACTGATGATAGCGGAAGTGAAAGTTTAAACTTGAGTGGTTGCTATGGACAACTAGAATTTTTTTCTTATTACATATTATTTATACATCAGTACCAATATATATTGGACCTTTACCACCTTTTACTAAAACTTACATCAGCATGCAGCTCTGCCTGCTGATATGAAATCACCTTACATTCATTAAACAAACATTTTGCTTCTACTTACAATTATTGTTTTTTCACTTGTGCCCAAGCATTGCATCCTGGGAAAGTTACATCAGCAGAGCACTGCTGGTAAATCTCATCTTAATCTCACACGATCTCAGGGAAAGGCATTTTCCTCCTCTGAAATGATGCGCATGGTCACATGTCCTAGCGACATGTACCACAGTTCCAGGAAGTAAAGGGAGATTTAGTAACCTGCCCCTTAGTTAAAATGGACACTGTGAGAAGACTGGAGAGGAAAACTACATTAAGGTATGCAAAGAATAAAAAGCCTCCAAATATCTATAAGTATCTGTTTGTAGATTGACATTACTAAACATTCCTAAAGATGTCTTTGTTGTCATTTTAAAGATGAGTGTAAAGTTCCTCTTTAACAGTCGATAAATAATGATGAAACTTGCTATCCTAAAACTGGGAAAAGGTTAAAACATTCTTGCCACCAAAACAAAACTTGTCTGTAAGTTGCCTAAAAAAAAAGATGACTACAAATTCTAAATTGAAAATGAAAAACAATAATAGGCACAAAGGGGAAGTGGGTAAACCTATGGGTGATTAAAAAAAAAGCTAAGAATAAGAACAATTAAATCATTTAAAGAACAAACAACATTTATTTTATTTGAATAAACTAGAACAAACATGGAGTTACACTAAAAATAATTTATCAAAATATTGTAATTGTCTCATACAATTCAAGAAGCCTCCAATATTAATCCAGTAAAGAATAAAAGATTCATATTGCCCTTGGGTTTATTATGTGGAAATATCTTCACCGTTTGCATGTACAGTATACATGGAGCAGAAGCACATGCATATTTATGCACCCAGAGTATCATGTCTTAACAAGCACTATGCAATTATTACAGTCATTTTATTGTACCGAGTGAAAATATACTGACATAGCTGATAAAGCTAATGATAAGGTGATCACACAAATCTGAACAATATTTACATGGTAACCAAGGCTGCATTGTTTAACACACGCATGGATCTATACCAATAGCCCTGTATCCGGGTACATGATATCATCTAACTTTACATCTGGGAATTTAGCTTGGACTTCACAATGAATGTGGAAATTCACTTCCTGGAACACAATAGGTCTGTTTTAAAGCTGTAAAGAGTCATCACAGCTTGGAAAATAAGTGGCTGTTTATGAAACCCACTAAAATTACTTATGAAAGCTAATTTTCTTAATAGGTTTTTAAAGATGCATCCTTAATTGTCCATATATTGTCAGCCTGGACAATTGCTCTTTTTTACTGACATTTTGCTCTCCTGGTTAGCATGAAGAACATCTGCAATAAGTGAAAGTTCCAACATGTTTTAGATTTTAATTTGGATCTATGTAACCAAAAGGAGGCTTGCTTATAAACAGTATCACACTACCTAAAGCATACAAGGGGGAATTTAGCAAAGCATTTGCGCCGCTTTTCACTCTTATCTATTTGCATGTCAAATATTTCTCTTTATTTGCGCCTAATTTATTGTTCGATTCTAAGCTGTGTTCATAAATGTCATTTTTGGAATACTTCTAAAAACTCAATAAACTGTTGTATGCAGGGCCGTCTTTAACGCAGGGCAAAAGGGGCAGTTGCCCCGGGCCCAGTCACTGTTGTGGGGCCCAAAGCAGCTGCCCCTTGAGCCCGCAAAAGATACACACGTGTCACCGTTCTGTTTACTATGCGATCCGCATTTCATAGTGTTGCTCTGCCCCTGCCGTATGCTGCATAGCGCGACCGCGTGACGTGTCATGCGGGGTGACATCCCCCTATGACGTCTCCTCCTATCTACTCTTTTGGAGAGCGAAAGTGCATGGCGGGGGGTCCCAAGAAAATGTTTGCCCAGGGTCCAATCAATATTAAAGACGGCCCTGGTTGTATGTCCACCCGAAGCTTGCGTAACTTTTGCGAATCTAGAGCAGATCAACTGTGCAGCCCTAAACTTTTGCAAATATGTTCTCGATCTTGCAGCTAGTGCCTCATTCATCTTCAGTAACCTGTCACATACAATACAGAAGTTCAAGCACAGCACAGCTCTGTGCTGGAACTCCTGTGACAGATGAGGGGAAGGCTGCGAGTGCAGCTCTCCCCCTCACTGTTTACATGGGGCAGAGCAGAGAATGGAGCGTTCTCCGCTCTGCTCTCCGATCTCCAACATCCTCTAATTTTCCGTGGTCCTGGGGGACCCTGAAGACCATAGCGGGGAAGGAGCCAGCGGGCAAGGAGGGAGCCGGCGAATCGGCAGTAAACAAGCGCAGATACTCGCAAATTAAAAACAAGCACAGGGAAGGTTAGAAATGGACGCACGGGGTGAAGGCAGACACTGAAGAGGATTTGTGAAAGAAAAGGTAAAGAAAAGTAGAGCAAATGCTTTGATAAATTCCCCCCACAGTATACAAAGTTATAGCTGGGCTTAGTTGTGCAAGACCTAGGTGTACGTACAGCATACCATTCATCTGAAGGTACTTACCTAGATTTGACCTCTTCTGACCATTTATTAAAATTCATTATAGCATAAAGATGCCACCAAAAGTCCCAGCATAAACTATCCGGTTATAACATCAACATTTTAATAGGAATAGATACTAGAATTATTTTGATACTGCAATCAAAGCATACTTGACAAAATCCCTTTTATGTAGTGAGTGGTGCCTTCCATCTGCCCATCACTTTCATCAATTTCCTGGACTCCCAGTGTTCTTTGCATCTCTTTCACTGCTGATTGATGTGATGCAGTCTCAATTTATCATGACTATATAGCCCATAAGGCATTGCTTCAAACAAGCAATGATAATGTTACTTTGTTCAGTTGTTGAGTTGTAGTTCAGATAGCAGGCACTGTCTGTGCATATTCACAGGGCTGAGTGAAATTGTGTCACTGCATTGAGGAAGTGCATACTATGGGTATCGTCAATAAGTAAGGGGTCTATTCACAAAGCTACCGAGGGCAGCCGAGTGAATGACCGATCAGAAGTGAAGTGAGCCGAACACTGTTCGGCTATTCACTTCAGGCTGGTACGGCTGATTTCAGCCGCATATCGGCTGAAATCAGCCGTACATCGGCTTGCTACAAACTTCTAGATCAATATGGTTATTAGTAGTGGAATAGAACATATGGATATTAGAAATATAGAAATACATATTTATTTAGTTTTTCACTGTAGATACCCTATTGACCTGGAAAACAATATATGACCAGACTCTTTTTAGAAGTGCTTACTAGCTTTTAAATATGCAGTTATTTTGTCTCACAATATGAAAGGTATTATGCACTTAAATCTAAACTACTAGCTTATCCATGATGGAATATACATGTGATTACTAAAAAAAACCTTTCTTACACTTGGTACTGATAAAGTGTATCGAATCTATGAAATGTGTGTGGATATAAAAACCTTTATATCATCTATACATATATATAT